>NC_091635.1:13798336-14114070 GCF_027580195.1 Bos mutus
ACAAAAGAACCAACAAATGAGAACTTAGTCAAATATGCTGTTGAAACCGTTTACCTCAGACTGGGACTCGAACCCAGCCAAAACCCAGTCTGGGACTCAAACCCACGTGGCTGGGATTCACGCCCAGCCAAAACCCTACTTGAGACTTGAACTCACACGGCTGGACTCAAACATAGCCAAAATCCACGGTACCTGGTTTCAGGACCTAATGAAGCTTGGGTTCTTGATGTCTCACCATAGAAAGAATTCAGTGAGAGACAAAGTGATAGGTAATAAGTGGATTTATTCAGATACAGAGAGAAGCACACTCCACAGAGTGTGGGCCATCGCAGAGGGTGAGTCCGGTGAGGAAATGCAGTATGGTTAGTTTTTATAGGCTGGGTAATTTGATATGCTAATGAGCCAATCCTAGATCAGATCAGATCAGATCAGTTGCTCAGTCGTGTCCGACTCTTTGCGACCCCATGAATCCCAGCACGCCAGGCCTCCGTGTCCATCACCAACTCCCGGAGTTCACTCAGACTCACGTCCATCAAGTCAGTGATGCCATCCAGCCATCTCATCCTCTGTCGTCCCCTTCTCCTCTTGCCCTCAATCCCTCCCAGCATCAGAGTCTTTTCCAATGAGTCAGCGCTTCGAATGAGGTGGCCAAAGTACTGGAGTCTCAGCTTTAGCATCATTCCTTCCAAAGAAATCCCAGGGATGATCTCCTTCAGAATGGACTGGTTGGGTCTCCTTGCAGTCCAAGGGACTCGCAAGAGTCTTCTCCAACACCACAGTTCAAAAACATCAACTCGTCGGTGCTCAGCCTTCTTCACAGTCCAACTCTCACATCCATACATGACCACAGGAAAAACCATAGCCTTGACTAGATGAACCTTTGTTGGCAAAGTAATGTCTCTGCTTTTGAATATGCTATCTAGGTTGGTCATAACTTTCCTTCCAAGGAGTAAGCGTCTTTTAATTTCATGGCTGCAATCACCATCTGCAGTGATTTTGGAGCCCAGAAAAATAAAGTCTGACACTGTTTCCACTGTTTCCCCATCTATTTCCCATGAAGTGATGGGACCAGATGCCATGATCTTCGTTTTCTGAATGTTGAGCTTTAAGCCAACTTTTTCACTCTCCACTTTCAGGCTTTTTAGTTCCTCTTCACTTTCTGCCATAAGGGTGGTGTCATCTGCATGTCTGAGGTTATTGAGATTTCTCCAGGCGATCTTGATTCCAGCTTGTATTTCTTCCAGTCCAGCGTTTCTCATGATGTACTCTGCATATAAGTTAAATAAACAGGGTGACAATATACAGCCTTGATGTACTCCTTTTCCTATTTGGAACCAGTCTGTTGTTCCATGTCCAGTTCTAACTGTTGCTTCCTGACCTGCATACAAATTTCTCAAGAGGCAGATCAGGTGGTCTGGTATTCCCATCTCTTTCAGAATTTTCCACAGTTGATTGTGATCCACACAGTCAAAGGCTTTGGCATAGTCAATAAAGCAGAAATAGATGCTTTTCTGGAACTCTCTTGCTTTTTCCATGATCCAGCAGATGTTGGCAATTTGATCTCTGGTTCCTCTGCTTTCTCTAAAACCAGCTTGAACATCAGGAAGTTCACGGTTCACATATTGCTGAAGCCTGGCTTGGAGAATTTTGAGCATTACTTTACTAGCGTGTGAGATGAGTGCAATTGTGTGGTAGTTTGAGCATTCTTTGGCATTGCCTTTCTTTGGGATTGGAATGAAAACTGACCTTTTCCAGTCCTGTGGCCACTGCTGAGTATTCCAAATTTGCTGGCATATTGAGTGCAGCACTTTCACAGCATCATCTTCCAGGATTTGAAATAGCTCAACTGGAATTCCATCACCTCCACTAACTTTGTTTGTAGTGATGCTTTCTAAGGCCCACTTGACTTCACATTCCAGGATGTCTGGCTCTAGGTCAGTGATCACACCATCGTGATTATCTGGGTCGTGAAGATCTTTTTTGTACAGTTCTTCTGTGTATTCTTGCCACCTCTTCTTAATATCTTCTGCTTCTGTTAGGTCCATACCATTTCTGTCCTTTATCGAGCCCATCTTTGCATGAAATGTGCCTTTGGTATCTCTGATTTTCTTGAAGAGATCCCTAGTCTTTCCCATTCTGTTGTTTTCCTCTATTTCTTTGCATTGATCGCTGAGGAAGGCTTTCTTATCTCTTCTTGCTATTCTTTGGAACTCTGCATTCAGATGTTTATATCTTTCCTTTTCTCCTTTGCTTTTCGCTTCTCTTCTTTTCACAGCTATTTGTAAGGCCTCCCCAGACAGCCATTTTGCTTTTTGCATTTCTTTTCCATGGGGATGGTCTTGATCCCTGTCTCCTGTACAATGTCACGAACCTTAGTCCATAGTTCATCAGGCACTCTATCTATCAGACCTAGGCCCTTAAATCTATTTCTCACTTCCACTGTAGAATCATAAGGGATTTGATTTAGGTCATACCTGAATGGTCTAGTGGTTTTCCCTACTTTCTTCAGTTTAAGTCTGAATTTGGCAATAAGGAGTTCATGGTCTGAGCCACAGTCAGCTCCTGGTCTTGTTTTTGCTGACTGTATATAGAGCTTCTCCATCTTTGGCTGCAAAGAAAATAATCAATCTGATTTCGGTATTGACCATCTGGTGATGTCCATGTGTAGAGTCTTCTCTTGTGTTGTTGGAAGAGGGTGTTTGTTATGACCAGTGCATTTTCTTGGCAAAACTCTATTAGTCTCTGCCCTGCTTCATTCCGTATTCCAAGGCCAAATTTGCCTGTTACTTCAGGTGTTTGTTGACTTCCTACTTTTGCATTCCAGTCCCCTATAATGAAAAGGACATCTTTTTTGGGTGTTAGTTCTAAAAGGTCTTGTAGGTCTTCATAGAACCATTCAACTTCAGCTTCTTCAGTGTTACTGGTTGGGGCATAGACTTGGATTACTGTGATACTGAATGGTTTGCCTTGGAAACGAACAGAGATCATTCTGTCATTTTTGAGATTGCATCCAAGTACTGTATTTCGGACTCTTTTGTTGACCATGATGGCTACTCCGTTTCTTCTGAGGGATTCCTGCCCGCAGTAGTAGATATAATGGTCATCTGAGTTAAATTCACCCATTCCAGTCCATTTCAGTTCGCTGATTCCTAGAATGTCGACACTCACTCTTGCCATCTCTTGTTTGACCACTTCCAATTTGCCTTGATTCATGGACCTGACATTCCAGGTTCCTATGCAATATTGCTCTTTACAGCATCGGACCTTGCTTCTATCACCAGTCACATCCACAGCTGGGTATTCTTTTTGCTTTCTTTTGCTTTGCTCCATCCCTTCATTCTTTCTGGAGTTATTTCTCCACTCATCTCCAGTAACATATTGGGCACCTACTGACCTTGGGAGTTTCTCTTTCAGTATCCTATCATTTTGGATTTTCATACTGTTCATGGGGTTCTCAAGGCAAGAATACTGAAGTGGTTTGCCATTCCCTTCTCCAGTGGACCACATTCTGTCAGATCTCTCCACCATGACCCGCCCATCTTGGGTTGCCCCACGGGCATGGCTTAGTTTCATTGAGTTGGACAAGGCTGTGGTCCTAGTGTGATTAGATTGACTAGTTTTCTGTGAGTATGGTTTCAGTGTGTTTGCCCTCTGATGCCCTCTTGCAACACCTACCGTCTTACTTGGGTTTCTCTTACCTTGGGCGTGGGGTATCTCTTCAGGGCTGCTCCAGCAAAGCGCAGCCATTGCTCCTTACCTTGGACGAGGGGTATCTCCTCACCGGCACCCTTCCTGACCTTCAACGTGGGATAGCTCCTCTAGGTCCTCCTGCGCCCGCGTCAATCAATAAGGAAATCAGTCCTGACTATTCATTGGGAGGACTGATGCTAAAGCTGAAATCCCAATACTTTGGCCACCTGATTCGTAGAACTGACTCATTGGAAAAGACCCTGATGCTGGGAAAGATTGAAGGTGGGAGGAGAAGGGGACCACAGAGGATGAGATGGTTGGATGGCATCACCGACTTGATGGACGTGAGTTTGAGTAAACTCCAGTAGTTGGTGATGGACAGGGATGCTTGGCGTGCTGCAGTCCATGGGGTCTCAGAGAGTCGGACACGACTGAGTGATTGAACTGAATGAGTGGGAGGATTATTCCAACTATTTTGGGGAAGGGGTGGAGATTTCCAGGATTTGGGCCACTGACCACTCCTTGGTCTTTTAACAGTGGCTTGGAGCTGTCAGGGGACCTCTGAGTGTGTCATTTCACTTGCTGATTGAGGATCAAGGTCTAGTCTTATCTGCCATCTTGGTCTCATTTGATTCTAATCAGTTTATGTTGTGTCCTTGGTCTATGTCATTCTTTCAAAAGTTGTGCCCTGCCCCTTTCCCTCTTGTTACACTTTCAGTTATCTAGATAATGTTCTTTCTTTGATCTGAGGTGGGAGTTAATTTTTTTAGAGTAAGAAAAGATTAAGTATAGGGACTTCCTTGGTAGTCCAGTGGCTAAGACTCTGCTCACAATGCAGGGGGGATGAATATGATTCCTGATCAGGGAACTAGATCCCACATGGCACAATTAAGAGTTCGACAGCCACAACTAAAGACCCTACATATTGCGATGTTAGGCAAATTAAGAGGGAGGAAGTCTTGTCCAGGCTTCAGAAACAGGAGAGCAGGCCCTTGACCTTGCTTCTGATCTGCCTGGACACTGTCCAAATACTGCCTGGATTCCATGCCTGCCCTCAAGCACGGCACTTGAGATAAGAAAAGGAGTGGGTCTTGGAATTCTAGGGCTCCTGGAGTCTGGCCAGCCGCTCAGGGTTTAATGAAATCCTAAGACTCACAAGATAAAACACACCGCATTGCAACAAGGTTAAAGTGAAACCAATACTACATTTTTGCGCGCAAACTGCTGATGATATCAGTTTGCGGCCTGGGATTACAAGCGGGAGCCCCTGAAACTGCAATCTGAAGTCTCAACCCATGGAGTGGATGCACTGCCCGGGACCTTTTCCCAATTAGGATTCCAGATTGCTGTTACTCGGGACTTCTCAGAGCTGTTACTCCGAAATTTGAAATTCATAAGAGCACATCCACAGCTTCCCTGCAATTTTCTTGCCTCCCTCAAATAGCACTCCAGGATCCCAACAAAGTTTGCAGCTTAACTACGGGCTTCCCAGGTGGCTCAGTGGTAAAGAACCTGTTTGCAGTGCAGGAGACGCAGGAGACTTGGGTTCAGACTCTGGGTTAGGAAGATCCCCTGGAGAAGGAAATGGCAATCCATTCCAGTATTCTTGCCAGGAATATCCCATGGACAAAGGAGCCTGACAGGCTACCATCCATGGGGTTGCAAAGAGTTGGACATGACTGAAGCAACTGAGCACATTGGGCTAAGAGGAGGTAAAGAAGCGGTCCTCTCCCCTTTATGACTGTCTGGCTACTTGCACGAATTCCCTCGAAATCATCTCGACTCCCTACTTTTCACTTACAGAGTCTGGGAAGGAGAATGGTTTCTTTTTTATCACCTCTTAGTATGTCCTGTGGAGAAGGCAATGGCACCCCACTCCAGTACTCTTGCCTGGAAAATCCCATGGATGGAGGAGCCTGGTAGGCTGCAGTCCATGGGGTCGCTAAGAGTTGGACACAACAGAGCGACTTCACTTTCACTTTTCACTTTCATGCATTGGAGAAGGAAATGGCAACCCACTCCAGTATTCTTGCCTGGAGAATCCCAGGGACGGGGGAGCCTGTTGGGCTGCCGTCTATGGGGTCGCACAGAGTCGGACACGACTGAAGCAACTTAGCAGCAGCAGCAGTAAGTCCTGACTCCATGTCTCCTGCTCCTCTCTGAGTTTCTTCTCCAGGTTTATGGAGATATAATTGACATGTAACATTGTGTAAGTTTAAGGCATACAATGTGTTGATTTGATATATTTATAAGTTGTAAAATGACTGTCTCCACAGTATTACCTACCACTTCCAGCTCATTTCATATTTACCATTTCTTTTTTTTTTGGTGGTGAGAATATTTAAGAACTCCTCTATTAGCAACATTCAGGTATATGAATATAATATCATTAGATATGATTGCCATGCTGTACATTAGATTCCCCAAACTTGTGAATCTTATCATGGAAGTTTGTGCCCTTTGACCTATATCTCCCCATTTCCCCCATTCCTCAGTTCTTCTCGGCTTTAAATGTATTAATTGAAGCATTTGTCAACAATCATTCTCACTTTGCAGAATTCAACCAAAGTTCTATCAAAACAGGAAAAGCATTACTTAACTTTCTATTTCAAATGGCCTTGCCATGTCTCTCATTTCCTTAATTGGGCTTGGCAAATTTTTATTTATCCCATTAGTCTTTTCAGAAGTGAGATTTTGGGAACTACCTGGTGGTCCAGTGGCTAAGACTCTGCACTCCTAATACAGGGGGCCTGGGTTCGATCTCTGGTCAGGGAACTAGATCCCACGTGCCACAACTAAGACCCTATGCAGCCAAAAAAAAGATGTGAGATTTTGTTAAAAGGATAAACAAGCCACAGATTTGGAGAAACTTCTTGCAATCCACATCTTCAACTAAAGACTGATATCTAGAATAAATAAAGAATTCTAAAGACTCAACAGTAAAAGAAAGAAAATCCAACTGGAAAATGGGCAAAAGACATGAAGAGACATTGTGTCAAAGAGGATATACAGATGGACAATAAGCACATAAAAAGATGTACAATATTAGCCATCAGTTCAGTTCAGTTCAGTTCAGTTGCTCAGTCATGTCCGACTTTTTGCGACCCCATGAACTGCAGCATGCCAGGCCTCCCTGTCCATCACCAGCTCCCAGAGTTTACCCAAACTTTGTCCATCTAGTCGGTGATGCCATCCAGGCATCTCATCCTCTGTCGTTCCCTTCTCCTCCTTCCCTCAATCCCTCCCAGCATCAGAGTCTTTTCCAATGAGTCAACTCTTCGCATGAGGTGGCCAAAGTATTGGAGTTTCAGCTTTAGCATCAGTCCTTCCAAAGAACACCCAGGACTGATATCCTTTAGAATGGACTGGTTGGATCTCCTTGCAGTCCAAGGGACTCTCAAGAGTCTTCTCCAACACCATAGTTCAAAAGCATCAATTCTTCGGCGCTCAGCTCTCTTCACAGTCCAAATTTCACATCTATACATAACCACTGGAAAAACCAAAGCCTTGACTAGACAGACCTTAGTTGGCAAAGAAATGTCTCTGCTTTTGAATATGCTGTCTAGGTTGGTCATAACTTTCCTTCCAAGGAGTAAGTGTCTTTTGATTTCATGGCTGCAATCACCATCTGCAGTGATTTTGGAGCCCCCCAAAATAAAGTCTGACACCGTTTCCACTGTTTCCCCATCTATTTCCCATGAAGTGATGGGACCAGATGCCATGATCTTAGTTTTCTGAATGTTGAGCTTTAAGCCAACTTTTTCACTCTCCACTTTCACTTTCATCAAGAGGCTTTTGAGTTCCTCTTCACTTTCTGCCATAAGGGTGGTGTCATCTGCATATCTGAGGTTATTGAGATTTCTCCCGGCAATCTTGATTCCAGCTTGTGCTTCTTCCAGCCCAGCGTTTCTCATGATGTACTCTGCATATAAGTTAAATAAGCAGGGTGACAATATACAGCCTTGACATACTCCTTTTTCTATTTGGAACCAGTCTTTTGTTCCATGTCCAGTTCTAACTGTTGCTTCCTGACCTGCATATAGGTTTTTCAAGAGGCAGGTCAGGTGGTCTGGTATTCCCATCTCTTTCAGAATTTTCCACAGTTTATTGTAATCCACACAGTCACAGGCTTTGGCATAGTCAATAAAGCAGAAATAGATGCTTTTCTGGAACTCTCTTGCTTTTTCCATGATCCAGCGGATGTTAGCAATCTGATCCCTGGTTCCTCTGCCTTTTCTAAAACCGGCTTGAACATTTGGAAGTTCACAGTTCACATATTGCTGAAGCCTGGCTTGGAGAATTTTGAGCATTACTTTACTAGCGTGTGAGATGAGTGCAATTGTGCGGTAGTTTGAGCATTCTTTGGCATTGTCTTTCTTTGGGATTGGAATGAAAACTGACCTTTTCCAGTCCTGTGGCCACTGCTGAGTTTTCCAAATTTGCTGGCATATTGAGTACAGCACTTTCACAGCATCATCTTTCAGGATTTGAAATAGCTCAACTGGAATTCCATCACCTCCACTAGCTTTGTTTGTAGTGATGCTTTCTAAGGCCCACCTGACTTCACATTCCAGGATGTCTGGCTCTAGGAGAGTGATCACACCAGCATGATTATCTTGGTCATGAAGATTTTTTTGTACAGTTCTTCTGTGTATTCTTGCCACCTCTTCTTAATATCTTCTGCTTCTGTTAGGTCCATACCATTTCTGTCCTTTATCGAGCCCATCTTTGCATGAAACATTCCCTTGGTATCTCTAATTTTCTTGACAAGATCTCCAGTCTTTCCTATTCTGTTGTTTTCCTCTATTTCTTTGCATTCATCACTGAAGAAGGCTTTCTTATCTCTTCTTGCTATTCTTTGAAACTCTGCATTCAGATGCTTATATCTTTCCTTTTCTCCTTTGCTTTGTGCCTCTCTTCTTTTCACAGCTATTTGTAAGGCCTCCCCAGACAGCCATTTTGCTTTTTTGCATTTCTTTTCCATGGTGATGGTCTTGATCCCTGTCTCCTGTACAATGTCACGAACCTCTGTCCATAGTTTATCAGGTGCTCTATCTGTCAGATCTAGTCCCTTAAATCTATTTCTCACTTCCACTGTATAATCATAAGGAATTTGATTTAGGTCATACCTGAATGGTCATACCTAAAGTGGTTTTCCCTACTTTCTTCAATTTAAGTCTGAATTTGGCAATAAGGAGTTCATGGTCTGAGCCACAGTCAGCTCCCGGTCTTGTTTTTGCTGACTGAATAGAGCTTCTCCATCTTTGGCTACAAAGAATATAACCAATCTGATTTCAGTGTTGACCATTTCATGATGTCCACGTGTAGAGTCTTCTCTTGTGTTGTTGGAAGTGGGTGTTTGCTATGACCAGTGCATTCTCTTGGCAAAACTCTATTAGCCTTTGCCCTGCTTCATTCTGTATTCCAAGGCCAAATTTGCCTGTTACCCCAGGTGTTCCTTGACTTCCTATTTTTGCATTCTAGTCCCCTATAATGAAATTAGCCATCAGAGAATTGCACATTAAAACCACAGTAATATATTACCTCACATCTATCAGAATGGTTAAAATTCTTTTTAAAAATAGTGTGTGCATGCTAAGTTACTTCAGTTGTGTCTGACTGTGTGACCCCATGGACTGTAGCTCATAAGGCTCCTCTGTCTATGGGATTCTCCAGGCAAGAATATTGGATTGGGTTGCCATTTCCTTCTTCAGGGGATCTTCCAGACCCCAGGATCGAATCCACATCTTTTAAATCTCCTGCATTGGCAGACAGGTTCCTTACCACTAGCACCACCTGGAAAGCTCAAAGCAATTAACACCTCTGGAGGCACCGCTGGGATTAAAAAATAGTGATAGCAACCAAATGCAGGTGGGGATGTGGACAAACCTCTCTGGAGATTTCCATAGGAACCCCAAGGGCGATGGGCAAGGCAGAACACAGCATGGGACACAAGAGCAGAACTCGAGCAAATAGCATCAGTACCTTCATGATGGCCCCAAGGACCACCAAGCACCTGGCTGGCAGCCACGCATCCCTTACACCGTATCTTTCCTCCCTCCCAGATGAAAGAAGCCTGGAGAGAGCTAAGTGTAATGACTGTGAGCCCCCCAACTGAGGCTTCAGTGGTGATTTTCAGACCCGTGGGATAAAGGGAACATCACAAAGTTGGGGAGGAATTTCCTGTCCAAGAGATCAGGCCTAGAATAGGGTCAGCTCTCGCTGCAGCACATTGCAAATGGAAAACGTGGGAAATGGTGACAGATCATTTTCAACCTAGAATTCCATATTTCCACAAATGATCAATCCTTCTATCCCAAAAGAGTCCATTCCTTTCCCAGGAAGCTACTGGAGGGGATGCTTCAACAGAACGAAGGAATAAACCAAGAAAGAACACATGGATCCAGGGAAGAGAGGATCCAGCCCAGAAGAAAGAGGTGGTCCAGGGATTTCTCAGGAGTGGGAAGTCCCAAGAAAACTGCTAGCAGGGGGAGGAGAACGGAAGGGGGAGCCAAAGTTACAGAAGTGGATCAACAGGAAGTCTATGGGAGCTTGAATTCAAGGGGCCAGCTATAGGCCCCTTACAACGTCTCTGAGGTCATGATCACAATTTTTTTTTATATAATTATGAAAACAACTAACTGACTATTGACTTAGCCACTGAACAACCACAACAACATATATAATAGTCAGTTCTTTGCAACCCCATGGACTACAGCACACCAGGCTTCCCTGTCCTTCATTATCTCCCAGAGTTTGCTCAAACTCATGTCCATTGAGTCAGTGATGCTATCCAACCATCTCATCCTCTGTTGCCCCCTTTACCTCTTGCCCTCAATCTTTCCCAACATCAGGGTCTTTTCCAGTGAGTCAGCTCTTCGCATCAGGTGGCCAAAGGATTAGAGCTTCAGCTTCAGCATCCATCCTTCCAATGAAGATTCAGGGTTGATTTCCTTTAGGATTGACTGGTTTGATCTCCTTGCTGTCCAAAGGACAATATAATATATGTAATAATGTATATTATTATTATAATATAATCAGTTAGGATGACCACCATCACTTTCCACTTCAGTTTCCCCTCCTTCACATCTTCCTCTGTGTCAGGTGGCATTTTTTTTAATCCAACCAAGAAATTGGGTTGGAAAAACAGGTTTGGCTTGAATGGAGAGGGACCCTGTTATTTGCTTTACAGTCAATTTATCCTTAGGGTTGGCCCACCTACCCAGTCATGGCTTTTGGGGGTACTGTTGGCACCCATCGTGTAGACTCCCTTAGGGGTGAATGAAGGTGGGCCATGAGCCTCCCTCAAGCACTGGCATCAGTAGTAAAGAAGAAATATGCTGGAGGATACCCACAATGATCTTTCTCTTCTGAAAGTCTTACAATACCTTTGTCACAGGCAGAAGGAAATAATAAGTATGCAGCCAAAAAGCGGAGGAGGCGGGGAGAATGGATTTCACAGGTGTATTGGAAGGTTATTAAAAATGTTATATCAGTTGTCTGGATTTTGTGATGTTTGTAGTAGCTTTCAGCTTTTGGGCCTTCTTTTCTTTATGTTTAATTTTGTATCCACAATTTTGCATCTTTTCCTAAGGAGGGCGCCCCAAATCGTGTACATTTCATGCCCTGTAAAACTTGGATTCACCCTGATGGCTCTTGGAAAAGAGTACAACTGAAGTACTGGTGACGTGACCAGATCACATGTGCAGAATATTACATTGTCAGGCTTTTTACAGTTAAGGAAGACTTAGTAATTGATTCACAGAATCTGATGCAAAATTTTCAAGTATTCAGAAGAAATTTCAGAAGAAACAAAAGTTGTTCAAAAAAGGAAATGTAAGCATATTATACTACTTGGCTCAGCAATTAACAATATTGCCACAGCCCTAACCAACACAGATTCTGAATTAGGATTCAAGTAAAAACTGTTACAGACTAAATTGGAAAATTATACCCATCTACAAGATAAAAAGTGACTGAATAATGTCTACAATTGATAAATAAAGAGGTATCAATTTGTGTGTGTGTTTTGAAAGTACAAATGTCTAAGGGAAATAGCTAAAATACTGAAAGTGGTGTCTCAGAACAGCAGGGATGGCTGAAGGAAAAAAACAGGGTCTGGTAACTGCTTCTAGCCCTATAAGACTTTAAATTGTATGTATTATTTGTGTCATAAGTGTTTAAATTCAATGCCAATTATATACATTTTGAAGAAGTCCTAGAAAAATTTGCAACTGAAAATTGGGAAGTCTTGACCCAGAACAAGCTTAGATGCAAAAATTGCTTGAAGTATTAGATGTGAAAACAAAAACAGCAACTACTTGCCCACCACAGAGGATGATTTAATAACATCTGGCACATCTATCGGAGAAGGCAATGGCACCCTACTCCAGTACTCTTGCCTGAAAAATCCCATGGATGCAGGAGCCTGGTGGGCTGCAGTCCATGGGGTCACTAAGAGTCGGACACGACTGAGCGACTTCACTTTCACTTTTCACTTTCATGCATTGGAGAAGGAAATGGCAACCCACTCCAGTGTTCTTGCCTGGAGAATCCCAGGGACGGGGGAGCCTGGTGGGTTGCCGTCTATGGGGTTGCACAGGGTCGGACACTACTGAAGTGACTTAGCAGCAGCAGCAGCAGCAGAACGTCTATATTTTGGAATTCTCTACCCCGGCTAAATTCAATGAATTAAAACCTCTCAGGGAACAGCATAGACTGGATCAATGTCCATAGGACATGGGAAAGTGAAAAAAGCTAACTACATCATGATACGCGGTATTGCATATGGGCACGTACGCAGGAAACTTCCTACAGAAACCCTGAAATGGTTCATTTTTATGTCAGCTTGACTGGGACACAGATGGTGAGTCCAACATTATTCTGGGTGTGTCTGCGAGGGTGTTTGGGGATGAGATGAACATTTGAACTGGGAAAGCAGATTGCTCTCCCTAACATGGGCTGGCCTCCTCCACACCATTGAAGCCCTGAATAGATCCAGAAGGCCGGTCCTCTTAAGGTAAAAGAGAGTTCTTCCTGCCTGGCCCTCTCCAAACTGGGACAACGGTTGTTTTCCTACCTGCAGACTCAGGTGGAGACATTGACTCTTCCTGGGTCTGGAGCCTTTAGACTCAGACTGCATCTTACTCTGATGGATTTTGGGGGTTTCCAGATCACCGACTCATCTGCAGAAGTTATCCATACTCCCATGAGCCAATATATCTCCTATTGGTACACACAGATCCCATTGGTTCTGTTTCTGTGGAGACCCTTGACTAATACAATATCCATGAAATGGTTAACTCTGGGTAGAAGTAGGAGTGGTGAGGGGAGGACACGCGGTGTGTGTGTGCGTGTGTGCAAAACATTTTTTACTATTAGTTTATACTACTTTTGTAAATAAAAATAAAACCAAAAAACCTAATTGCTTCAAGACTCGTTTAAGGTTGGTCGTAGTGATCTTGGAAGGTGCAGTTTACCCACTGTGGAGGCTGTTGGAGACACCCTTTACTGGAGAGCTGTCTAGGTCAGTCTGGGGTCTTTTCAATCCTGCTTCTCTTAGCAAACTTTTTCACTGGCCTTTGCCAGCCCAGTTCACAGTTCCCAGACTGACAGGGTGTTCTTTGGAACAGGGATGTTCAGTGGAGCAGGGGTGTTCTTTGAAACCTCTTTTGCAGTGAAGCCCTCAGGGCAGACTCTGTGGCCCCAGCCATGCTGGCTCCACCCCCACCCCACGCCAGCCCCACCAGTGCCATCCAGGGGCCCCTCTGTGCCCATCTCTGGCCTGTGTGCTTTAAGATTAGGTGTTGAACATAGAGCGTTGGTTACCAGGGGTTGGCAGGGGAGGGGGAAACGATGATCAAAGGGTACATGCTTCCAGTTTTAAGAGGAATAAGTTCTGGGAATCTAATATAGAGCACGATTATTATAGTTAATAATACTGTATATGTAGTTGAAGGTTGCTAAGACAGTAAATGTTAAATGTCCACACTGCAATAAATGGTAACTGTTTAACATGAAGAAGGTGTTAAATAAAGCTATGGTGGTAAAAAAAAAAAAAAAGATTAGGTATCAAGCCTTATTTTATATCCCTGGATACATTCCAGTGTCTCCTGGTTTACAGCCTATGGGAACTTGAATGGAATTTGCATACTACTGTTGCGTGAAAACTGTATAAATATTAATTATGTTAAATTGGTTCATAGTGCTTTTCAGGTCTGCTAGAGCCTTTTACTTTTCTGTCTATTCAGTTTATTAATTTTTGAGAGTTTGATATTGAAACTCCAATTAAAAATCTTTAAATATTAAAAAAAATTTTGTAATATATAGTAAAACTATATATAACTTTGTTCTGTATTTTCCAAGTCTCTTATAAATGTGTTATCATACTTCCATAATTCAAAAAATAAAAAAATTAAATATTAAAAAAAACAGCAAATTACCAAGCAAATAAGCAAATAAAAATATAAAACTTCATAGGTAGGGGAGCGTAAAAAAAAAGATTAAGTGTCAGGGACAGCTGTCCAACGCTTGAGCTCTCTCTTCGAGACCCTCTCCCTCCCTCTTCTTTGAATCCTACACTTCCCAGTTCCAAATAACCAGTCCACACAAAGTTTCAAGTATTTGTCCTTTTCCTACTCCCTGATGGCTCAGCAGGTAAAGAATCTGCCTTCCATGCAGGAGACACAGGAAACGTGGGATCGATCCTTGGGTTGGGGAGAACCCCCTGGAGAAGGAAATGGCAACCCACTCTAGTATTCTTGCCTGAGAAATCCGATGGACAGAAGAGCCTGCCAGGCTACTGTCCAATGGGTCGTAAAGAGTCGCACATGACTAAGTGACTAAGCACAAGTTACACACTACACCACTGAGGAAGCTGAAAATTATAATAATAATAATTACAGTGAATTTCAGAAGAAGGCAGGAGCTGTCTCCCCAGGGTCAGAGTTTCTTCAGCCCCCCGCGTCTATCCCTCTTCAAGCTCTCCCCATGCTTCTAAAGACTCTCCTCTCCTTCCTTTCTTCAAAATGCCCAGGCAGGAGGGTTTGCGGGTCAGAGGTCTGCTGGAGGCTGGGGGAGGTGGGCGGCTACATGGTGATGTTCCGCTTTGTCTCACACACCCAGCGTTTCACTTGCTGGCAGAAATCGTCATTCCAGCGCCCATCCCATCTGATCTCTGCACAGTCCTCGCTGGCCCCCAGCTCGTGCCCCCGCCAGTCATCGGGCTGAGCGGGATCCCAGTTCCTAGGAAGGCAGGACAAAGCTCCGCTCCAGATGGCCCCCTCATCCCAACAACCCTCACCCCCCACCTCAGAAATGCATGGCTTTTTGGGGTTCAGGGAGCCATGACTGCAGTCTTGGGAGCTGAGAATCTGGGTGAGGCGGGAGATGGTGGGAGAATTTGGTCCCTGAGGGACGAGTGGGAGCGTACCGGGGGCAGAGACCAGATGGCCATCCCCAGGACAAATTAATGGGGAGAGACAAGGAGAAGCCACTTACTTGTAGCTGTGCTTGTAGTCTGTGCCGTCCACCCATTTCCAGGAGCCATCGCTGTCAGTGAGACCTATCCAGACTCTAAAGGGGTTTGTGTGTTGTACAATGAACTTCTGGAAAACAGGTGGGAGGGAAGTTTCTAGTCCCTTGTGCCTCCATTCAGGCCTTAGCTGTGGCGCCCTCACCCCACCCCCAGTCTGATCTGTCCCCACCTTGAAGCAACAGCTCCCAATAAAAGTTCCTGGCTTTTTCTTCTGCAACCATATCTATTATTTAGTGAACATTTACTGGGCTAAACATTGTACTAATTGCTTTACAAGGATTATCTTATTTCATCCCCATAACGCTCTGTAAATTGGACACCCTAATGGTTTACACTTTACACGTGAGATTAAGGAACTGAGGGTATCTGTGGAGCCCAGGGTAACAACCCAGGGTCTGAGTTGGTGACCCTTGTCCCCTGACCTGTCCTCCCACTTCATTCCTAACTCACGGCTGCTAGACCCCTATTCTAATCTTTTCCCTGTCTTCTGCCCACAACCTCAAACTCTGGGATCCTGACCCCTGCCACCCTCATGGTGACCCAATGACCCAGTAAAGATCTGGGTTTCACTTGCCTCTCACGTACATTTATCTGCTCCTACTTCTACATACAGGTTTACCTGGTGGCTCAGATGGTAAAGAATCCGCCTGCAATGCAGGAGACCTGGGTTCAATCCCTGTCTTGGAAACATCCCCTGGAGAAGGCAACAGCTACCCACTTCAGTATTCTTGCCTAGAGAATCCCATGGACAGAGGAGTATGGCAGGCTACAGTCCACAGGGTTGCAAAGAGTCAGACGCAACCGAGCAACTTTCACTTTCACTTCACTTCTACATACAGCTGCCACGTCTGTTGTTCTCCAGGCCCTACAGCTTCCAAGCTCGGACCCACTGCTCAGAGCTCTGTTATGACTTGGCTACAGGGGCTCTGGCAGTCTGGCTGAAAATAAGAAGATGCCCTATATGTGAGGGACAGCCAAGCTGTCCAGCTGGTGGGCGTGGGACAAAAGTGGTTTTTGAGATAGCTTCCCAGGATCCATGCATACCTCCTAAGAGGAAGTGGCTTTCTCTTAAGAGCTATGGCTCTTTCTGAGGCCTTAAGAGGGAGGTGTGGCGTGCTGCAATTCACGGGTCACAAAGAGTCAGACATGACTGAGCAACTGAACTGAACTGAGGCCTTAAGCCCCCTGGCTTGGGAGGGCAGCAGCATAGAGTGTGGTCACCTTGTTTTATGAAGGAAGCAGAGGGGGTCGGTTCACCAACATGCATATGTAGCAGTTTCCTTTGATAGCATATGAAGGGTCTCCAACTGCATCTGGAGGAAAATTTCCTAATTCCACTTTCCCTTCCTAGACACTTAATTAAAACTGCAGTTAGTCACCTCATCTGAAGGCAGATACAGTAGCATTCTTGAATTCTAGACTCCTGCAAATAGTCAATATCCTGTACGTGAAGGGACAGCTCTCAAGGGCTCCTAGGGCTGTTCCCCAAATTCAGGAGGGTCAACGAAGCTGGAGGGAAAATGCCTGGAGGCAAGATATTCTCTTTGCTGCTGCCCACTGCCCCAGTCCCCTCTTCCCATCACCACAAGAAGTTGAATAACTGAATGAACAATACAAAGCATCAATATCCAGCCCCCTGTGTTGAAGACTGAGTGTGTGTGCACGTGTGTGCTCAGTCATGTCCGACTCTTGGTGACCTCATGGTCTGTAGCCCACTAGGCTCCTCTGTCCATGGACTTTTCCAGGCAAGAGTACTGGAGTAGGTTGCCATTTCCTACTCCAGAAGATCTTCCCAACCCAGGGACTGAACCCGCATCTCCTGTATCGTCAGGCAGATTCTTTACCACTGCGCCACCTGGGAAACCCAGGTGAAGACTGAGGGGAGGGATGAAATAGTGTCAGATGATCAGAAAAGACAGTCCATGAGAACACTTCTGCCCTATTCATGAGTAAATAACAGGCAAGAAAGAATTCAGCCCATTCAAAGAAGGAGCCTGGGGGAGTTTTATCATGGAAACTGAGAAAAATAAAGAGGATGGAAGGGAAGAGGAGGAAGAAAAAAGCACTGTGATATCAAGAAGAGAAGTGAAAAATATACTTTGTAAAGAAAGCATGTTTCTAAACCTAAGAAGCTATTGGAGAATAGCTTATATCCTCAGAAACATTAAAGAGGAGATGAACGACATAAAACTACAAAAGAAGAATCAAAGAAGAAAGATAACAATGATAAACAAAGAGAAGAAACTGAAAATTTTGAGCTACATTAAAAAAAAAAAAACCTCAACAAAAAATCAAGTCTGAGATACAAAAGACAGTCATGAAAAAAGAGCCCAGAAAACTAAGGAAAAGAGAGAAAGAAGGTGAAGTGAAGTCACTCAGTCGTGTCCAACTCTTTCTGCGATCCCATGGGCTGTAGCCTACCAGGCTCCTCAGTCCATGGAATTTTCCAGGCAAGAGTACTGGAGTGGGTTGCCATTTCCTTCTCCAGGGGATCTTCCTAACCCAGGGATCGAACCCAGGTCTCCTACACTGCAGGCAGACGCTTTACCATCTGAGCCACCAGGGAAGCCCAATATTTCTTTGAGCCCCTTTTTTGGGGCAGGGGAGGCAAGAATACTGGAGTGGGCTGCTCCCTTCTCCAGGAGATCTTCCCAACCCAGGGATTGAACCCTGGTCTCCCGCATTGTAGGCAGATGCTTTTAAACAGTAACGAGATGAAGGCTATGGAGGGTAGACAATGGAGATCATTTTGAATGGTGTGCTCCAGAGGAAAAGAGAACAAATGGGCAAGAAAAACTATTCAAATAAATGGCTTAAGAAAAATTTCCAAAACATATGAAAATCTAACTTTATGTGTTAAAAGAACTCTCCTAGCCTCAGAGCAAAAATACAGAGAATGTACAACACTGGAATATATCTGAGATTAATGAAATTCAAAGAAAAACTATTTGCACATACATGTAAGGAATGTGAGAGAGATATGAATGAGGCGTTATAAACTTCAAAGTTGCTAAGAGACTAGATCTGAATTGTTCTCAGTGAAAAAGAAATGATAATTGTGTGACATGGTAAAGGTAAGAGCTAACACTACTTTATTCATAATATTGCAATATGTAAATATATCAACCGAGGGTGTTGTGCACCTCAAACTTACAGGGTTACATGTCAATGATATCTCAATTTTAAAACCGAGAAAAGATTGAGGCGTGAGAAGAAGTGTACTGGTTTCCTCATCTTTCTCATGAAAGTTATATAAATTCTTTTATTTTTTAAAGCCAAGAAGTTTCAGCCCATTATTTAAAGTTATGACAGTAATTACTAGTGTAGCTAAAAACAAGCCACATTTAGTCCAAAATAACACAGTGGAGAAACCAAAAAGAATACATCTCACATAGCAAATGGGAGAAAATAAAAGAAGCATATAAAACAGAAAAGAATTAGACTGATTAAAGATATGTATTTTAAAATAAATGCAAGTGCGAGAGCCCAGAAATAAACCCACACACCTACGGTCAATTAATCTACGACAAAGGCGGCAAAAATATACAATGGAGAAAAGACAGTCTCTTCAACACGGTAGTGTTGGGAAAACTGGACAGCTACATGTACATCAATGAAATTAGAACACTCCCCCACACCATATACAAAAATAAACTCAAAATGGTTTAAAAACCTAAATATAAGACACGACACCCTAAAACTCCTAGAAGAGAACATAGGCAAAATATTCTGGGACATAAATCACAGCAGTATTTCTTAGACCAGTCTCTCAAGGCAAAAGAAATAAAAGCAAAAATAAACAAATGGGACCTAATCAAACTTAAAAGCTTTTGCACAGCAAAGAAAACTATCAACAGAACAAAAAGACCACTTATGGAATGGAAGAAAATATTTGCAAATGATGCAATTAACAAGGGGTTAATATTCAAAATATAAAAACAACTCATACAACTCAACATCAAAAAAACAACTCAACAAAAAAATTGGCAGAAGACCTAAACAAACATTTCTCCAAAGAAGACATACAGATGGCCAGCAGGCACGTGAAAAGATGCTCAACATTGCTAATTACTGCTGCTGCTGCTGCTGCTAAGTCACTTCAGTCGTGTCCAACTCTGTGTGACCCCACAGGTGGCAGCCCACCAGGCTTCCCCGTCCCTGGGATTCTCCAGGCAAGAACACTGGAGTGGGTTGCCATTTCCTTCTCCAATGCATGAAAGTGAAGTCGCTCAGTCGTGTCCAACTCTTAGCGACCCCATGGACTGCAGCCCACCAGGCTCCTCCATCCATGGGAGTTTCCAGGCAAGAGTACTGGAGTGGGGTGCCATTAAGGGTGGCTAAACAATAGAGTAGCATCATTTATGGGGGGTGGGGGGTGCCTAAAAAATTATCAATACTCAGGATGAATCCAAGATTAATTAAATCAGAACCTTTGAGTGCAAGACCAAGTGTCAATATGTTTTAAACTCCTCAAGAGGTTACAATACACTGCGATGGCTGAGAATCATTCATCTAAAACAGAGACTCAAAATGGTTGGAAATAAGAGGGATGGGCAGAGATACACGAAGCAAATGTAAGTGAAAAGAAATCAAGGACCAGTCCCTTCATATCACATGAAGATGAATTCAAGGCAAAAAGCATTAATCAGGACACTGATGTTCATTTCACAATAATAAAGGTACCATCCCATCCTCCATAAAGTTGTAGGTAGCATGAACTTGTGCGCCAAATCACAGACTGAGTCTTAGGTTGATTCACATGAAACTTTATAGGCCAATACAGATAGAATATTGGCAATTCAACCTGATCAGTAAAGTAAAATATGTCCGTAATCCATATCCATATATATATCTCTACCCTCACCTCAAAAAGTGGGGATAACAAGAGTGCCTGCTCCATAGGGTTGTGAGGGTTAAAGCAATGGATATATGAAAGTGCCTGACACATAGTGAGGGCTCAGTAAATGTTATCTTTAATACCCTCCTTTGCCCGAACATGTCCACTTGTTCGAATGGGTTGAGTCTTCCCTCTGGACTTTGGAGTTGTGATCTGGTGGCAGCAGTGGGCAGGGAGACTCGGGGTGCTTTGGAGGGACCCAGTAACTCATGCCAGGTGTGTTCCTGTGAATCCCACCCACTCTGTCCCTTTCACGCAAAGACCCATCACGTTCCCCAGGCCAGCACAGAGCAAGCAGGGACTGTCAGCGCCTCCACAATGTTCTCCACAGAAGTCCTGGCCCTTTAGTTCATCCTGCCACTCATTCTGTCTCCTGCCCTGATCCTCATCACCTGGTCTCCTGGCTCCTATCCTTTGCCCTGGCTCCTGGATGTAATCTCCCACCTCTTAGAATCAATGGCTGCTCCATCATGAACCTCCCAGAGTGGGGACAGATTTCTGCTTCTGGTTTCTTCCTCGGGTTAGAAAAAAATAACAAAACAAGCCTGACCCAGCCTCCCAGAGTTTGCATTCCCAAGGTTTCCTCCTGCCTTTGGGAAGGTTGTGGTTTCACCTGTTCCTCTCTGGAGTTGATGACCACGAGGTGGGCATTCTCCAGCTGGCAGTACTTCTCAGCCTCGAGCCAGGGCTTCCCCGAGCGAGAGAACCAGTAGCAGCTGCCATCATGGTCCACCCAGTTCACTGGGCAGCATTCTGTGCCTGAGGGGGTTGGAGGGACAGAAGGAGATAAGATCCAGCTGGAGGGGACATGCAGAGGGACTGGAGATGCTCACCCCCCAACCCCACCCTACCACATCCCTACCATTGCTCTGGAAGTGTGCCATCTGACAAGTCAGTGTGCGCAGATCCATGGGGAAGTGCTTCAGATGGAGCCGCAAAGTGGCATGATCTAAGGGTCAGAGTGTGGCAAGGGTGTGGTAGGCCGTGTGCATGGCCCCACAGACCAGGACTCCAGCGTCTGGCTGGGGAGATACACGCTAGCACACACACGCACACTCAGGACAGAGTCTCTGACCTGCTTTCAGGTCTTGCTGCTGTTTTCCCAGCTTGGCTTCCAGAAGTCTCACCTTGTCACCGGCGAAGCCTCCTGCAACAGAGGAAAGTTAACCTGTCTCCCTTCCACTCTGCCTCCCCAACATTTCTCCATCCTTATGCCACTGACACGTCAGTCGGGGCCACCATCACCTTGACCTAGGATGTTGCACGCTCTGCTCTCTGTTGCATGCTCCCAACCCCACCCACTCTTCTCTTGGCTGCACGGTGGTGTTCTGAAGCACAACCTGCTCAGGCCACTCCCCTGTTAAATCCTTCCCATAGCTCCCTATGTTCTCAAAGTAAAGCCTCACGAGTTAGCACAGCTTGCCTGCATGGCCTGGCCCTGACCCACCTCTCTAGCCCACCCTTGGCCCACCCCTCCAGCCACACTGGAAATGTTGAGAGTCTAGGACATGCAGTGGTCTTCCTCACGTCCTGGTCATCAGACTCTGCTCTCTACCTGGTTCCCACCTCCATCCTCTACTCTAACCCTTACTCATCCTTCATGGACCCTCGGCTCAGGAAGCAGCATCCTTGGAACCCTTGCCTGGCTTCTCAGGTTGGGTTATCCGCCCTAGTCTGTGCTTCCTTCCCAGTACCCCTAAACACTCCCCTATCGGACCCAGCATGCATGCGTGTGTGTTAAGTCACTCAGTCATGTCCAACTTTTTGCAACCCCATGGACTGTAGCCTTCCAGGCTCCTCCATCCTTGGGATTCTCCAGGCAAGGGTACTGTACAGTGGGTAGCCATCCCCTTCTCCAGGGAATCTTTCTGAACCAGGGATTGAACCCAGCTGTCATGTATTGCAAGCAGACTCTTTACTGTCTGAGCCACCAGGGAAGCCAGCAAGGGGCCCAGCCAACCCTCGCTGCTAAACCAACCCCTCAACCACCCAGCACATCCCAGTCTCTCCCCTTGGGGCTCGCCCACTCACCGTGGGAGCTGAGATTCAGGATGTCCATCAGGGTGCCCGACGAGAAGTTGCTGAAAGCTTCCTGTAGGGTCTGCAGCTCCCCTTGCAGCTGTGCTCCTTGTCAGGAGACAAAACAGGACAAAGTGGATCGCACTCTGTCCCACCTGACAGCCCTCATCACTGTCTGTGGGATGGTCTCCTTCCCCGCCCCAGCACTGCCTCCATCTCTTCCCTATCGTGGCTCTCACTGGCCCCAGCACTGCCCGAATCCGCGCCCCCACTGCTGCCCCACCCCTGCGACCCTCACTTTGGGACCCTGTCACACAGATAGCCACCAGCAGCAGGACGTTGAAGACCAGGACAAGCAGACTGAGGCGGAACTTGGAGCAGAGACGCTGCAGCAGAAGAGGCTGGGGAGGAGGCATCCCTGCAAGAGAAGGGGTGTCAGGACAAGGGGCATCAGAGGCAGGGGGCCAGAGAGCCAACCTCATGGAGCGTCAGAGGAGCAGAGCCTGAAGAAGTACAGCCTTGCTGGGTGAGGGCAGGCGGAGAAAGTAGATTCCGAGATGAAAAACACTCTGGATAAAATTAATAGATGAGACAGGCATATGTCTCAATGAACTTGGAGGCATAGCAACAACAACTGTATAAAAAGAAACGCCAGGAAAGAAAAGAATCCCACACTCCCCCAAAAAATAGAAAGAGCACCAATGAGCTGTGGGATCATTAACATATGCATAATTGATGGAAAGGGGAGCTGGAGAGGCAGAAAGAAATTTTTTTTGAGGAAACAATAGCCAGTGTATCTCCAAATCTTCTGAAAACTCTAGGCCTATAAAAGCCTGGGAAGAGTGGAAGCTGCTCCCAGGTGAGCAGGTGCCAGCTGTCAACCCACTTTCAGGCGGCAGAGGCTGCTAGAGGCTGGCTGATGGTTGCACCCCTCAGGCACGCTCTGCCAGGCTGTCCATCCTGCCTCTTTCAGGCGAGCCCCCTGTCCCGTGAAATCCAAAACCGCTGGACTCTCTCCAAGCCTCCTGCTGAAACACGAATCCTCTCATTCTCAGAAGATCCAACAATATCCAAAGTTACTTTTGTGTGTTCACTACCTACCAGGCAGCTTGTGGGACCTGAAGGGGCAGAGGGGTGTAGGTGGGTGTGGCCTCTGCCCCACGCAGCCTGTTGAAAAGGCTTGTGAACCTGCTGCCAGGGAAAGGAGAAGCCTGGTGGGACAGCAGCCTTCTCCCCTGCCCAGCTCCCACCCTCAGCTGCAACAGGGGCAGTTCTTCCAGCCTCAGGCAGGAAGGGGTCCCTCTTCCCAGCCCAGGCTAACCAGTCCCCCTCCTTGAGCTTCAACCCCCAACCCCTCCTGGTCTCCAAAGAGCTTCACTCCATCACCACCACCCACACCTGACATCCCCTCCCACATCCCGGCTCCCGCCCTTCACCTTGGAAATGGCTCAGCTCTTTCTCGCCTGAAAACTTTCTCCTAGACACTTGGGGACTTTGGTCAAGATTTGCTAGAGAAAGATCCAGGCAGGGGGCTTGGAGGGGAAATTTCTCTGTGCCCTTTCCCTCCAACACACCCTTCCCCTACCCCCCATCACACACAGCACATACTGGTCAGGTTGGAAGGAAGAGGGGAGACCCCTTTCCTGGGATCCTGGGGGTGGAGAAGGGGGTGAGGTCAGAGGATAGTCCCTGGTCATAGGGTGAATGTGACAAAGGCCTCAGAGGGACAGAGAGTGACTGGGAGCTAGACTAGGGTGGAGCAGAGCCCCAGATACCAGACACTTGCCTTTCCAGAATGGTTCTCTCCTGGGGCTGTGCCCACAAGTGCCTGGGCCCTCGCCTCTGCCGAGCTGGTGGTCATTCTCCTCGGAGTCCAGCTGCTGGATGTCCTGGAAGTCCCTGGCCATGCTGGGTCCTGGGTGTGGCTGGACCCTGCCTGGGTTCAGGGCTGCTTTAGGGCTGGGACTGAGTTGGGGTTGGTGCTCGTGCTAAGATGCTAATTGAGGTGGAGGCTGATGGATGTAGGCTCAGAGTGGGTCTAGGCGATGGCTTGGGTTGGATCTGAGGTTGGAGGGGAGATGGAAGCTGAAATGCTGCTGGGTCCCATCCCCTCTCAGGAGACCGCTTGGGCCTCGAGCCTCCCCTCCACACATGCCAATCACCCCACAACTTCCCATCGACTCCCCCCCACTGTCTCTGAACCAGGGTCTGTCTAATCCCAGACATCCCCAGGCCCACCTGCCTCCCCAGTGACCTCAGTTTACCTGTTCAAGGTCTAGAAGGCCGCCCAGGCCCCAGGACGCAGGAGGGCTTGAACCAGGAGAACTGGGGACCAGGTGGTGCTGGAGGAGAGGAGGGAAGAGGTGAGCACCATTTCAGGTGAGGGCCCTGAACCCGTGTGCCTGAGTGTCCAAGCGCTTCTAACTTGGCATCTCCTGCCCCTGGGACTTTGGACAGTAAACAGAGTGGAAACTGAGTTGGAAACTCAGTCAATATGTGGTGGGGGCAGAGGGCAGGACTGTGTCTCTGTCCTTCACAGAGAAGGGGTCTCCTGGCCTGACCCTTCTACCCTCGGAAGCTAGTCACCTCACTCTTCTCGGAACATTTGGGAGGGGGGCCAGCCAGGAGGAACCAGGGTGCAATTGGCTATTTCCTCTCTATCCCTCTCCCATTTCACTTCCTGCCTCAGATTCCTGGAATTGTTAGTCAGACAACCCTGATGAGGATTGGAGGGGCCACTTCTGTGCTCTTGCCCAATCTGGCATCTGAGCCAAGGCCCCACGTCCTGTAGGCCCAGCCATCAGGCTTCCCAGCTTTGGGCCAACTGGCTTCACTCTCCATGGGAGTAAAGCCCCTCAGAGACTGGAAATTCAGGGAGGGCAGAGAAGAGGGAAGAGCATCCAGAAAGCGGTGGATAGGAGAGGTTCAACCTTGTAAATAAGCCCCTTCTGTGGCCCTGGTTGGGCTTCCCTGGTGGCTCAGTGGCAAAGAATCTGCCTGCGATGCAGGAGACACAAGTACGATCCCCGGGTCAGAAAGATCCCTTGGAGGAGGAAGGGGCAATCCACCCCAGTATTCTTGCCTGAGAAATCCCATGGACAGAGGAGCCTGGTGGGCCACAGTCCGTGGAGTCACAAAGAGTCGGACACGACTGAGCAACTGAGAGGCCCTTTCATGGCCCTACTCCAGAAGCCTTGGGCCTCACATCCAGGCACGGTGCTAAATGACCCACAGACATGCTCTCTGGTAACTCTCACAACATGTTGCAGCAGATCACTTCACTTCTGCTGATCCCACTTCACAGAGGAGGGAACAACCTGGAGGAGATTAAGTGACTTTACTGTGTAGCAGGGTACGGGGCGGGGCAGGGGGTGGACAGTGGGAGGCAAAACGGATGGAGGGAAAATGCCATCCCATCAGACTGGGGGGTCTTCACAGTCCTGTGAGGAAGACAGGGCTTCACGAACCGAAAAATCAGAGCTCAGTTGGTAAAGAATCCGCCTGCAGTGCGGGAGACCTGGGTTTGATCCCTGGGTTGGGAAGATCCCCTGGAGAAGGGAAAAGCTAGCCACTCCAGTATTCTGACCTGGAGAATACCATGGACTGTATGGGGTTGCAAAGAGTCGGATATGACTGAGCGACTTTCACTTTCACCATCTACACTTGGGCTAACAGCTTGGGAGAGAAAACCCAATTTTCATTCCTGATTTTATATACATATATACACATCAGTTATTTGGCTGCACTGGGTCTTCATTATGGCATGAGGGCTCTTCAGTTGCAGCATGTGGGATCCAGTTCCCTGACACCATATGGAGACAGAGAGAGCACAGAGAAGAACCGAGGCCCCGCACACATGAACAAAGCCTTCTGGGAGCTTCCAGTCTAGCCAACAGCTGAATGCATCCAAGTGTATGACCCTAGCCAAGACCACATGGTCTACCTGGCCTAGCCCTGCACGGGTTCCTGACCCAGAGAATCTTGAGAAATAAATACAGTTGACCCTTGAATGGTGCAGGGATTAGGGGCACTGACCCTCTCCCTGCAGTTGAAAACTTGTGTATGACTTTACAGTACCCTTTGTATCCCCTGATCCGCGTCTGCAGATGATGTAACACATTTTTTGTGGAAAAAAATCTGCTTATAAAGTGAAACTGTGCAGTTCAAACCCGTTGTGTTCAAGAGTCAACTGTAGTTGTTTGTTTTAGGCCACTGGAGCTTTGGGTTAGACTGTTATGTATCAATAGGTAACTGAAATAAAACATATCCTTAAGTATGCATCCTTATCAAATATGTAGCATAGTTTGCATGCCTATTTTTTAGATAGATAAGTGAAGCTTTCATACATCTCATTTGTTCCCGACTTTTTCACACAAGAATAAATGTTTAAGATCTATCTGTGTTGCTATTTGTACATCTGGTTTGTTGCTATGAACCTCTGCACAATATTCAATGGTGCGTATCCGTCATTGCATATTTACCCAGTCCCCAAATGAGAAACACCCAACTACTGCAATGGACACAGCATGTCCCCATGAGGACCTAGGTGAGACTATCTCTCAGGACTATATCCAAGACTGAAATTGCCAAGTCACAGAATATTCTCACACTTAATTTAATGCATACACACACACCATTTTTTTTCCCATCAGTGAGATCATATTCACAATACTCTTTTTCAGTACGGTTTTTATTCCCTTTCATCTCTCACTTGCCTCATGCTCCTCATCCACTCACTGCATCCTCCATCCTTGCCCCTCCTGTGATATTAATGGTCTTCTGTTTTATCTCTGCTATTAATGCTTCATCAAGTTCCCACGTGGAGCTTGGTGAGAATTTCCCTGTGAACGATATCCGGGAGTGAAAGTGTCATGTCACAAAGGATTCTCAAGCTTAATTTCACCCGAGTCCAGCCAGGCTATACCTCTTCCAGAACGGCCATGCCTGTTGACACTCCCATCACCAGCATATGAGGGCTCCCTCTTTTGCGTCATCCTTCTCAACACTTGTTACTATTCAGCTTCCCACCACCCTGATGACATCTCACTGCTCTTCTATGCTACATTTCTGGTTAATAGAGGGTTTGAACATTTCTCCATCTATTTTCTATTCGCTCAGATTTCCTCTGCTATGGGCAGCTTTTCCACATCCTATATCCATTTTTCTATTGGGTTTCCTGGATTCACTTTGCTGACTGGAGGCATATCTTGTATATTCTAGATACATGTTTAGAAAACAAGAAAGGTCTTTTGAAAATTAAAAACAATTTTTTTGTTCTTAAAGCCAAAACAGTTAATAGAAGTGCTGGAAGATAAAAATCAGGAAATCGTTGCAAAAAAGGGACAAAGCTGTTTTTTGTTTTTTTAAATGAGGAAACAGCTAAATTGAGGGCATTTTTTTACCCCCTGGCCTCATGTTTCCATGTATACTTCCTGCTAGGGAACTCTCCAGGCCTTTCTCAAACGTGCCCACCACACCTCCCCAGGAGAGGAAGCTTGCCTGTGGGCTCTCTTTGGTTCTCTCTGCTCAGCCAGTGATCTGTGTTCTGCCAGGTGACACTGAGCCCGCCCCTGCAGAGAAAACCTGCTTTGCCCAGCTCTGCCTGTGACTAGGTAAATATGTCTGTCTAATTCTTGGATGAAATATTAACAAGTCCTTTTGATTTAAGGGGCTTCCCTGTAGCTCAGCTGATAAAGAATCTGCCTGCAACGCAGTAGACCCCAGTTCGATTCCTGGGTTGGGAAGATCCACTGGAGAAGGGAAAGGCTACCCATTCCAGTATTCTGGCCTGGAGAATTTACAGTCCATGGTCTCGCAAAGAGTCGGACATGACTGAGCGACTTTCACTTTCACTTGATTTAAGGTTTGACGCCAAGTCCACCTTAACTGTATATCAGCAAGAAAGCTAGCAACTTGACGTCATTTATCTGTCTACTGTGTCTTGGTTCTCAATTGGTTTCAAACTTGAGAGGAAAAGAAAGCACCCCGCTCTTTTTTCACCAGCCTTGTTAAATCTCCAAGAATAATATAAAAGATCAATTGATCCCAAACATTCAATTAATAGTTCTAGAAGATACAGAAGGAAGTAAAAGGAAATAATACAAGATTGTTACTTAGAATTAAAAGCATGAGGCTCCAAATTTAAATAACCTACTAACTGCCCATCTTTTCATTAAAGAATGACCAAAGGACATAACTGTGAAATTTCAGAATACCAGCAATAAAGATTCTAAAAGCTACTGGAGGCAGGGGGAAAAAATCTCTTATAAAGAAACAAGAACTGGAACAGATTCTGCTTTCCAGTTGTTACACTCAACATCAGGAGATAGGACAATGCCTTCAAATTTGCAAGGGAAATTTTTTTCAACCTAGATTTGTCAGTGCAAATGATCATTGACATGAAAAAATAGGGGGAAAAAAAGAGAGTTTTCAAGGACTTCCCTGGTGGTTAAGACTCCATGCTCTCAATGCTGGGGGCCTGGGTTGAATCCCTGGTCAGGGAACTAGATCCTGAATGTAGTAACTAAGACCCAGCACAGCCAAATAAATAAATTAAATAAATAAATACAATTTTTAAAAACTTAAAGAACTTTCAGACATTCCAAGGCTCAGAATATTTATATCATACTTCTACTATGTTTACAAGTACCCTAGAAAGTGAAGAAATAATCCAGAAACAAGATACATAAAAGAATATCTCAGTATGGGACTTTCTGTTATTATTAAATAAAATTTTATTAAACTCTTTCTGTATTTCTGTCTACAAGTTGACTTTTTGTCTTAGAATGCTAACTAGTGAAATTTGAGAGCCTGGCCTTAAAAATGCAAGTCATAATAATAAATTTAAGAGATCTAAGGAAGAGATGGAGGGCTTCCCGGGTGGCTTAGTGGTAAAGAATCCACCTGCCAATGCAGGAAACACGGGTTCAATCCCTGGTCAGAGAGGATACTACATGCAACTAAGCCCTGTGCACTACACTATTGAGCCTGTGCTCTAGAGCTGGGGAACCTCAACTACTGAAGCCCTTGCATCCTAGCGCCCGGCCTGTAAAGACGGAAGCCATCCCAATGAGAAGCCGGAGCATCGCAACTAGAGGGTAACCCCCACAAGCCGCAACTAGAGAAAAACTCACACAGCAACGAAGACCCAGCACAGCCAAAAATAAATAAATAAATGTGGTCAGTCTTATTAAAAAAAAAAAAAATACTATAACAGGCTTTCAAAGTCACTTCGCGTTTTGGTTTACTCTTTCTTAAGCAGCTAGGTTTTTCTTTTTGCTATTATATTCCTAACATCCAGGATAGTAGCGCCACCTTGTGGTCATACCTGCATGATGCACGGGTCTTCGAGGAGGGAGACTGCCAGCGACCTGCGCCTTAATATTCTTTTAACTTCTTCAGTTCAGTTCAGTCGCTCAGTCGTGTCCGACTCTTTCCGACCCCATGAATCGCAGCACGCCAGGCCTCCCTGTCCATCACCAACTCCCGGAGTTCACTCAGACTCACGTCCATCGAGTCAGTGATGCCATCCAGCCATCTCATCCTCTGGCGTCGTCCCCTTCTCCTCCTGCCCTCAATCCCTCCCAGCATCAGAGTCTTTTCCAATGAGTCAACTCTTCGCATGAGGTGGCCAAAGTACTGGAGTTTCAGCTTCAGCATCATTCCCTCCAAAGAAATCCCAGGGCTGATCTCCTTCAGAATGGACTGGTTGGATCTCCTTGCAGTCCAAGGGACTCGCAAGAGTCTTCTCCAAAACCACAGTTCAAAAGCATCAATTCTTCGGCGCTCAGCCTTCTTCACAGTCCAACTCTCACATCCATACATGACCACAGGAAAAACCATAGCCTTGAGTAGACGGACCTTTGTTGGCAAAGTAATGCCTCTGCTTTTGAATATGCTATCTAGGTTGGTCATAACTTTCCTTCCAAGGAGTAAATGTCTTTTAATTTCATGGCTGCAATCACCATCTGCAGTGATTTTGGAGCCCAGAAAAATAAAGTCTGACACTGTTTCCACTGTTTCCCCATCTATTTCCCATGAAGTGATGGGACCAGATGCCATGATCTTCGTTCTCTGAATGTTGAGCTTTAAGCCAACTTTTTCACTCTCCACTTTCACTTTCATCAAGAGGCTTTTGAGTTCCTCTTCACTTTCTGCCATAAGGGTGGTGTCATCTGCATATCTGAGGTTATTGAGATTTCTCCCGGCAATCTTGATTCCAGCTTGTGCTTCTTCCAGCCCAGCGTTTCTCATGATGTACTCTGCATAGATGATAAATAAGCAGGGTGACAATATACAGCCTTGACGTACTCCTTTTCCTATTTGGAACCAGTCTTTTGTTCCATGTCCAGTTCCAACTGTTGCTTCCTGACCTGCATACATATTTCTCAAGAGGCAGATCAGGTGGTCTGGTATTCCCAACTCTTTCAGAATTTTCCACAGTTTATGAAAGCCTTCCTCAGTGATCAATGCAAAGAAATAGAGGAAAACAACAGAATGGGAAAGACTAGAGATCTCTTGAAGAAAATTAGAGATACCAAGGGAACATTTCATGCGAAGATGGGCTTGATAAAGGACAGAAATGGTATGGACCTAACAGAAGCAGAAGATATTAAGAAGAGGTGTACAGAAGAACTGTACAAAAAAGATCTTCACAACCCAGATAATCACAATGGTGTGATCACTGACCTAGAACCAGACATCCTGGAATGTGAAGTCCAGTGGGCCTTAGAAAGCATCACTACGAACAAAGCTAGTGGAGGTGATGGAATTCCAGTTGAGCTATTTCAAATCCTGGAAGATGATGCTGTGAAAGTGCTGCATTCAATATGCCAGCAAATTTGGAATACTCAGCAGTGGCCACAGGACTGGAAAAGGTCAGTTTTCATTCCAATCCCAAAGAAAGGCAATGCCAAAGAATGCTCAAACTACCGCACAATTGCACTCATCTCACACGCTAGTAAAGTAATGCTCAAAAGTCTCCAAGCCAGGCTTCAGCAATATGTGAACCGTGAACTTCCTGATGTTCAAGATGGTTTTAGAAAAGGCAGAGCAACCAGAGATCAAATTGCCAACATCCGCTGGATCATGGAAAAAGCAAGAGAGTTCCAGAAAAACATCTATTTCTGCTTTATTGACTATGCCAAAGCCTTTGACTGTGTGGATCACAATAAACTGTGAAAAATTCCCAGCATCAGAGTCTTTTCCAATGAGTCAACTCTTTGCATGAGGTGGCCAAAGTACTGGAGTTTCAGCTTCAGCATCAGTCTTTGCAAAGAACACCCAGGACTGATATCCTTTAGAATGGACTGGTTGGATCTCCTTGCAGTCCAAGGGACTCTCAAGAGTCTTCTCCAACACCACAGTTCAAAAGCATCAATTCTTAGGTGCTCAGCTTTCTTCACAGTCCAGTTTTCACATCCATACATGACCACTGGAAAAACCAAAGCCTTGACTAGATGGACCTTTGTTGGCAAAGTAATGCCTCTGCTTTTGAATATGCTATCTAGGTTGGTCATAACTTTCCTTCCAAGGAGTAAGCGTCTTTTAATTTCATGGCTGCAATCACCATCTGCAGTGATTTTGGAGCCCAAAAAAATAAAGTCTGACACTGTTTCCACTGTTTCCCCATCTATTTCCCATGAAGTGATGGGACCAGATGCCATGATCTTCGTTTTCTGAATGTTGAGCTTTAAGCCAACTTTTTCACTCTCCTCTTTCACTTTCATCAAGAGGCTTTTGAGTTCCTCTTCACTTTCTGCCATAAGGGTGGTGTCATCTGCATATCTGAGGTTATTGAGATTTCTCCCGGCAATCTTGATTCCAGCTTGTGCTTCTTCCAGCCCAGTGTTTCTCATGATGTACTTGCATAGATGATAAATAAGCAGGGTGACAATATACAGCCTTGACGTACTCCTTTTCCTATTTGGAACCAGTCTTTTGTTCCATGTCCAGTTCTAACTATTTCTTCCTTACCTGCATATAGGTTTCTCAAGAGGCAGGTCAGGTGGTCTGGTATTCCCATCTCTTTCAGAATTTTCCACGGTTTATTTTAATTTCTTACCTCTCTGCAAATAGCTGAAGCTAACATGAAACAGCAAAAGGGATCATTCTGCTAGCTAAAAATTTCCCACAAATCAATTCCTGGGGGCAATGTGGCAACTTCTTCCTCTGATCAATTTGTCTTTTATTAACTTTCATTCACTTAGTTCCAGTCCTATACACTTTCTGGTTACTCTGAGTTAGAGTCAGTAAAGGTTTGCAAAGACCCTGAAGGTGTCGCAGGGGCATGAGAAGATGATAGTTTCTGTGTAATGACCAGATCCAATGAACTCAAGTTCAGAAACCAGGATGACTGAGTTTATAAGCCCCAGGTTTATAAGAAAGGCCTTCCCAGGTGGCTCAGTGGCAAAGAATCTGCCTGCCAATGCAGGAGACATAGAAGATGAAGCTTCAATCTCTGGGTAGGGAAGATCCCCTGAATGAGGAAATGGCAATCCACTGCAGTATTATTGCCTGGAGAATCCCATGGACAGAGGAGCCTGGTGGGCTACAGTCCATGGGGTTGCAGAGTTGGACACGACTTAACGACTGAGCATGTGCGCCCACACACACACACACACAATCACACACACGCAGGTTTACAAGAACTGGAGTGGGGAGGGGTTCTTGAGTTCTACTTTTGTCAACTACAAACGTGCTTGCCAAGGGCATTTGGCATCTGCCTCTGTAGAGACTGAACCCTGTGCTGCTGCAGCTATTGACCTTCAACATCCCCTGAAGCAAGTCCAGGGTGGAGAGTGAGGCTCTCTGTGCTCCAGGGATACGGGTGGAACAGGTATTTAGGTAGTTAGGTATATTCAGGAACTGATTTCATGATCCCAATCCTTGCATCTCCTCATATCTAGAAAAGCACGAAATCCCTTCATGGTGACATCAGCTCCTCGTGACTAGCAGAAAATCTTTTGTAAAGTAAGTGCTTGATTGCATTGAACTCTCCCTTTCACCCAAATCATATATATTGACCTTGCCCCACTACCTCTTTCTCAGAGCTATCTGAGATGCTGTCTCCTGGGCTGCAGTCCTCAATTTGCTCCCAAATAAAACTCAATTTGCAACTCTCACCTTGTGCATCTTTTCAGTCCACACTTTCCACAAAAGGACTTAATTACTGGGCAGCTTCTATCAGATCTTTGCTTCCCTTCTGTCTCTTAGTCAAATTAGGAAAGTGGAGGGACCTACACAGAGCAACTCCACTCTCCTCCTGTCTTCCTTCTCCAGGAAGGAGAGCCTCTTGGCTTTTGTGGGAGAAAGATGGGCCACTCCTGCCAAGCAGGATCAACAAACACCTCCAAGGCCAAGGCACCTCTGCCAGCATCACCCTGCAGATGACTCAGCAGCCTGGCAGCTTGACAACCGGCCTCAGGGAACCCTCGAGCTATTCCCTTTGGGGTAAGACGTAAGCATATCTTTGTTGCTGTTTTTCAGTCGCCAAGTCGTCTCGGAACTCGAGACCCCATGGACTGCACCCGCCAGGCTTCCCTGTCCCTCACCATCTCCTGCAGTTTGCCCAAGCTCATGTCCATAAGCATATCTTTACCCATCATCCTTTTAGCATCCCCCTTGGCAAGTTTCTGACAGGGAAATTCCATGTGGTTTTGCAATATGCAAATCTGCCTGAGAGCACCTGAGCAGAGGCTGAGGAGGCCAGTGTGCTGGGAGGCCAGCGGGACCCAGCGGCCTTCGCCCACATTGGAATCTACCTCCCCCCCCACCCCCCGCCGTTTCCCAAAGTCTGTGCTGGAGGTGGAGGTGGGGGTGCCCTTGTCACCAGCTCCGTCCAGAAAGCGTGATGAAGGGCATCTGCCAGGCCTCGGGGTGAGGGTGAGGGGTGGGTGGAGGTGGGGATCTGTGGCCCACTCCCTGCTCTACCACCCTCTACCTCCACTAGGGACCCTCAGTTCCCCCACCCCCATCCGGAGAGTACCCTCCGTCCTCTCCAGGCCCAGGCTCAACTCAGACTCGTCTTGGGCCTCCTCCTGGGCTGGTTCTGAATGTAAACCGCCATCCGGGTCTTCAACTGGTCGGCAGGTGGCGGTAGGTGAGTTCTACACTTCCTGGTTCCAGCTTGGATTCATCTCCCAGGTTGCTCCCCACGCCTTCACACCACACAGGCCTCTGGGGTCTGTCCACTGACGCTCCCAGTCCAGCCCCCTGCCTCCAGCCCCCGTTCAGGGCCACCTGGCTGCCTGTGACCCTTCTAGGCAATAGCTTTTCTTCTAATTAACTTTTTGTTTTGTTTTAATGTGGACCACTTTTAAAGTCTTTATTGAATTTGTCACAATATGATTTCTTTTTTATGTTTTGGTTTTTTGGCCATGAGCCATGAAGAATCTTAGCTTCCCAACCAGGGATGGAACAAACACCCCCTGCATTGAAAGGCGAAGACTTAGCCACTGAACCTCCAAGGAAGTCCCTTTAATTAACTGTTTATGATGAAACACGATGTCTGATTAGAGGAACAGAAGTTTGTTCTGTTTGCCCAAGCTAACAGGTAAAACTTGCTAACAAATCCTCTGTCAGCAAATTACCTTGCAAGGGATGGTGCTCTGCTAGAAGACCTGCAGCCCCTCCTCAACTGTTTAAGTCGGGAGCCCAGCACCCTGCCAGAGGAGGGAACGCAGGATCTGTCCCCAGGTTTGGCCAAGACCACTCCTGTCCAGAGGCCTTGGTGCAGAGAGGCTGCTGAGAGGACGCGGGGACATTCCACTCACCCCTGCGTATACTCTACCTCTGGCAAACACCAGTCTGTTCTCTGGATCTGTGCTTTCAATTTCTGTTTGGGGAGGTTTTTTTTCTTTCAATTCCACATGTGAGTGAGATCATGCGATATTTATCTTTGTCTTATTTCATTCAGCATGATGTCCTTGCTGTTGTCAAAAATGACAGGATCAAAAGTCTTCTTTACTTGAGGAAATGACTTAAAAAAAAAAACAAAACCCAGTTAGGCCCTCCCTAGAGCATCCCTGCATGTAAGTCACTTCAGTCAGGTCCGACCCTGTGCAATCCCGTGGACCATAGCCCTCCAGGCTCCTCTGTCCATGGGATTCAAGCAAGCATATTGGAGTGGGTTGCCATGACCTCCTCCAGGGGATCTCCCCAACCCAGGGGTCAAACTTGTGTCTCTTAAGTCTCCTGCATTGGCAGTCGGGTTCTTTACTGCTAGTGCCATCTGGGAAGCCCAAACCCAGAAAGGGCTGATGACAAAAGAGTTTACTTGTTTCTAAAACAAACCTAAGTTATTATTTCCCTCATGGGAACATGACCCTCTTTTTCTTTTTGAGGTCCTTGATTGTTTGCAATAAAAATACAGTTCGATGTTTGTTTAAGGACTGAGCCTCTCCCTTGAACCACAAACCTTGTGGTTGGAGCACCATTCTGTTGTTAAGGGAGGTTAGAATATCTTTATTATGTTTCTGAACAGTATCCAAGACAAAGAATACCAGTTGGACTGTTGTTGTCGAACTGGAGTTGTTAGATCAAAAAGTGTTATTTATACGTTGAATTGAATTGCAAATAACTAATTTTGTATTTTAGTTTGTGAGTTGTTCTCTTTTTCTCCCTAAGAGCAGAAAACACAGTCCTGCTTCGGGAGTGGTTGGGAGGGCAGAATGGTTTCCCCACGCAATAAAGCTGCCAACCGCAGGAGAGAGAGAAGGAGCTGGCTGAGAAGGATGACAAAATGCAAACCGAAGTTCAAAGCTGCCTGTTGAACTTTTGCTCCTTTCACTCCAGAAATTTCTCCACAGCAAAACAAACTGCTGAAAATACAAGGCCGGCTTGTTTGATAGCAAAGCCCCTACTCTGCTTTATGGATGATGGAATGCCAGTCGCTATGCCGATGAGGGTTTAGATTGGAGGAAAGAAGGCTTTTCCTCTGCTGCATGGCCTAGAAACCTCAGAGGGGATAGGGTGGGGGCATGTGCCTAAAAGGCCACAGGGAGCTAACCTCTTGATAGAGCTCCCAGTGTACATCTGTGTTCAAAGCAGTGCTATCCTGGGACTTGCCTGGTGGTCCAGTGGTCAAGACTCCATGCTCCCAAAGCAGGTGGAGCAGGTTCAATCCTGGTTAGGGAACTAAGATCCCATATGTTACAGCATGGCCTAAAAAAAAGAAAAAAAGACAGTGCTATTCTTTCACGTCGGCCTTCTCTGCCCACACTGACTTCATGCAAAGGAGAGATGCCATCACTCAATTGGGATTCCAAAACAGGAATACATTAGTACAAATCTTGCTGAGTGCCTTCCTCCCTTGTAGGGTTTTATTCCTTAATAATCCTAAATGCTTTGGAGAGAGATTTTTTATTGGTGGATTTGGTTCTTTGGTAGCAGCACAGGTTTTCAGAGGTGCCTGAATTTTACAAGCATCCATCCAGGAAGGAAGTTGCCTTTGTTTGCTAGCGCGGCTGTGACAAAGTACCGCAGACTGGAGGCTTTAAACAACAAAAAGTCATTTTCTGGGAACTTCCCTGGTGATCCAGTGACTAAGACTCTGCTCCCAACCGAGAGGCAGGGGACCCGGGGTTTGACCCCTGGTCAGAGAAGCCGACCCCACATGCTGCTAAGATTCACTTGCCGCAGTTAAAGATCCCTCACGCCACAAAAGAGAAGATCCCACGTGCTGCAGCTAAGATCTGCACAACCAAATAAATAAATTTTTAAAAAAGAAAGTTGGAGACCAAGGTGTGGACAGGGTTGATTCCTTCTAAGCGCTTCTTTCCCTGGCTTGTAGACCGCCGTCTCCTCCTCTGTCTTCATGTCATCTTCACTGTGTGTGTCTGTGTCTAAATCTCCCCTTCTCAGTTGTATGGATGGCATCACCCACTCAACAGACATGCATTTGAGCAAATTCCGGGAGATGGTGAAGGACAGGGAAGCCTGCCGTGTTGTAGTCCATGGGGTGGCAAAGAACTGGATACGATTGAGCGACTGAACAACAAGGATGTCATGTGGATTAGCGCCCACCCTAATTACCTCTCTTTAACTTAATTATCTATTTAAAGTTCCTGTCTCTCAATACATTCACATTCTGAGGTACTGGAGGTTAGGACTTCTGTATGCATATGAGGGGGACACGACACAGCTCATACATAGTAAGAGTATAATACAAAGTTTATGCACCTAGTCTCTGATGGCTAACTTGAAGATTTGCTTTCTGGACAAGCAAAGGCTGCATTTGAGGACTGCTTCTGTATTTGTACACAGGTAAGGAACGGCCTCTGAATATAGCTTTCTGTGGCTTTCAGTTCAGTTCAGTCGCTCAGTCGTGTCTGACTCTTTGCGACCCCATGAATCGCAGCACCAGGCCTCCCTGTCCATCACCAACTCCCAGAGTTCACTGAGACTCACGTCCATCGAGTCAGTGATGCCATCCAGCCATCTCATCCTCTGTCATCCCCTTCTCCTCCTGCCCCCAATCCCTCCCAGCATCAGAGTCTTTTCCAATGAGTCAACTCTTCACATGAGGTGGCCAAAGTACTGGAGTTTCAGCTTTAGTATCATTCCTTCCAAAGAAATCCCAGGGCTGATCTCCTTCAGGATGGACTGGTTGGATCTCCTTGCAGTGGCTTTACCCCCCACCAAAAAAAAAGAAAAGAAACTGACTTTCACTGACTGTTGTAATATTGACCTTTGGTTTCTTGGGCTCAGGGAGGCCAGTCCTAAAGTCTTTGTTCGTAAATGTCAAGAGTGAGACAGAAGGACTCTGCAGTCCAGAGGAGTCCTCCTGACTCCCCCTGAGAGATGCCTGCCTGCCCTTCCCACCTGTCCAGGGCTCTCCTCCCGCTGTGGAGGTCTGCCTGTGACCACCTTGAGGCACCCTGGGGTGACCCACAGCCAATGAAGATTTGACTAGGAAGCTGTTCCTGATCTGATTAAGCACAAGCTTCCATGGTCACGACATGGCCAGGCTGCCGTCGGTGACATAGAGGAGACTTTCACCATTGCCCATTTCAAGCCATAGGATTAAAGAGACAGGTCTGTGTAACACCAGTTATCCCAGGTATTTTATTGTTACAAATGTACTTTTGAGAGATTCTGGCTTCACTGAGTTAGTCAAAGGAGCTGAGAGCCGCTCTAACAATTTGGTTGATTGAAATCTGGTGGAGCTTGTTGTTTGTTGTTCAGTCACTAAGTCCTGTCTGACTGTTTACAACCCCATGGACTGCAGCAAGTCAGGCTCCTCTGTCCTCCACTGTCTCCTGGAGTTTGCTCAAATTCACGTTCATTGAGTTGGTGATGCTATCTAACCATCTCAATCGTCTGTCACCCCTTCTCCTGTTGCCTTCAGTCTTCTTTCCCAGCATCAGGGTCTTTTCCAATGAATCGACTCTTCACATCAGGTGGCCAAAGTATTGGATCTTCAGCTTCAGCAAGTGTCCCTGGTATCATGCAGAGGAAAGAATACAAAAGCTGGACCTCATGCTGGGGCTGTTTCCCCTGGTTGGAAACCAGCCAGTCACCCACCTAGTAGCCCTTTAGCAGGTTAATGGTGTTAGACATCGTGGAGGGGGCAACATATATATCAGGTCGTTATTCGGCATATACATTTGCCTTCACTGCCTACAGTGGTTCTGCCAGCACCACCATCCATGCCCAGACTTTCAGAAAGCCTTACAGAATGATGGATCGTGGTTTCAAGGTAGAATGGGATTGCTGCTACACAATGGGTGCAGGGAAGAGTATATCTAGAATTTAAGGGATTTGTGGGCAGCCCTTGGTCCATCCATACCTTGTAGTAAAACTTACTAGAAGACTACAACAATCTAATAAAGGCAGAAAAACCAGAGACTCAGACTCTTCAGGAATGAAGGTTTGTGTTTCCCACAGAGAAAGGAGCCCTGTCTGCCTGCTACAGCGCTTGCAGAGGGCAAAGGGAATAGGGGATGGGTAAGTGGAAGAATGACATTATAAAAATGAACCATGGGAGACTTCCCTGGTGATCCAGTGGTTGAGATGCCATGCTTTCAGTGCCAGGGGCATGGGCTCAATCCCTATTCGGGGAACTTGGATCCCGCATGCTGCCTGATGTGGCCAAAAAATTTTTTTAATAAAAATAAAATAAATAAAAATGAATTACAGCTCTGTACCCACAACAGAAATAAGGACTGTAGCAGATATGTATTTCTTCTTCCTTACTTGTTACAAATTTCAATACATTAACCAAGTATTTCCTTTTCCCCCTCCCCACCCCCTCCTCCCATTTCATATAAAGAGTGGTGGTGGTGGTTAACTTTAAATATTATTTTCCAGATCACATAATATCCCAATGTGTTTGTGACAGAGCTAGGACAGAAATTAGCACCCAATGATAGATAAAGGGGATTGCTAAGACTTTCTGTCTCCTCTTCTTTGGGCATCTTTACTGGGATGAAAAATAGTTGTCCCATGTTGGGTAGAAGTGTAATACTGTTATTATTGTATGGAAATTAAACATGAGCAGAAGGGCGATAATACTGAACCGTCGCTGGATTTCCTAAATAAAGTCTATTTGGTCATAATGGTCCCAATTCTTTTTTCCAAACAATTTTTTAAACTGAAATATAGCTAATTTACGGAGAAGGCAATGGCACCCCACTCCAGTACTCTTGCCTGGAAAATTCCATGGATGGAGGAGCCTGGTGGGCTGCAGTCCATGGGGTCGCTGAGAGTCAGACATGACTGAGCGACTTCACTTTCACTTTTCACTTTCACGCATTGGAGAAGGAAATGACAACCCACTCCAGTGTTCTTGCCTGGAGAATCCCAGGGATCGGGGAGCCTGTTGGGCTGCCGTCTTTGGGGTCGCACAGAGTCGGACACGACTGAAGCGACTTAGCAACAGCAGCAGCAAGCATAGCTAATTTACAATGTTGTGTTGGTTTCAGGTATCCTGCAATGTGTTTGTGTGTATATATGTATTCTTTTTCAGGTTCTTTTCCATTACATATGGACAAGATAATGAATATGGTTCCCTGTGCTATACAGTAGGTCCTGTTGTTTATCTATTGTATACATAGATATTGGGTTCCAGTTCTTTTAATGTGTTTCTGGATTCCATTTGCTAATATATTATTTATCAGTAGTATTTTGTATCAATATTTATAAGTAAAATAGGTAAATAATAGTTAAATAGGTAAATTCTTATAAAGCTTTGGAATTAATGATGTATCACCTTAATTAAAATAGTTTGGAGATTTTTTTTCCCCCCCTCTTTTTCTGTGCCCTGGAACAGTATTCAAATAATCTCTAAAGGTTTGTTAGGATGTTTTGCAAAACCACCTGAGTCTGATCCTTTAGGGAAAGCTGTTGGCTCTTGGAAAACTCTCTTTTATTAGAAATGTGTTTAAATTTCCTCTCTTCTGGGATATTTTTGATGAATAATTTTTAGAAAATGATGCAGCTTTTCAAATGTATTTTTTGTGAACAATGAATAAATTAGCTTACAGTCTCATCTTCCCTCCTTCCCTCTCTCAACTCTACCACCAACTTTTTGTTTTAGTCTTAGTTCTGTGTTAATTATATTCAACATTCACTCCCCTCCTCTTGCTAAAATTTACTCAGTTATCCCTTGGTTGACTCCAGTTCATCCTCTAGTAATTTCTTCAAGAGCTAATGAGAACAACATTCCTAAGATTGTACATCTTCAAAACTGCCGATGATTTAGAGAATAAAAAGACAAACCACAGTCTGGGAAAAAAGTATTTGCAAAATATATATCTGATAAAGGACTTGTGTCCAAAATTTACAAAGAACTGTTAAAATCAACAATAAAAAAATAAACAGGGACTTCCCTGGTGGTCCAGTAGTTAAGAATTCACTTTGCAATGCAGGGGATGTGGGTTCGATACCTGGCTGGGGAACTAAGATCCCGTATGCCATGGAGCAACTAAACCCACGAACCACAATTAGAGAAGTCATACACCGAAACAAAAAATTCCATGTGACACAACCGAGATCCCACAAAGCTAAGACTAAGAGTTGATTCAGCCAAATAAATAAAACATTTTTTTGAAAAAAGAAAAGAAAATGAACAGGAATTTTCTTTGTGGTCCAATGGTTAAGATTGTGCTCCTAGTGCAGAGGGAGTATCGATCCCTGGTCAGGGAACTAGATCCCCCATGCCTCAGCTAAGACCCAGTGTGACCACATAAATATTTAAAAAGAAAGAAAGAAAACAATTCAAAAATTAGCAAAAGATCTGAACAGCCATCTCACCGAAGAAGACACATGGATGGCAAAGAAGTGTCTGGAAAGATGCTCCACATTATTTTTCACTAAGGAATTCTGTATGAAAACAACGGTGGGTGCCATGTCACACTTATTAGATGGCTAAAATCCAAAACACTGGCAGTGAATATTGGCAAAAAGGTGGAGCAACAGGAACTCTTATCATCTCTGGTGAGAATGCAAAGCAGCACAGCTTCTTTGGAGGATAATTTGGCAGTTTCTTTCAAAATTAAACGTAGGCTTACCTTACGTTTAGGTAAATGCCCTGGGTGTTTACCTAAACAAAGTGAAAACATAAGTCCGTGTATGTCTACAGTAGTTTTATTCATAATTACCAAAAATTGGAAGCAACCATGAGTAAGTGAACTGTGGCACTTCCCTGCAATGTAATATTATTCAGTGCTAAAAAGAAATGAACTATCCAGACACACAGGAAATTTAAACGCATATTACTAAATGGAATAAGCCAATCTCCAGAATTCCTTGGTGGTCCACTGGTTAGGACTCTGCACTCCCAAGGCAGGGGACACAGGTTCAATCCTTGGTCATGGAACTAAGATCCCACGATCCTCTCAGCCCAGCCAAAAAAGAAGCAGCAGCAGCTAGTCTATAAAGGCTATATGCTATATGTTTCCAACTCCGTGAAGTTTAGGGGAAAGAAAAACTATTGAGACAGTAAAAAGATCAATGGTTGCCAGGAAGAGTGGGAGGTGAAGGAGAGAAAAAGTGGCCTTTTTATAAAAATCCTGACTCATATTTTCTTTCCCTGAATATTTTGTGCCATCTCTTCTGGCATTTGATCTGGGTCTGCAGACATCCAAGCATAGCCTGTTTTTTTATCCCCTTATAAGTGACTTGACCTTTTTTCCTGGCTGCTCAAAAAATCCTGTATTTTTTAAAATTCAATAACTTGATCAGTTTTTCCTGGCACTTACCTTTTCTCTTTCACTGGATAGAGTCAAGTCTCCTGTATCTCAGAAACACTTTTCTTGAATCATATATTCAAATGTGTGTTCCCCAAACTTCCTGTTTCTTTTCTCTAATGTTTGTGTGTTTTTCTTCCCTTGCTTCCTGTAATCCAGTCAGCCCTCATTCCATATGCCGCTGTTGTCCCGTGATCTCTTTTCTGAGCAATTGCATTTCTGCCTTCTCATCTTTCTTCATCAGAATGATTGCTTAATGATTTTTTTTTTTTAATTCCTAGCAAAATGTTCAGTCATTGCTTTCAACTGCTACCTGGCAAAATTTTTCCTGGTGAGTACTCTTCACCTGTTTGTGAATTTTACGCCTATTTCTCACATTTTGCCCCCTTTGGTATATCTGCTCGACGCTGTGCTAGTTATCTTTATGGACTCATCATTGAATGAGTTGGGTTTTCCTAGATTAATATTTGCAGTGTCCTGTCCCGCATCACAGCCCGAGGCCTCTCTGTCTTGGACTGCTTCCTCTAAACAAGACTTCACTATGGGAGTCTATGCGGAGCCCCAACTCCTCTGCTTCACAGAACAGACAGTGAACAGAATAACGGCTCCAGCCTCACTCCCTCTAGTTTCTGCTTCCTGCTCTACCACAAGGATACAATAGAACTGGCATCGTGAGACTTCCCTGAAGGTCCAGTGGTTGGGACTTCACCTTCCAATGCAGGCTGGGGCAGGCTCAATCCCTGGTCAGGGAGCTGGGATCCCACATGCCTTGCAGCCAAAAAGCCAAAACATAAAACAGAAACAACGTTGTAACAAATTCAATAAAGACTGTAAGAATGGTCCACATCAAATCGAAAAAAAAAAAAGGAATGGTCCTCTCACCTTCTGAAAGCATATTTTTGTTCAGACTCTCAGAAAAATGCAGCCCCCCTCCATTCGCTTGCCTTGTTTCTACCTTCCCTTTCTCCTAATCACTGTCTCTGCCTTTCACAGCTGGAATTTTGGTGTCTGTGAATAGGTCTATTCTCTCATTTTGTTGAAAATGGAATTTTCCATTTTCTTTATTCCTTTTACATGATCTTCAAGAAAAGCATCTAAAAAGCTGACTTCTGCAGCCGTGTTTGGATTGGAAGTCCTTTCTAGAGATTTGAGGATGCTAAAACAGAATGGTCAGCAGCTGTGGTTGTGGCCTCATGGTGAAGTGGGTCTGTCAGAAAGACGCCACCATGAGGAAAAAGAGTGTCCTAACAGCATTTGGGTTCCTTCCAGGAGCCTCAAAGATCAGCTCCACCTCTGTCCTTCACAAGGTTTGGTTTTACGAGTCAATAAATTCTCCTTTTGGTTTCCGTCACTTTCAAAAAAGGAGTTCTGGCTAATACAGGAAGTAGCCGCGCCCCCTGGTCATCTTTCCCTGTTTGCTTGGTTCCTCCATGGCCCGCTGCCCCAGGCTGACACATAACACAAAGCGGCTGTTGATCCCCAGTAGGCGTATAAAATAGGTCCCCTCCTATAAACCAGCATCAAACAAGCCAGGATGTGAGAAACAGCCAACCACTGGGAGCCCTACATCCTTCTACCTTGTCCAGCATGTCACATCCACCCTCCATGCCACGTTTCCTGCATCGTCACCACATTCTCTCTGTCCCGTGTTCCCTTTCCACCTTGGACATCATTTCTAGGCTTGGCTGTTGCTCCCAAGGCTACCTCCAAGCTCTCAAAAGGATGTGTTGGCTAGCGGTCTTGGACCCACAGAAAAGGCATTTCAGAGTTAGAGAGGCTTATTATAAATGATCAAAGATTGATGAAAGATATAACAACTGTAAGATCTTATGTACTCAATGAAATCACCTCAACAAATATAAAGGGAACACTTACTAGAACTACAAAGAGAAACTGACAAATCCACCATTGCAGTGGAAGATTTCAACATGCTTCTTGCAATTATAGCAAAGACACGGAAGCTCTGGAAAACCCAATTTAAAAACTCAATTTGATAACATATATAAAGTCCAATGGAGAAGGCAATGGCAACCCACTCCAGTACTCTTGCCTGGAAAATCCCATGGACAGAGGAGCCTGATGGGCTGCAGTCCATGGGGTCGTGAAGAGTCGGGCACGACTGAGCAACTTCACTTTCACTTTTCACTTTCATGCATTGGAGAAGGAAATGGCAACCCACTCCAGTGTTCTTGCCTGGAGAATCCCAGGGACAGAGGAGCCTGGTAGGAGGCCGATAAAGTCCAAAGAATTAAAGATTACACAGTCTACTTGACACCTGGAATCTATACTAAATTGGCTGAGTAACAGGCTGGAGGCAGATCTCAACAAGTCTCACGGAAAGAACATCATATACATCTCTCACCGAAACTCAGAAGAGTCAGAAGTCGTTAACAAGTAGAGAAATTGAAACATTCTTGTACAGTTGGAAATTTTTTTCTGACTGCACCTCGAGGCATGCAGAATCTTAGTTCTGACCTCTGTGAGACGATGGAGTTTTATTTTTAATTGGAGAATCACTTGAGTTGGTTGGTTTCCCTGCTGCCAGGAAACATCACAGCACCTTTACACAGCATGGAACAGAGCTGGGGCCGTCTGCCCCGTGGCTCTTGGGGTAGGGTTCAGGGTTCAATCCCTGTGTCAGGAAGATCCCCTGGAGAAGGCTCTTTCCAGAGGGAAAGTCCTCTCAGGGGACACAACAGGGTGGGGGGTGGCAGGAAAGGCTAACTTGAGCTCTCTTCTGACTCCCCTTCCCAGTATGCACATGTGTGTGTGTGTCTGTGCACATATACATACATACACAAAGAGACATGCACACTTACACACAGACACATATATACACATACATACACACACTTACACAAACATACAAACCTACACACAGACACATAAACACACACGTAACACAGTGACCCATATATTCTTGAGTTTTCCAGCCTCCGGTGCCTTACAATCTCTTTTAGTGCTTCTGACAAGTCTATGACTCCTCAGTCCTGCAACGCCCCTCCAAGTCTGCCTCCCTCAAATCCAGGCCACAGCCCCTCCCTTTACTCCAAAAAGCAAGGTTAGCCTGAGGCCATAAAGGGGAAGATAAGACAATGACTGCAGAGGGAACAGGAGGTCAGATGGGGAATTTTTGATGAAAAAGCCTTTGAATGTGGAGAGCATCCATGGAGAGGGAAAAGATGAAAACATTGAGAAAAGCAACAATCAGTGGACTGATTTAAGAAAATATAGAGCAACTGGAGGGATTTTTAAGAATCTGCCTGGAATGCAGGAGATCCGGGGTTCAACCCTTGGGTGGAGAAGAGCCCCTGGAGAATGGAATGGCAGCCCACTCCAGTATCTTTGCCTGGAGAAGTCCATGGACAGAGGAGCCTGACAGGCTACAGTCCATGGGATCTCAAAGAGTCAGAGACAACAGAGCAACTAACTCACTTTTCACTTTATTATACATAGATGGGATTATATTGTACATATTATCTTGCAACCTGGAATTTTTTTTTTTACTTAATTTCTTTCTTTTTTTTTTAAGATTCTTTTTTTAACCTGGACCTGATTTTCTAAAGTCTTTACTGAATTTGTTACAATATTGCTTCTGTTTTATGTTTTGGTTTTTTGGCCAGTAGCAATGTGGGATCTTAGCTCCCCTACCAAGGATCGAACCTGCACCCCCTGCATTGGAAGGCAAAGTCTTAACCACTGGACTGCCAGGGAAGTCCCTCTTCTGCTCCAACTACTCCCATAAATTTGCATCTTGCATTCCAGACTCTGTGCTCTAGGGGAAAGGGTCCAGTGGGCAATACCTAACATACAAGACCATCCCAACTACATCACGGAGGCGAGGGGGCCGATATGGTCCCCCTTGGGTTTCTCGTGCCCTCAAGCATGCACAGAATGAGGGATTCCCTAAAACCGATGACAAGTGTTTACTACAATATCCTGCCTCTCTGTTGGGCTTTTTTTCCTTCTTCTTATTGTAGGAGTTCTTTATACTCTGAATATTAATTACTTGTTATAAATGTTGCAATTATTTCATCCAAGTCTACTGCTTGTTTCCAATTTTAGTGAAGTCAAATCTGTCCATATTTTCTGGAGAAGTAAAATATCATTTCCCCATATTGCACTTGTAAAAAAATCTACAATGTCCTGTATTTCTGTTAAATCATATCTGCAGATCTGCATTTTCTGTTTCAACTGTAGTGAATAAAACACATACAAAAGAGAGAGAATAGTACGATGAACACCCAAGTACCATCGCTCCCCTCAACAATCATCAACATAGGACGGGTTTTGTTTCTTCTACACCCATCCCAACGTGCCCCCCCGACCCCGCTGAACTGTTTCAGAGCACATCCCAGACATGTGATTTCACCTGTAAAGATTTCAGCGTGGATATCTAAAATAGAGAATCTTCTGGTGTTTTGGCTGTGCCCTGTGGCATGCGGGATCTCAATTCCTCGACAAGGGATTGAACACTTGCCACCTGTGCTAGGAGAGCGGAGTCAACCGCTGAATGGTCAGGGAAGTCCCGATTCTGTTTTTAATTTAACCAAAACACATCCTATTATACCAAAAATAACTGACAATAATGCCTTATCCAGGTAGTATTCAAAATTACCTGGTATTCCCATTATGTCTTTTTTCAAAAAAGTTCTATTTTTAACTTAATTTTTATTGGCATATAGTTGATTTAATGCATGCGTGCTTAGTCGTGTCTGACTCTTTGTGACCCCATGGACTATAGCCCACCAGGCTACTCTTCATGGGATTCTCCAGACAAGAATACTGGAATGAAAAAAAAAGAATAATATTGGAGAGGATAGCCATTCCCTTCTCCAGAGGATTTTCCGGACCCAGGGGTAGAACCCAGAGCCAAAAAGATTATAGCCCACAGGGTTGCAAAGAATCAGATGTGAATGAAGCACTACACACACTCACCTGTTTTTTTGTTTTTGTTCTTTTCCTGGGCTTCCCGGTAGCTCAGATGGTAAAGAATCTGCCTGCCATGTATATATACAGTAGTGTGTATATATCAGTCTCAATCTGCCAGTTTATCCCTCTCCCCCTTCCCGCCTTGTACCATAATCTTAGAAATTTTCTACATTCTAGAAAATAAAGTTTAGAAAATAAACATAAGTTTATTTTCTATATCTATGGCTTCCCTTGTTAAAGAATCCACCTGCAATACGGGAGACCTGGGTTTGATCCCTGGGTTGGGAAGATCCCTTGGAGAAGGGAAAGGCTACCCACTCCAGTATTCTGGTCTGGAGAATTCCATGGACTGCATAGTCCATGGGGCTGCAAAGAGTCAGACATGACTGAGAGACTTTCACTTTCAACTTTCACTATGACTCTACTTCTGCTTTGAAATAAAGTTCATTTGTGCCGTTTTTTTTAGATTCAACATATAAATAATGTCATATATTTGCCTTTCTCTGTCTGACTTACTTCACTTAGTATGACAATCTTTAGGTCCATTCATGTTGCTGCAAATGGCATTATTTCATTCTTTTTTATGGTTGAGTAATATTCCATTGTATGTATATGTGCTGATGTGCTCAGTCGTGGCCAGCTCTTTGCGACCCCTTGGACTGTAGCCCACCAGGTTCCTCTGTCCATGGAATTTTCCAGGCAAGAATACTGGAGTGGGTTGCCATTTCCTTCTCCATGTATGTATATACTGCATCTTCTTTATCCATTCATCCACTGATGGGTATTTAGGTTGCTTCCATGTTCTGGCTATTGTAAATAGACCTACAATGAATACTGAGGTGCATATATCTTTTTGAATTATATTTTTTTCGAGATATATGCCCAGAAGTGGAATTGCTGAATTATATGGTAACTCTAGTTTTAGTTTTTTAAGGAACCTCCATACTTTTCTTCATAGTGGCTGCACAAATTTACATTCCCAGCAACTGTATAGGAGGGTTCTCTTTTCACCACACTGTTTCTAGGATTTATTGTTTGTAGATTTTTGGTGTTGGCCATTCTGATCAGTGTGAGGTGATACCTCATTGTAGTTTTGATTTGCATATCTCTAATAATTAGTGACAGTAAGCATTTTTTCATGGGCTTTTGGGCATCTGTATGTCTTCTTTGGAGAAATGCCTATTTAGATCTTCCACCAATCTTTTTTTGGGTTGTTTGGGGTTTTTTTGACATTGAGCTGCATGAGCTGTTTGTATATTTTGCAGGTTAACCCTTTGTTGGTCACTTCCTTTGCAACTATTTTCTTCCATTTTGTGTGTTGTCTTTATTTTTATGATTTCCTTTGCTGTGCAAAAGCTTTTAAGTTTAATTAGGCTCCATTTGTTCATTTTCATTTTTATTTTCCCCGTAATGTATTTGTATAATTGGTGTGTTCAAATCAGGATCTAACATCCCCACATTGCACATACTGGAATGCCTCTTAATGCTCTTTTAAATACATGACAATTCCCCCTCCTTCTTTGTATCCTTTGTCATTTATTTGTTGAAGAAACCAGAAATTGGCTCTGTAAAATCTACCTGCTACTGGATTTGACAGAATGCATACCTGTGTGCCTGCTCCTCTCCCCATTAAATTTCCTGTAAGTGAGTAGATAGCACTAGAAGCTTAATTAGATTCATGTTCAAGGTTCTCTTAGAAAACGCTTTCCCAGGTGATGTTGTTTAGCCCCCATTGCATCAAAATGGGAGATACATAATGTCTGCAATTTTTTAAATTGACCTCCTTCTTTCTAATCATTTTATTCTTATTTCTCGCTCTGGATCAACGAGGTCCAGGTGATGATTCCCCTCTTTTTCTGGGTTCTGTTTCTTGAAAGTGAAAGTTGTTTAGTCATGTCCGACTCTTTGCAACCCCATGGACTATACAGTCCATGGAATTCTCCAGCCCAGAATACTGGAGTGGGTAACCTTTCCCTTCTCCAAGGGATCTTCCCAAGCCAGGGATCAAACCCAGGTCTCCTGCATTGCAGGTGGATTCTTTACCAGCTGAGCCACAAAGGAAACCCAAGAACACTGGAGTGGGTAGCCTATCCCTTCTCCAGTGGATCTTCCCGGCCCAGGAATCAAATCGAGGTCTCCTTCATTGCAGGCAGATTCTTTACCAACTGAGCTATCAGGGAAGCCCTGATAAGAAGCCCCTGTTTCTTATCTCTCCCCTTTAAGGACCCCAGCAGGGTGGAGGCTGAGATGTGCATGAACATTTTTCCTGGAGATGGACTAGAGGTGAAGTGTGCCCACTCTCAGCGCTCAGCTCCGGTCTATTTAAGGTCCTTCTCTCAGTGATGCCTCCTCTTATCCTGGTCCCGTCCTAGTCTCCTCCCTTCCTTAAGCAACCACTTGAATGGGGTTGACATGTCCTTGAAAATGTACAGATTCTTGAAATGTATGTAGTGCTACTGTGTGTGTAGACTATTGATTTTTATCAGTGTTCTTGTGTTCTAGGCAGCATTCTGTTTTTTAGTTTTTTCATTTAATGCTGATTTTAGGCATCTCTGCATCCACACTACATGTGTGGACATGTAGTCACTGCGGATTTTTTTTTCTGTGTGAGATGCTTTAGAAGTTTTTTTTCCAGGTTTATTGAAGTATGACTGACAAATAAAAATTGTGTATATTTAAGTTGTACAATGCGATTTTTAAAGGTGTAAAACAGGGTGATTTAATATGCATCTACACTGGAAAATGATTCCCGCAAACTAACACATCCATCACTTCACATGACTACCAATTGTGTGTGTGTGTGTGTGTGTGTGTGTGTGTGTGTGTGTGTGAGGAAACTTAAGATTTACTCTCTTAGCAAATTTCAAGTATACAGTATGGTATTGTTAATTGTGGTCACCATGCCATACATTAGATCCCTATTCCATGCCATTGGTCTATTTGTTCTGTATCATTACCACACTGTCTTTATGGATATGGCTTTGCAATATAGTCTAATAGTACTTCCCTGGTGGTCCAGTGGTTAAGACTGCGCTTCAATGCAGGGAGTGCAAGTTTGATCCCTGGTTGGGGAACTAAGATCCTACATGCCCTGTGGTGCAGCATGTGGGATATATAGCTGATTCACTTCGTTGTACAGCAGTAACTAACACAACATTGTAAAGCAATTATACTCCAACCAAAAAAACTAAAAAGTAAAACTATGCATCTGTGTTTCCTTTATTCTCCTTCATATTTGTTTTCTACCTTTGCCAAGTATCAGATTTTCTTTTATTGATGATATCTACATTTTTATTTTCTAGTGTTTTAAGTCTTGCTTTAAAAAAACAAACAAGTTTCTCCCCCGCCCCTGCTAAAAAAAAAAAAAAAGCTCTTTCTACTTGGGGGGATTTATTGTGTCATTCTTTTTCTAAAGTTCTTTTTAAAATTATTAATTTTGGACTGTGCTGGGCCTTCATTGCTGTGCAGGCTTTTTCTCTGGTTGTAGCAGGCAGGCTTCTCATTGCAGTGGCTTCTCTTGTTGTTGGGCTCTAGGTCACGCACAGGCTTCAGTAGTAGTTGTGGTTCCCAGACTTTAGAGCACAGACTCAGTAACTGTGGTGCACAGGCTTAGTTGCTCTGCAGCACGTGGGATCTTGCCGGGCATTGGCAGAAAGATTCTTTACCACCAAACCACCAGTGAAGACCTATTTTGTTATTCTTTTTCAAGTATCTTGAGTTAAAAATTAAGCTTCTTTCCATTCAACCTTTCCTATTTTTTCAAAATAAATGCACTTAAGTCTATATACTTTTCCTTTGGGTACTTATACTGTACCACAATCTCAGTATGCAGAGTTCTCCTTGTTCACTTCTAAACTGCTTGACTTTCATTTTTATTTTTTCTTAAATTCAAAGTTATCTAGAAAGATGGTGAGAAATGTATATGTTGATAGATCTTTTTTGGCTATACTTTCATATTTAAATCTAACTTCATTTATTTATTTATTTTGTGGTCGGAGCATTGCTCCTTTTTAGAATTAGTGGAGGTCTTGTTGGTAGGCTAACACTTTGTCTATATTGGTTGATAAACCCATGTTGCTGTTGTTCAGTTGCTCGGTCACGTCTGACTCTTTGCGACCCCATGAACTGCAGCACGCCAGGCTTCCCTGTCCTTTAACCATATCCTGGAGCTTGCTGTCCATTGATAAACCCACAAGTGTCCATAAAGTCTTCAACTGTTTGTCCTGTTAACTCCCATCTGGGTTGTGGGTTCTATTTGTTGGGCTTTCTCTTCCATGGTATTATTGATTTTCCTGCCATGTTGGTGATTCTGGGTTGTGGGTTCATCTTTGCATTTGTTACCTATCTGTGGATGCTGCTTTTGTTCACATTGGGGTGGTTCTGTTCCTGTGGGCATTGCTGGAGGTAGGATAGTCCCAGTGAAACTGAGCAGGACCCTGCAGGGACCTCCAGATACAAAAGCTCCTCTGTATCCCCAGTCTCTTGTTTATTAAAAAAAAAAAAAGCTGTAGACTCCCATGCCTCCCCTGAGTCACAAAAGAGCAAGCTCAAGAAGTTAACAATTAGAACAACAGTCACAGAATCTTTAGTTCCTCCCTGAAGGACATAGATAACAGTTTCTGATGCATATTCCTGAGTTGTTTTGCAGATACTAAAATTGCCACCAAATGAAAAAAGTTAACTGCATGATGACCTGACTGTAACCATGACATAGCTGCTCCATCTTGCACAGTTCAAGAACTGTAGGAACAAATCAGCTCTAGAACTGAAGATTAACTATACTTAAGACATTACAGAGTTTGGGATGGACGTGTACACACTGCTATAATTTAAATGGATAACCAACAAGGACCTACTGAACAGCACAGGGAACTCTGCTCAATGTTATGTGGCAGCCTGGATGGGAGGGGAGTTTGGGGGAGAATGGATAAGTGTATATGTATGGCTGAATCCCTTCACTGTTCACCCAAAACTATCACAACATTGTTAATCGGCTATCAGTTCAGTTCAGTCACTCAGTCATGTCCGACTCTTTACAACTCCATGGATTTCAGCACACCAGCACTCCAACTCCCAGAGCTTGCTCAAACTCATGTCCATTGAGTCGGTGAGGCCATCCAACCATCTCATCCTCTGTCGTCCCCTTCTCCTCCTGCCTTCAATCTTTCCCAGCATCAGGGTCTTTTCCAATGAGTCGGCTCTTTGCATCAGGTGGTCAAAGTATTGGAGCTTCAGCTTCAGCATCAGCCCTTCCAAAGAGTATTCAGGACTGATTTCTTTTAGGATTGACTGGTTTGATCTCCTTGCAGTCCAAGGGACTCTCAAGAGTCTTCTCCAATACCACAGTTCAAAAGCATCAATTCTTCGGCACTCAGCTTTCTTTATGGTCCAACTCTTACATCCATACAAGAAAAACCATAGCTTTGACTAGACGGACCTTTGTCAGCAAAGTAATGTCTCTGGTTTTTAATATGCTATCTAGGTTTGTCACAGCTTTTCTTCCAAGGAGCAAGCGTCTTTTAATTTCATTGCTGCAGTCACCATCTGCAGTGATTTTGGGGCCCAAGAAAATAAAGTCTCTCTGTTTCTACATCTATTTGCCATGAAGTGATGGGACCGGATGCCATGATCTTCATTTTTTGCATGTTGAGTTTATGTTATGTTGAGTGTTAATGTTGAGTGTTAATTGGCTATACCCCAATACAAAATAAAAAGTTTATATTAAAAATAAAATAAGAAAAAAAAAAGTTTAAAATATATGAAAAAGATGACACTGACCAGAAGACCATTGCATGACCAATTTCAAGACGATTGTCAGAGCTAACTCTGTTGTTATGCACGTAAAACCTGCCCCACCTATCTACCCATGAAACTCCCCTTTAAAATCTCTTGCCCCCTGATCGGCAAGGAGGAGTTGATTTTTTGGGATATGAATCACCTTCTTTCCTAGATTGCCAACTTCCTCAATAAAGTCATAGTTCCTTTTACTCATCTCTCAATATTGCATTCTTGAGAGATGAGCAACTGAACCTGAGTTCAGTAACAAATCAGTAATAACGCTATTTTACAGCTGAAACACAGAAAGCAGACTAGCTTGCCCTAACTTGTATACCTGTAAATAACAAATCCAGGCCTCTTGGCCCAAAGCACGGACAGTTCTCAGGATGACCCATTGCCTGCCCAAGACTTCCTAGTGCTGACCAGCCCACTCCCGATTCCTAATCCCCAGCAAGCAGACAACTCAATGTTTTGTATATTTCTTTTCTTTTTACTCTAAAAAAATCCAGTTGACAATAATAACCTGCAAACCATAGAAAGCAGCATGGGTTTTAATCTCCTCGCCCCTCTAAACATCATTCTACATTCCTCAGACACCATCCTTTCCCCTTCCCTCTAAAATCTTAGATGAAAATTCAGAAGCCCCTAGATAGAAGGGCCCCAAACCAGGGCCCCTACGGCAGGTAAAGGCATTGAGGAAATAAATTAGGGGAGAGGAGGCTCTTAGCTGTCATTGCCTCCGTCCCGCTGGGCCTCACAGACCCAGCGGTAGGGCCTCAGGCAGACGTCATCATTCCAGCGGCCGTCCACCGTGATGTGGGCACAGTCTTCACCCCCTCCGAGCCCATGCCCATACCAGTCATCTGGCTGCTCTGGTGCCCAGTTCCTAAAGAAACCAGAGAGACGTGGACCCCAGAGCCTGAGACCCCAAGCCCAGCCGTGGACCCCCGGCCCCCGGGACCTGCCAGGCTGGGATGATGGGCCGAAGATGGAGGGGCAGAGCCTCGGGGGCACACACACTCACTTGAAGCCCGTCTCGTAGTCCGTCCCGTCCACCCATTTCCAGGGCCCATTTTGATCCATGAGGCCTATCCAGGTATTTACAGGGCCCATGTGGTGCTGGATAAATTTCTGGGGAGAGAGGAGGGGTGGTGACCTCTCCTTAGACCTGCCAACCTCCCAGCCGGGCCCTACCGGAACCTTACCTGCTCCTCCCAGGAGCCCACCACCACCAGGTGGGCATTCTCCAACTGGCAGTACTTCTCAGCCTCTGGCCAGGGCTTCCCGGAGCGAGAGAACCAGTAACAGCTGCCTTCATAATCGATCCAGTTCACTGGGCAGCAGGCTTTTTCAGAGCCTGGGGCGGGAGTCAGAGGGGGTGGTGAGGGGCTGAGAGGAAGTGGGTTGGGCAGGCAAGCAGGACTGGGCAACCCCCACCCCCTCACCATTGCCCTGGAAGACAGCCATCTGACAGCTCAGGCTTCGTAGGTCAGACACAAACTGCTTCACGTGGAGCAGCAAGCTGGAGTGATCTGGGGAGACAGAGGGCAGAGGTGGAGGGGGATGAGGGTAGGGGAAAGCAAGAAAGCCACGATGAACACTGGGGGCTGGGAAGGTTCTGTCATCTACCTACTGGGGCGTGAAGATAGATCGCAGATACTTCTGCCACAATGCCCCTTGGTTTGGTCTGAGAGACCGCCGTATCCTGCAAGCGCATGCGCACTCACACATACACGCACCCCTTGCTGACCTGCATTCAGTTCCTGCTGCTGTTTCTCCAGTTGGGACTCCAGGGACTTCACCTTTCTGCCCACATTTCCTCCTAGGGAAGAGACTTGCTCAGTGTCTCAATGGCCCTACTGTTCCCAGCCCCCCAGCCCCAGCCCTCCTCACCCTGAACGCTCAGGGCCTTGACCTTGGCCTCTGTGCTCACTGTGAGGTTGCTGAAGGTCTCTCTCAGGGCGCTGAGCTCCTCCTGCAGCTTGGAGTCTGGGCAGAAGAGGGTGCGGACAGGACAAAATGAGGGGGCTGCTTCCCACATCACAGCAGCCAGCTCTTCTGCCCCCCGCCCCCTCACCATATCACCTTGCTCCCTTCCCAAACACCCCCTACCCCCTGGGGAACCCACTCTGGGATCCGATCACACAGAGAACGACTAGCAGCAGGAGGCTAAGGCCCATGGAGACCAGGAGGAGGCTGGGTCCGGTGCAGAGACGCCGACTGAATGAATGAGGAGGCAGTGGCCCTACAAGAGAGGAGGTCAGGGGCTCAGGGACAGATGGGAGCCTGGGGCAGCTCTGGGGTCCTAGGAGGAGGGCAGCCTGAGCCTCCTCTAGGAGACTAGGAGGGACTTTATAGATGAAGAAATCTGGGCTGTAGGTGACCGGGAGGAGCTGGATGCATCGAGAGGTGAGAAGGGGTGCGAATCTTTCTGCGGGAGCCCTACCCAGGCTCTAGGAGAAGGCGATGGCACCCCACTCCAGTACTTTTGCCTGGAAAACCCCATGGGCGGAGGAGCCTGGTGGGCTGCAGTCCATGGGGTCACGAAGAGTCGGACACAACTGAGCAACTTCACTTTCACTTCCCACTTTCATGCACTGGAGAAGGAAATGGCAACCCACTCCAGTGTTCTTGCCTGGAGAATCCCAGGGGCGGGGGAGCCTGGTGGGCTGCCATCTATGGGGTCGCACAGAGTCGGACAGGACTGAAGCGACTTAGCAGCAGCCCCAGCAACCCAGGCTCTAGGCCTTTGCTGGCACCTAGTGGCCAAATCGAGTCACTGCCGCATCAGAACGCAGAGCCTGGAGAATGGAGTTTGCACGCTGGAGACTGGGGGCGAGGGAGTCTAGCAGGTGAGGCAAGAGAAACGGGTTTCTTGCTCTCCCAGTGAATCCCACTCCTCTTTGTCTGGGCACAGGGAGTCAGAGTAACCAGACTTCAGGTCGACCAAGTTGTGCCCACCCGGGAGCACTGTCTCAGTGAGCTGAAATGCGGGGGCTTCCCCTCCGTTTTTGCTGGTAGTCCCTTCCCCCCCCATCGAAGGGCACTGCCCACTCCCTTCTGCCAAGCATTCCATCCTGGCTCAGCCCCAACAGAAACATCTCTGCTCGCAGGAGAAAGAAAGAGGGCTTGACTCATCCTCCTCCAGTCAGAACTCCCTGAGGCCTGCCACAAAAATTTTCTCCTTGACCCAAAGGATCCCTGACACCTGTGCACTCATACATACTCACACTCACACACACACTCACACACATACACTTGGCCAAGGCTCACGGGTGTTGGAAGAGGAACGAAGAAGAGGGTCTAACTTCTTGCAGTTAACCCCCACATCCCCTGGGCAACCCCCTCCCCAGGGTCCTGAGAAGTCGGTGACAAGGCGAAGGGCAGGAGGGTCATGAAGGAGCCTGGGGACAACTGCCACCAAGAAAGGGTCTCGAATCCTACACCCTGCACCTCCCCTAAGAGGGGTGGCTGAGACACCACCAACCTCGTGAGCCGGGCAGACCCAGGGAGAGGCGGGGTCAGGGGAGGGGGCGAGAGCCACCTAATGCTCCCCTTTCAGAAATGGGGGGAGGTGTCCCCTCACTTTTTCTGTGCTGATGGTCATTCTCCTCGTTGTCCAGATGCTGAAGATCTTGATACTCCTTTGTCATGGTAGGGCCGGCTGGGACCAGGTCAAGGCTGGTGTTAGGGCTGAGGCAGGGGCTGAAGAGCTGGGGTGTGGGGTTCGGTCCCTTTCCAGGTGATCAGCGACTGCGTGGAGATCTTTCTTCTTGCTCCCGTTCCCTCCAGGCCTGACATCCAAAATCTATCTTCTGAAGTTTTTCCACTCAGTCTCCACCCCTCCAGACGTGGATTTCATTCATCCCCTCCCCCACCCCACTCCACAGTTAATTCCACCACCTCCTTTCTTCCCCCCACCCCCCTTTCTTCCCCTTTTACTTGCCAAAGGTCTCAAGGTTGACTTGTGGGTCCCTCAATCCTGCGCAGATCCCAGGCTAAGAAACAGGCTGAGGCCTGGAGAATTAGCACAGACAGCCCTGGGTGGTGGGAGGGGAGGGGGCAGGGTCCATTCAAGGGCCCTGAGCCCTGTGCGTCTGCCTGTCTGTGTGACTGTGTGTCCAAACACACCAAACCTGGCATCTGCAGTGCCCGGGACTTTGGACGTAAACAGAGGTAGAAATGGATTTGGAACTCAGGGAGGGTGTGGGGTGGGAGCGGGGGTGGCTTGCCTCTTTCCTTCCCAGGGATGGAGAGCCTCCTTGTTCTGTCCCCCATCCTTGCATGTAGCCACCCCACTCAAGGAACTGTTTGGGAGAGGTCCAGACCAGGAGGGGCCGGGGTGCAGCTGGCTGGTTCCCCTCTGCCCCACTCCCCTTTACTTCCTGTCTCTGAATTTCCCAGAACTGTTGATCTCTCCAAATATCTCTGACCAGGATCAGAGGGGCCGAGCTCTGCTCTTGCCCAATCCAGACCTATGACCCTGGCATCTGAGCCTGGGCCTGGCTTCCTGGGGCTCAGCTACCAGACACCCCAGCCTGGGGCTGAATGGCTCTCCTGGGGAGTAAAGTCCTCCAAGCTGCCTGGGGGTCAGGGGGTGGGGGCAGCAGGAAGGCAGGCTTTTCCCCACTCAGCTGGATTAGTGCCAGCAAACCTCCAGTGACTCCTCTGCGCTCCCTTGTTGTGTGTGTCACTTCAGTCGTGTCAGACTCTTTGTGACCTTATGGACCGTAACCTGCCAGGCTCCTCTGTCCATGGGATTCTCCAGGCCAGAATACTGGAGTGAGTTGCCATACCCGCCTCCAGGGGATCTTCCCGACCCAGGAATCAAACCTGCATCTCCTGCATTGCAGGTGGATTCTTTATCCACTGAGCCACCTGGGAAGCCCTTTCCCTCATTACCTCCTCTCATTAGCCCCAGAGCACACCCCTATTTGATTCAGAAATGAGGAAACTGAGGCCCTGAATGGTATGAGCTTACCCAGAGTCCAAACAGCAGAAGCAAGCCTGGAATGTGGACAGCCGGACTCCCGGGACCTGTGTGCTGCTCCCAGAACCAGGGTCCCATCCTGTCACCACAGCTGGGCCCCGGGGTCCCAGAGATACTACAAGTGGTCCCTCACAACCCCATGGAGAGTTCACGGAGGGCTAAATTCTGGGAGTGTGTGAATTGGAATTATGCTAAATTAGAAACTGGGCTTCCCTGGTGGCTCAGTGGTAAAGAATCTTCCAACCAATGCAGGAGTCACAGGTTTGATCCCTCATCCAGGAACATCCCACATGCCAACTAAGCCCTGGCACTGCAACTACTGAGCTTGTGCTCTAGAGCCCACAAGCCCTAGAGCCTGTGCTCCACAAGAGAAGCCACTGTAATGGGAAGCCCAGGCACCACTAGAGTGGAGCCCCGACTCGCTGCAACTAGAGAAAAGCCCACACAGCAACTAAGACCCAGCAGAGCCAAAAATAAAATAATCAATAAAAAAAATTTTAAGAATTTGGACGATGTTAATGACGTTAGTAAATCTTGCTTTAGACCCCAAATATGACATCATGGGAATCCTATGTTATGGATACTTCAGTGAGAAAACTAGACCCCCCGAGTTAGAAGAGTTTACATTATGTGAGATATTCAGGAACATGCGCCTCGCATAAAATAAGTCCTGGCTGCACCCTCGTTTGTGTCTTGAAAAGCCTCACATTGTTTGCATGCACTGGGACTGTGGCCAATAATTTTGGTGACTACTGGGCTATTGATTTGGCTTGCTCTGGTATTATCAGTTACAATCTGGTTTATTCAGGCAAACAAACCTACGCTGTTTTGGTCAGAATAGCAGTCACCCTTATAAGAGTGAGGATTGGAAGGAGTTTCTGGGGGATGGAAATGTCCCACTGCTTGATCTGCATGCGGGCTGCAAGGCTGCAAGTTTGTAAAACTGCTGAAACCCATACACGGAAGATCTGTGCATTCTTCTATTTGCATATTATACTGGAATAAGATGTTCTTACAAGCTGGTTCTACCCTATAACCATGTTCCCAAAACCATTGCTTAGGGAGCAGTCTGTGAACCAGTAACGAAAAACACCCCAAAGTCAAACAACTTTAGGGTGAGAGCCAGAGGTGATGAAACACCATGAGGAAAGCCAGATAAACAACATGAAACACCAGTGGCTGACTTACAAGCCAGCTCTCTGAGACCAGAGATAACCCTGAGAAACCAAGAAGTAGCTAAAAACAAAACAATGCCACATGGCGGCAGACACATGCACCCTGAGAACGCTTTACATCTGTCCCGTTAAGAATATATACCTTGGGAATTCTCTGGTGGTCCAGCGGTTAGGACTCTGTGCTTTCATTGCAGCGGCAAGGGTTTGATCCCTGATTCGGGAACTAAGATCCCATAAGCTGTGTAGCACAGTCAAAAAAAAGAGAGAGAAAATATATACTTTGCAAGGTCTTCAGAGACAGAGCTTCATGTGTTCATTTTCTATCGCACCCCAAACGTAGTGGCTTGAAATGACACCCATTTATTAGCTCACAGCTCTGTAGGGCAGAAGTCCAAGAGGAACCCCAGCTGAGTTCCCAGCTCAGGGTCTCATGAAGCTGAGATAGAGGTACTGGCAGGACCGTATTCATTTCTGGAGGCAAAGGAGAAGAAGAATCTACTCTCAAATACATTCCAGTTGTTGACAGAATCCAGTTCCTCACAGCTATAGAACTGAGGACCCCATCTCCTTGCTGACTGGCAGCCAGGGGCCACCCTCTGTTCCTCAAGGCCACCTGCCTTCCTCATCACATGACCCCTCCATCTGCAAAGTCAGCAACAGTGCCTGGTATCCTCTTGGAACTCCAGATTTCTCTGATTCCCCCTGTGCTCGTGGGATTAGATTAGGCCCACCTGGAGAATCTTCCTGTCCTAAGGTCAGCCGTGTATACAACATACACAAAAACTTAAGAATGGGAGTCCAAGGGACTTCCCCGGTGGTCCAGTCATTAAGACTCCATGCTTCCAATGCAGGGGGTGCAGGTTCAATCCCTGGCCAGGGAACTAAGATCCTGTGAGGTACAGCCAAAAAAAGATCTTTTGAATTAAAAAAAATTTTTTTTTAATTGAAAAAAATAAAAGGGAGTCAGAGGTGATAAAACACTTTGAAGAAAGCCAGATGAAGGACACAATACACTGGATGCTGAATTAGAGGTCAGCCCCCTGTACAATATGTATGGCCATCTGTAAGTTTCACTACCTACAACATAATGATTGAGAGAGCGCCGGCAGCATGCTCACAGGTGCTGGGGAGGACAGCATGGAATGTCCGAGCCACTTTTAGGACTCCGCCTCATTATGCAGAGCAACCCTGTTCCCTCTGAGTACTCTTCCCCTCAGGATACCGAGCACCTGCAGAGAGCAATTCAGAGAGCCTGGGCTCCAAAACAGGGAATCCCACCTCCAGGGTGGTCGAGAAAGGCTCCCTAGAGGAGGTCTGTGAAGCTGGCCTGAAAGAACAGGAAGGATTTTATCAGTTGTAATAAGCAAGTTTCTCTTCAGTGGGATAAACGGCCAGAGGGGTGGCTTGGGCCGCCCTGAGGAGAGCCTTGAATCTCAGGGGAAAGCAGCTTGAATGTCATTCAGGAGCACAGAGGTCTCCTGACTGGGAGGACATGCGCCCCAAGGGGGTCACAAGATCATCCACTAAGAGGCTGGCAAGAACATTTAGGGAATTTCCTGCCAGCCCAAGGGTTAGGACCCCATGCTTTCACTGCTGAGGGCCTGGACTCAATCCCTGGTTGGAGGACTAAAGTCTCAAAAGTTGTATGGTCCTGCCAAAAGAAAAAAAACTTTATATATGTTTTTATCTCTTTTCTTTAGATGTCTACTTGGGGATATGCATTATAATGTACATAATAGACTTGTACAGTAGTATATGTGTATTAGTGATCTATTGCTGTAAAATGATCCCTCAAAACCTGAGCAATTTAAAACAAGGAATATTTATCATCTCAGTTTCTGGGGGTCAGGAACCTAGGTGCAGCTTAACCAGTTGGTTCTAGCTCAGAGTCTCTTATGAGGTTGCAGTCGGATGTCATTCAGTGCTTCATTTGTTTGAAGACTTGATCGAGACTGCAGGACCAGCTTCCAAGGAGACCCACAGGACTGGCAGGTGAGTGCTGACTGTTGGCAGGAGGTCCCTCCACAGGAGTGCTTGAGCGCCCTCACAACATGGCAGCTGGCTCCCCCCAGAGCAAATGATCCGAGAGCACAAAGTGGAGGCTGAAATTTCTTCTATGACCCAGCCTCAGAAGTAATGCTCCATCATCTCCACAATGTCCTGATGGTTCCTCAGTGCAGAGGGGAACCACGCAAGAGTGTGAATGCCAGGGGGGTGAGAATACTCGGGGGCCATCTTGAAGGCTGGCTGCCACAGAATGGCCAGAATTATCAGATGAGTGAATATACACTGGGGGACATTCACCTGAAAGCATTTTACCGATGTTGGCACCTGAACAACAAAGTTAAAGACTGACTACAGCGGCCCGTGACATGTCAACCCACTCTAGTATTCTTGCCTGGGAAATCCCCATGGGAGGAGGAGCCTGGCAGGCTACAGTCCCTGGGGTCACAAAGAGTCAGACATGACTCAAGTGAGTTAGCATGTACACACGCACGCACAGGAGCCCATGAGGAGCTGCAGGTAGGGTAGTGGTGAGGTCAGAGCTGTAAACTGAGCAATGGCCCTGGCTTTGGGGTGGCCAACGGGTCAGAGATGCCCCCCCGAGAGGCAAAGAGCTCAGCCAGGAGGCCGCTGATCTGGTCCCAGTGAGAAAGTGTGAGGATTGAGGCCAGAGAGGGAAAGTAACCCGGACAAAAGTTTGCAGAGGACTGAGTGGACCTGTGGAGACCAGAGATTTCTGGTGATGATAAAGCCAGAGTCCTGGGTACTGCCCTGTGATGAGGGCACAGAGTGAAGAAAGCAGCCCAGGATGGAGTTTCCTCCTGTGGGGAGAAGCAGAAGAAAGAGCCCCAGGAAGTGCGGATGACCTTCAGGGCCAGATCTGGGGAACCCAAGTGCCAGATTAAAGATGGTCAAGGAGAAAGGGGACTGGGCCTCCTATCAGGGTGAGTCAGGAAGAGGGAAGTGCTTTTCTGGCAGCTGGAGGCAGAACCCTGGGCAGCCGGAGGACGAAGAAAGGGTTGGCGGGGACAGGGTGTGTGTGGACACTGGGAAGGAAGGCTATGATGGCCAGAGGTCCCCAGGAAGGATGTAAAGGGGATGGAAAACTAATGCAGCAGAAAGAACCTGGAGGCCACTGTCAAGATGGATCTGAGTTCATTTTATGTGGAAAGTGCTTTAATGCCCACCTGAGAGTCAGGTCAAGGTTAAATACGCTCATGAGTGGAAAGCCCTTAGCACAGTGGCACATACGATGTGCTCTGTGCACACAATTTTTATCACTGTTATTAGCAGGACAGCCAAGAGTTGCATTATCTCAGAGCCTCAGAGGGGAAGGCTGGTCAGCAGAGCACGGCGTGTCTTTCCCCAAATCCCAGAGGGTGTGAGCAACTTCCCTGGGACAGAGCTGGGGTCCTGGGGTGTCTCTCTGACACCCAGGTGTCTCAGCACTCTCAGTGCTTTCAACCTGGCATTTGGAGTGGACCCCGGACACAGAAGGTTGGAACTGCAGCCGCCTCTCATCACCCTGCAGGCTGCAGAGTCACATACCCAGCACCCCAATAGAAGAGGTGATGACAAACAGCCAGAGGGGCACAGAGGAGGCTCAGTGCCGACCTTCCAAAGAGGGTGACCTGTGGTTCCCCGGGTCTAGCCAAGGCTGACTTGGCCTTGAGTGGAGCGGACAGGAGAGGCTGGGGAGATGCACTTGGGCTGGAAGAGCTCAGTGCCAGGAGTTTAAAATGTGACCTGATAAGCCCACCCAAGGGCTACAGCATCCCCTCCCTGGGACAGAGTGAGAGCGCACCTGCCCCACGCCCTCCCCCTCCCATGGGTGGTCCTGGCCCTGGCTCCACTGTCTTTTGTGCTGGGACAGCCAGGACCCTGTGACCCAGGACTTCTCTGGGACTCCTCCTTCCTACTTCGATTTAGAGGGTGAAATTTTTAGGAAATTTTAAAACTCCAAATGCTTCCAAGTTTATTTAACTTTCCATTTTACTCAGTAACAGAGAATAGATCAAGAGGCCAAGAGCAACCATCCTTTGACCAGGCAGTGTGCCACCGGTTTTATGTGTTTTTTCCCTTTATTCCTCGCAAGAATCCAACCAGGTGGTTACTGTTGCCATTTAACAGCTAGGGAAACCAAGACCCAGAGAAGTGAAGCTCTTTGGCCAGTGAGTGACACCGCATCTCTCATCTGAAACTCATGACCACCTCCTCCCTGGCTCTCTACTGCCCCCTATCGTACCTTCTCCACCAGGACCCTGGGCAACCTGGCCACTCCCATCTTAACCGCCCTCCAAGGGGACTTTTCGCAGCGTTTATAACATCCACGTGATGTTAATGTGACTACATGGAGAACACAGGTTTTGCCTCCATCACTGTAATTTTATTGCAGTGGTGACAGTGAGACCTGTTAACTTTTTTTTTTTTGCTAGGCTCATGAGTAAAAACTGGATATAACAAGGCTTTTCAATATTAGGAAAGATGAAGGAATAAATAGCAACCTACTTGCTACATTTAACTTCTAGAGTCTTAAAGTAAATTGCTTGAGGAAATTGGATCCCAAAGATTACAGGTGGGGAATTTTTAAGTGTGTCCATATTCCACTGGTGCTCAAAGAGGCTCAACTAAAAGAATTATGGGCTGACTTAAATAACAGCTGTGGATTGAGCAAAACTTTTTGAGCTATCTTATTTTGAAGATTATGACTGTGGAGGAACCAAGGTGATTGGCAGTGGAAAGAATCAGTGGAATTTTAAGGAATGCGAAATTCATTAAAATTTTATTGACTTAGATAAATTTTGCCTATGTTATACACAATTCAAAAGAAAGAAAAAAAAACTCTTTACACTTAAAAAAAAAAACAAACAAACCAAAAACCCACCTAAAGGCCTCAGGCCTGGCTGACTCCTCTGACCCACTTTCTACTTCTCTCTCTCCCCCAACCCTGCTCCACTCCCTGACCTCCTCCTGCTCAACACTACAAACTTTTTCCTACTTTACTTCCTCTACCTGGCACACTCCCCGACCCCAGACTTTGTCTCCTCTCAACTCAAAGGCTGCTCCAAGAAGAGACCTCCCTGACCAACCTGTGTCAACCAGCAAAGACACACCCCCAGCAGTCACTTCCTTTCTTCAACAGAATCATTACCTTAAATTCCCTGAACACCCTTACTTCCCACTGTCTGTCCCCACTGAGGAGACCCAAGTGCCCTGAAGGCAGGGATACTGTGTCCCCAGCATTTCAACACTGCCTGGCACCAGGGGAGATTCAAAATAAGTATTTGTTGAAGGAAGTAGACGGGGGTGAAGAGGACACAGGCTTTTTAAAAATAATAAATTGAAAAATAAATAAAAGTGGTAAGGGGGGAAGGAGTCAGCTTTTGAACTCATTGGAAAAGTCCCTAATGCTGGGAAAGATTGAGGGCAGGAGAAGAGGGCGTCAGAAGATGAGATGGCTGGACAGCATCACTGATACGATGGACATGAACTTGGGCAAATTTCGGGAGATGGTGAGGGACAGGCAGACCTGGTGTGCTGCAGCCCATGGGGTCACAAAGTCGGATACGACTGAGAGACAACTGTGTGGGAACCCACTGTAGAGAGCTCTTGATAGATTTGGAAGAATTCATCCCAAACTGCTAACACGCTTCTAAGGGGTATGTGGAATGAGACGGGGAAGGAATTTTTTAACCATATGTATTTCTATATTTATTTGCAGTTTTATAAGGTACATGTATCAGTTCTGTAATCTAGAACACAACACATGCACAAGTAGGGGGTTTTACCCCTTCTTGGTGAATTCTCCTTAACCCCTTAGATACAGATGCATTACCTGCATACACCTTCCTCGGCTCACAGCTTTCTCCCTTCGGGCCCAATGGTAGAGAATGTAAGCACAGCCTCAAACCATTTGCTCCTACACAGAACCATGCTAAAAGAAGCGTTATTGGGAAAGTGGTGCTTTCCATCCAAGCAAGACCTCAGAATCACCTAGGAAGTTTCTTGAAAGGCAGACGGCTGGGCCCGGCCCCCAGGACTGGCCTCTACTGGATCCAGTGCTGCTCAGAAAACCATGGGGCAGTCCAGAGAGGACCCTTGGTTTAAGGGTCACACCTCTGGGGACCTGTGCCTCTAGCCTTGGATCCAGTCAAGCTAGGGCAGCCCCCCATCCTCCCAACCCCCTTCCATACCTACCTCCTCACCCCCATCACCTGCACACTGCCCCTGAGGGTTAGTCTTTTCCATCCAACGCTTAACTTTGTCAGGAATGGCTACAAAAACTGCCCTTCTGCACAGTTCAGGACTTAACCACCCCACCTCAGCCTTCCTTTCTGGGGTCCCTGAATGAGAGAGAAATGGGTAGGTGGGATCCCCCCAGAGGTGCCAGCAATGGCTCATTTATGCTGTAGTTGAGGCTGGAGTAAGAGGAGCCTGTCAAGCATATGAACTGTGGCAGAAGGGAAGCTGGGAACAGTATCCAACAGAGCACCTGAGAAGCTTCAGTTAGGACCAAAAGCCAGGAACATCTGACTCCCTGAAAGAACCACATTTTCTCCTTCGTAATATATTTTATATGTATGCATATACATATATGCACGTATGCATTCTTAGTCGCTTAGTCATGTTGGACTCTTTGGGACCCCATGGATGTAGTCTGCCAGCTCCTCAGTCCATGGGATTCTCCAGGCAAGAATATTGGAGTGGGTTGCCATTACCTTTTCCAGAGGATCTTCCCTGACCCAGGGATCAAACCAGGGTCTCCTGCATTGCAGGCAGTCTTTACCATCTGCACCAAGAGGGAAGCGCACATACATACACATATGCACATATACATATATATAATGGACCATTGCCCCCTTTTGGAGAAGGCAATGGCACCCCACTCCAGTACTCTTGCCTGGAAAATCCCATGGATGGAGGAGCCTGGTAGGCTGCAGACCATGGGGTCGAGAAGAGTCAGACATGACTGAGCGACTTCACTTTCACTTTTCCCTTTTGGAGAAGGAAATGGCAACCCACTCCAGTGTTCTTGCCTGGAGAATCCCAGGGACGGGGGAGCCTGGTGGGCCGCCGTCTATGGGGTCGCACAGAGTTGGACACGACTGAAGCGACTTAGCAGCAGCAGCATTTCCCTTTTTGCCTTGTGTACCAGGGAGTTCAGAAATCATATTCATCCTCATAGCTAACACATCTGTTTCTATTTTTATCTTTGGTATCGCATTCTATTTCCCCACCCTTATTATCTGCAAAATTGCTTCAAATATCTCCTACAGAGAGGGGGCAGACATAGAGAAATCAAATTAAAAAAAAAAAAGAAATCCAATGAATAATTATGCAGCATTTCTTATGGGCACACTTCTGTGAAGGTCATTGCCAGAGCCCAGCTCTGTCCACAGAGCTCCATGAACATGAATGAACTGTCTTCTGTTTTTCTTTAGAGACTGACAGCAGACTCTAGGCTGCCCGACAAGGCTGAGACGGCTCAGAAGAGGGGTCAGGGCTGGGCTACGTTTGCAGTTCCTCTTCCTGGCTCTATCAGGGACCTAGGATGGAACTCCAGCCCCGCCCCCACCCCAGGCCCATTCTTTGCTGGAGCCTTGATCTGCAGATTCCTCCAAGGCCCCCTTCAGGCCATTCTGTTGTGTCTCCGGGGAGGTGATGGGTGTGGGGGGAGAAGGATCTGACTTTACCAGACCCATCCCTATACTCCCACCCGGGTCTCCCTCCTCACCCGGGTCCCAAATAACCAGGCCACACACTGGGTTTCAAGTATCCGTCTCTTCCTTTCACTCTCTCGAAAGAAAAAATAAATAAATTGCAGAAGGCGGCAGCATTTCCAGTCTTCCCCTGGCTCCCAGACACCCGACCCCCAACCCTGCCCCCCCTACCCTCCCCCCCAACATTCCCACTCCCTAGACCCATCCCTCCCCGTTCCCAAAAGAAAAAAGGGAAAAAAAAAAAAGAAAAAAATCCCAGGAAAAAAAAAAAAGCCACAGTTAGACCTTCCACTCATGCAAACCGGCAAAGAAAAAAGGTAGGGGGCATGTGGAAGGCAGGGGGCCCATGGTGGAATCCCCCCACTAATCCCCCCAAAACCACCTTTGAGAAGAAAAAAATGGAAAAAAAAATGAGAAATCAAGGGACCTGGGGAGTTATGATGGGGTCAGGAGTGACCCCAGACCCTGCCTCGGGGGGAGCGCGGAGGCCTGCAGCCCTGCAATGGGTGCTCCTGGAGGGGGGCCCTGACTTTCGGAAAGTGTGTGGGAGGAGATGGGGGAGAGCAGGTGGCCCCCCAGTGGGTCTGTGTGTGCGTTGGGGGCGGGCAGGGGCAGGAGCAAGGGGTCCTAAGGAACCAGGGCTCGGGATCAGGAGCCCGGGGCTCCCCCTCAGACCCCGGGTTCCTGGGGTTCCGCAGCCCAGTTCTGGGGTGCAGGGATACATGCAGAGGAGTGTCCCCCCTCCAATGGGCTGGATCCAGTTAGAAAGGAAATAAATAAGAAGGGGTGGGAGGGAGGCTGGGGGTTGGAAGGGCTTGGGCAATTCAGTCCAGACCAAGGGCCCAGGCGGTAGAGGCAGGGCGAGTCCAGGCCAAGCCAGGGCAGGAATCAGAGTCTCTCTCGGGCAGGGACCCAGATGTAGGGGCCTGAGAGGTCCTCGATGACTCGCTTCACCTTGTGGTAGATCTCCTCAAAGCTGTCGCCCTCCACGATGGCTGGGGGCGGGGGCAGGGAGTCAGGCCCAGGGCAAAGGGCACCTTCTCCTAATTCTCCAGTCCATGAGCCATGGGATGCACCCACCCAAAGGGGATACCTCCTTCTAAACCACCCACCCTGTGGGGGCCCCGCTTTTGAATCTGTGCCAAAGGCACCTCCTGTGCTGGCCACGGGCTAGCCACAGCCTCACCTGAGAAGCACTCTGTGAATTCCTGCTCCAGCTTGGTGGCTCTGTCGAAGGCTTTGCGGGCTTGCTCCTCTGTGATCCGCTTATTAATCTCTCTGTGGAGAGTGAGAGAGACACAGACCTGAGGGTGGGTCCTGCCCTGCCTTGATCTCCTCTGTCCAGGGATGTTAAGTTGCAACCACTATTTTCTTTTTTTAATTTTTTTAAAAATATTTATTTGACTGCACCAGGTCTTAGATGGGGCATGTGGGATCTAGTTTCCTGACCAGGGAATGAACCTGGGCCCCATGCATTGAAAGTACAGAATCTTAGTCACTTGACCACCAAGGATGTCCCCACTATTTTCTTATTTAGAGCATGAAGCAAAAAATACAATTCCCAATACCCTCTGGGGCCACAGATGGGCCCCCTCCCCACGACCCACCCCAGCCAGGTGTGGCCACTTCAGGGACCTCTCCAGAACCTCATCCTTCCAGCCAGCAGCCCAGTGAAGGGATTGACTCTAACTCCCAAGAGCCCCAATGCCTAGCAGGTGTGTGCCCCAGGGGTTGCTGGGAGTTGTAGTCCCGCCTAGCCCAGGGCAGAAGAGGAGGGAAGAGGCCTGGGCTTCCCTGGGCCCTCTGGGTTCTAACTCCAATTCCCTTCAAAGGCTGCTGGAGCTGCTGTCCAGAGTTCTGACGGAAGAGCTCAACACAGAGGCCATCTAAGGCTCGGGGCTTGGTGTGGGAGAGCCGAGGGGAAACCCCCTGAGACCATACTCACAGAACATTCTCCAGGGAGCGGGGGCGGATGAAGATGGCGATAGGGTGCAGGTGGGCCGCCTGCAGCCGCCGCACGGCATTGGCCGAGACATCGAGGATGCAGTGCTTCCCCTGGGGGCAGGCAGGGTGGGTGGAGGGGGACCAGCAGGTGGTGGGGAAGGACAGACAGAGGTGGCAGGACAGGACCCACACACAGGACGTGGAAAAGTGGAAGACATGAGATTGGCCAAAAGGGAAATGAGATGGATATCAAAAGACGCGTGGGCAAAGACAGTGGAGGCAGGAAGGGTATAGACAGACAGAGTGAAAAAAGGATAGGGACAGACGGAGAGCAAGGGAGGGGCCCGCACAGGAGGGAGGGGATGGAGGGAACAGGGAGGACAGGCAGGGAGGGGACCCAAAAGATGGCGCAGAGCAAGGCCAAGGGGGCGGAGCCAGGCAGGTGGGGCAAGAAAAGGAAGGAGAAAGGAAGTAGGATAGAGGGGAGGGCAGGGAGGACGGACAGAGGACAGACAGATGGAAGGAACAAGGAGAGACAGATGGGAGGGAGGAGAGGCAGATGGAGAAAGGGGCCGTGGAGGGAAGAGGGCAGGGTGGCGGCAGCAGGGAGAAGGTGAGGGCAGAGGAGTGGGAGAGGCAAGTGGAGACCCCAGGAAAGGTGAGGGGAGAGGGGAGAGGGCCAAAGGGAAGCCAGCAGGAGGGAGGGCCCGAGTTGTGGGGGGCCAAGCCACCAAGGACAAGGCCACAGGAAGAGAGGTGAAACGGGGCAAGGAGAGGGAAGAGGGGACAGATGGCAGCATGGAGTTTGGGGTCAGGGACCAAGGGAGGAGGGGTGGGGGAGCAGGGCACCAGAGAGCAGGCAGTCAGACAGAGTTGCCCAAGAGGAGGAGGAGGTGGAGTGGAGACCCAGCAGGGAGAGAGACAGAGAGAGAAAGAGAGTTAGAGAGCTGAGGAAGGCCATGGGGGGAAGGAGGAGGAGGACGGGCCGTGGCTCCTACCTGCTCTGCCACCTCTCGCACGGACTGGACGCTGGTTCCATACAGGTGGCTATTGTACTGGCCGGCCTCGATGAACTTGTGGGCCTGAATGTCCTTCTCCATTTTCTCCCGGGACGACACAAAGTGGTAATCCCGGCCATCTATCTCGTATTCCCGCTTGGGCCGCGTCGTATCTGCCAGGAAGTCACCCCACCCACCAAAGATCTAACCACCATCCCTCCAGCTTCAACCTTGCCTACAGCGACCCCCCAGGAGAGCCCAGCTGGTCCTCCAGGGAAGGGGGCTGCTGGGGAGACCGAGGCCAGGAGAGAGGGGTGGAGCTGCCTCCCCCAGCACCTCTGGGTCGTCCGAGTCTCCGGCCTGGGACGGTCCCGGTGGACGTGAGGGTGGCTGAGCAGCACCCTTGTCTGAGAACCCCTGTGTTCGGAAGTGACTCTGCCTGTGACCCCTTGGGCCCCACCCCCCACCGCCCCCCAAGGCCCTGCACTTACGGGGAACACAGGATCCGAACTTGTCGGGGAACTCGGAGAGGAGATCATCGTTGGCGCGGTCCTTGGTGGGCCCGAGGATAATGATGGGGCGAGCATAGTGCACTGAGGAGAGCGTGGTGGTCAGGCAGTGGCAGAGATCAGGGTCAGGCAGGGGGGAGGGGCAGAGCCGGGGCAGGGGGCTGGGCCAGGGCGCGCTGCCAGGGCTCACCTTCCATCTGTGTCACCGTCTCGTAGCTCAGAACCGAGTCTTCTCGACCTAACAGGAGGCAGGGCATCTACAAGTGCCTTGGAGGCAGGGGATACAGGGCCCCCACCGGCCTTCCCGAGGACTCAAGAGAAGCCCAGGGCCCCTCTCCCCGCAGGTCTTCCCAAACTGACCCAACCTACCCTGTGATCCAGAGCTGGAGCCCCAATCCTAGGGAGACAGAGGAGGCCATGCAGTTGGTCAGGAGTTCAGACCCACGAGCTCCACCGCCCTGCCCACCTCCGCTCTTGCACCAGAGCTCCCGGCCTTCTCCACTTACCTTGGCCTTTAACCGTGACCACTCCCGTCGCTCAACCCTGAGGAATACATGGAGGGATGGGGGTAGAGAAATGCCCAGTGAAGGGCCCTCTTGCCCCTACCCCCAGGGCAGCCGAGAACTCCGTCTCCCAGCAGCCCCTGGCCCCACGCTCCTAAATGCGGTGTTTGTCCCAAGGGCTCATGTGAGTCGTGGTGCCCACAAAGGGTCAGCAGACAGATCCCCAAGAAGTTGGGGGTGGACCCACACCCTCCCTGCTGGCTGCCCACCCTGGGGCCCTTGGGAGCTTCAGGGGCAAGAAGGCTCACCGCCGCTTGCTGGGGATAAAGCCGATGTCATCAGTCTCGCTGTCGGAGTGGACCCGCCGTGCCTGCCACCACTCCTCATCGCTGGCATCAATGACATGAAGCACGTCCCCGAAGCGGAAGCTCAGGGCCTGGCTCAGGAAGCCGCAGTCCTTGGTCTTGTCATAGTCAAACAGGGCCCTGGAGGGCAGGTAGCCTCCAGTCAGTCTGGTGAGGGCCAAGGCCCCTGAGAGCCCAGAGGTTCTGCCTAGGGGTCTACAGACCCGCATGGCCACTGGTGGCTTTCCCAGAGATGCTGTGGATTCTGATGAACCCCAGAACTGTGTGGGAACCTAAAGCTCTACAACTATGAACAGCCATTCAATCCTCGCTGTGTCAGGGATCAGACAGCCTACGGATCGGGGGCGATTTTGAGAGTAAGATTGAGAACAGCACCCTCCTAAGAAAGCAGCTGCCACATGCATGCACGCCAGTCACAGGGGTAACACGGACCCAAGTCCAGCTACCCTCAGCAGTAGAGTAGCCTTAAGTGACAACCTGTAAGTGACAACTCCAGGGTCAGGACAAGGGAAGGAATGACTGCAGAGACACCAGAGATGCCAAGCAAAGCACCAGGGCTAGAAAGATGGGAAGGGACTCCAGGATCATCAGCATCATCTGGGAGTCAGAACTGACCAGCCCCGGGAGCTAACTGGACCCGACAAAGAGAGAAGGGCCGAGCGAGGCTCCGGTTTGAGCCAGGTGTCTCGGCAGACAGTGGTGCCATTCAGGAAAAGAGACACCGACCGGGCAGGACAGAGAGCACGAGCGCACAGGAGAAGAGGTGAGCTAGCTCTGGGGCATGCTGAGTATGAACACCTGTGGGACAACCCAGGGATGTGTCCAGAAAGCAGATGGCTGGAGCTGCAGGTCTGGACCATGGGGAAGAGGTCAGGCCTGGGCTGAATGCTCTGAGAGACACTGGCAGAGCGAGCAGAAGGGGAGGCCATGTGAGCAGACCGGGAGCCCAGAGGGAGGGAGGGGAAGAAGCTCAGACAAATCGCCTACACCTGGGCAGACAAGAAAGAGGAGCCAGTGGGAGGAGCCCTAAGAAGGTAGCAAAATGCCACCTGGGAGACAGGGTCAGCTTGGAGAGAGCGGTGGTCCACTTCCCCTGGAATGTGTTATCCCATGGGGCTGGGCAATATTCCAAAAGTTGAGAGGCCCCCTGCTCTGCCAGGCATTAACCTTTGAGTTACCAGACTGTGTGGCAGCTGGGGGTCCTGGGGGAGTTGCCAGGGTGACTAGGGGCTAGGAAGCAGTAGGGATCACTGAGGCTGAGGCTGTTTTCTAGTCGCTAGGGAGTGTTTCTCAATGCTAACCTATGCGTCTCCAGCCCTGGAGTGGGAGGTAGGACAAGAGCCAGGCAAGACTGAGGAGGGAGAGCTGGCTGGGGGATGAGGGGCCATGAAATGAAGAGGGGCCCAGCCAGGAAGCATCCGACCTGATATAGAAACCCCTTTTGGGGTTGCTCCGCAAGGAGGCAGTCCCTGAACCCAGGCTGCTGTTCATGAGCTGTTCCCGAAGGTCATGGATCTTGGCCTCGAACCGGCTGTACTCTGAGGAAGGACAAGAAGGTTCCTGAGCTCTGGCCTCCCTACTGTCTCCCTCCCTACTGTCAGCCTCTCCCCTCCCCCTCCCCCGAACTCTGCAGAAGCCAGGAGACAGAGTTCTGAGCACCATCTGAGAGGCGGAGCTTCAGGCTTGGTTATTTCTGTTTAGTTACTCAGCTGTGTCTAACTCTTTGCAAACTCATGAACTGTAGCCCGCCAGGCTCCTCTGTCCATGGGATTTCCCAGGCAAGAATCCTGGAATGGGTAGCCATTTCCTTCTCCAGGGGAATCTTCCTGACCCAGGGATTGAACCCATGTCTCGGGCCCAGTACCTTCGGGTTTATACTGAGCGATGATCGTGACTGTCTGACCCGCATTCTTCAGGGCAATGGCAGCCTGCTCGTGGCTGGCATTGCGGAGGTCAACGCCATTGACCTAGAGAGAGCGGGGAGAGCTTGAGTCACTGGAGATGGGGGCCGGGCTCCAGCCTACATGAGCCCTGGCTGGAGGGGAGGGGGTGGTCCGGGCAGGGGCTGGTCTTCCCTTACCGAGAGGATCTGGTCCCCCTTCCGCAGCTCCCCACTGAGGTCTGCGGGGCCGCCGGCCAGGATGAAGGAGATGAAGATGCCTTCACCGTCCTCGCCACCCACGATGTTGAAGCCCAGGCCCGTGGAGCCCCGGTGGATCACAATCCGCCTCGGTTCTCGGGGGACGTCTTCCTCCCCCAGCAGGTCCTTGGCCACGGGGGAGTAGCGCCGAGGGGAGGTGGGGGTCATGGCGGTGGGGTAGTCAGTGCCCAGGTAGCTGCTGTGACTGATCTCATTGTCCAGGTGCTGGGAATAAGCTGAGGGAAGACATGGGCGGAAGGACGGATGCAATGGAAAATGCACGGAGGGAGACAACGCCCACCACTCCACCTCCTCCCGAGGAAAGCAGCAGAACCAGGCTCAGGGGAAGGGCACGTCACTATGCCAGAGAAACAAGGCTGGGGTGTAAGGGAACATGATGGTCACAGCAATGTCAGGGAGCAGGAATTCAAAGGGCATGGTAGGGGTGGGTTCTCCTAGGGGCGAGTGGATCTGAAGGGTACATGACCTAGGTATGCCAGGGGTATGGAGCCAAGGGGAATATTAATACCAGGCTTTGGGGCTTTTAGTTCAGTTGAACCATCTCTCATATCATCTATAAAATTCCTCTCCCTGTTTCCCCCACTTCCTGGTCATTCACTTGGTGAGAAAACTAGGTCATTTGTCTAGCAGAATTTCCCACCTTCTTTTAGGAAATAGTGGGAAACCCTAACAAGTAGATCACTGCTTACATCCCTGCCCTGCATCTCCTGTCAAGTGGTCACCTGTGTAGAGACTCAAGTTCAATTTTTGACAGAATTATTTCCTAGATGCTGCTGCATACTTTCTGCATCACGACATGATGCGATGTCAGGTTGCGTTTTTTGAGATACAAATCCATAGGTTGGGGTGTTGTCAGCCTGATCCATTCATTATAAAGCTCGCCATTAGCCTCTCACCTAAGAGTTTTAGCAGCCACTGACCATCACTGCCTGGACTTGACAGTTCACTGAGGATGGCAAATAGTGCCCATGTATATTTTTTTTTTTTTTTTTTTTGAGGAAGGAACATTTATTAGTCAGAATTTGTCTGTAAAAAAGAATGTTCCCCGGTCAACCACTGGTCACTCTACGGTGCAATATGCATAGGAAAAGAGAATAAATGCTTGACTCTTACCCTTTGCTTGCCAGTATTCAGAATGTACAAGTTCCCTAGCATCTTCCAAAGGTACCTAGTTGTTTTGAAGTATCCTTATAATCCTGTAGATTTTTAAATATTTACTGAGTTTTGGTTGAATGGCCAGTTTCAACTTGGCTCCTGCCTTTGACACAACCCTTGAATATCTTCCTTGCTTTCTTCTTTTTTTAAAGGTTTAAAAGATAACTTGTTCTTTTAATGCTTTTGCTAGAAAATGGGAAAGTTCTCAAGTGAAAACTTGGTGGTTCAGATGGTAAAGAATGCACCTGCAATACAGGAGACCTGGGTCCGATCCCTGGGTCAGGAAGATCCCCCGGAGTAGGGCATGGCAACCCACTCCAGTTTAGCCTGGAGACTTCCACGGACAGAGGAGCCCAATGGGCCACAGTCCATGGGGTCACAAAGAGTTTTGCTAATATGAAAGATGTTACAAGTTCATCTTACACATTCCTTGCTCAAGTCTTAGATCTGGCCCTTTCTCCAAGGAGCCAAGGTTCCCTCTGATAGGTTATAGTGTCTAGAAACAAGGCCATGTGATTTTAATATGGTCTTACAGTATGATTTCAGATTTGGATGAAGTAGTCACATCTCATTCTTTTCCAAAAATTTCTTAGCTCTTCTCCCAAATGTAATTTTCCAGTTGGGGGTGGGGGGTGGTGAACATTAACATTCTGATGAGGATTGCATAAAATTAGAGAAAAACTTGGAGAGGGTTGAGATCTTTAGCATATTATGTTTTTTGCATCAGGAAACATGCTGTGACTTTCCAGTTCTTTAGTGTTCTTTTATGCCCTTCAGTAAAGTTTCATCATTTACCTGATATAAATCTGACACAGGTCATTTACTGATATAAATCTGCCCTCTGATCAAGCTTATCTTTCTAAGAATTTTTTTAGAGATGTTTTTAATGTGAACCATTTTTAAAGTCTTTATTGAATTTGTTACAATATTGCTTCTGCTTCATGTTTTGGTTTTTTGGCTGAGAAGCATATGGAATCATAGATCCCTGACCAGGGATTGAACTCATACCCTCTGCACTGGAAGGTGAAGTCTTAACCACTGAGCCACCAGGGAAGTCCTCTAAAAATTTTATAGCTTTTTTCCTATAGCAAAAAGGATCTTTTTACCCATTATATTTTCTTATTGCTAGGAAGTCACTAGTTCATGCTTTTTATCTTACATATAGCCACATTCTTAACCCTACCTATTATTTTTAAGGTTTTCATTTAATTTACTTAAATTTTAATCTAGATGGACATAAGTATAACTTATAAATAACAATAAGTTTGATTCTCCCCACTGAAATGTAACATTTATTCTTTTTTCTCTTGCTACCCTGCCTGAAATCTTTACAGCAGTGATTCGCAGCAGGGTAATTTTGCAGCCCCCCTCACCCCCAGGGGACATTTGGAAAAGGGGACGACAGAGGATGAGATGGCTGGATGGCATCACCGACTCAATGGACTTGAGTTTGAGTGAACTCCCGGAGTTGGTGATGGACAGGGAGGCCTGGCGTGCTGTGATTCATGGGGTTGCAAAGAGTCGGATACGACTGAGCGACTGAACTGAACTGAACTGAAAGACACTTTTGGTTGTTCTGACTGGAGGGGAAGGGTACCACTGTCATCTGGTAGAGGCCAAGGCTGCTGTTAAACATACTATAGTGCACAGAACAACGCCCCCCACAACAAAGAATTGCCAAGTACAAAAATGTGAATAGCCCCAACGTTGAGAAACCCTGCTCTAAAGCAATGTGGACTAACAGTAGCAGGAAGAGGCTTCCTTGCCTAGTTCCTAACTTAATGGACACACAGATAGGATTTTATCATTACAATGTGTTCACTGTTGATTTCTGATAACACTTTTCAATCATGTTAAGGAAAACTCCTCTGTTCCTAGTATACTAAGTTTCCCTTTCAGAATATGACGTTGAATTTCATCAAATGCCTTTCCCACATCTGTGTGAAATGAACTTACTGTTTTTTCTACCTTTTTTTTTTTGCCAAGCCACGTGGCAGATGGGATCTTAGCTCCCCAAAGACCAGGGATCAGGGATCGAACTGGTGGCCCCTGGAGTGGAAGCATGGAGTCTTAACTGCTGGACTGCCAAAGAAGTCCTTCCCTCCCTTAACTTTTTAAATACAATGACTCATACTTAGAGGTTTCATAATATGGAAACACCTTTAATTCCCTGAAATGAACCCAACTTTGTGACAACGTTACTCCCTTAATATGCCCCTGTGTTTGTTTTGCAACTATGTCATTAGAAACTTTTACATCTCTGTTCAGAAGCAAAATTAACCTATACTTTCCTCTTTTTTTTTTGGCTGAACCATGGGGTTGCAGGATCTTAGTTCCCTGACAGGGACTGAATTCAGGCCACAGCAATGAAAGCCCTGAATCCTAACCACTAGGTCACCAGGGAGCTCCCTACTTTCTTACATTATCCTTGTGACCATTTTCAGATGCCCTTATAAAATGAAATATGAAACGTTTTATCTTCCCCTATGCTCAGAAAAAGCATAAGAATTACCTAGTCCATGAGGATTTGATAAAATTAGCCATAAAACCATCTAGTGCCTTCGGGGGGAGGGACTATTGACAATCTTTTCTAGTTCTTTGACGGTGACCAATTTTCCATCTATTCTCCAACTAAAGGAAGTGATAGAGGTTCTGGCCAGTTCAGGGGAAGGATCTGAAGAGGCAGGGTCAATGGGGATGTCATGGGGTGACTGGTGGGGGGCATGGGGAGCTCCAGGGTTTGGAGGGCTCTCACAGGTCGTGATGTCTGGGGGAGCATAGCTGTCACTCAGGTAGGCATTGCTGGGCTTGGCCACCTTTAGGTAGACCACATCGTACGTGTTCTTCAGGGCTGCCACGGCATCCTCATGCATGACGTCCTCCAGCCCCACGCTGTTGACCTGGGGCCAAGGGAAGCAGAGCTCAGACAGAACCGGAAACAACCTCAAGATGGACGTGCTGAGGGCGAGCCCATCAGGAAGGTTGAGCAGGCACCAGGCCAGCAGGCAAGACCCAGGTGTGGGCTAGAAGAGTGATGGGGGCCCCCACTCACCGCTAGGATCTTGTCTCCGATCTGTAACCTCCCGTCCTTGTGGGCAGCACCCCCTTCGATAATCTTGGTCACATAGATGCTGTTATCTCCAGGGATATGTTGGTTCCCGACACCTCCAGCGATGCTGAAGCCAAGACCTGGGTGGAGGGAGGGCAGAGGTGGGTCCCCAGGTCCCCTGGGGCAGAGGATAGCGGGAGGGGGGTGGCAACCTAATTGGGTCGCTACCTTTAGGCCCCTTGATGAGCTTGATCTCCATGAGCTTCTCAGCCGGAGGCTTCCGGCGCATGACGTAGAGGCGGACAATAGAGCCTGCCTCTTTGAGGGCCTCCACCGCCGCTGAGTGGGTCACCTCCCGCACGTCCACTTCATTGACAAACAAGATGCTATCGTTGACCCTGAGGGCAGCAAGGTGGGCCTGAGCCAGGAGCTTCCTGCCGCCCTGGTCCTCCCTTTCAAGGGAGCCAGCATCCTAACCCGTCTCCTCTCCCCACCTGAGACGGCCGTCCTGGGCTGCAGCCCCACCGGGAATGATCTTGGTGATGAAGATGGAAGGGTCATCGCCGATGTGGGGGTTATCAGTGCCACCTGCGATGCTGAAGCCCAGACCTGAGTTACCCTGGGCAGAAGGAGGGGAAGAGGGTCAGCTCCCCTCACCGCCTACTCTAGACTGGGTGAGAGGGGAGGGGAGAGGGTTGGGGAGCTGTGACCGGAGCAGGAAGGGACAGGGTTAAGAGGCTGGCCACTGAGAAAACACGGGCACAGAGAGAAGCACAGACAGGGGGCAAGGGGGGAGGACCTGGGCTGCATGAGCCTGCTCACCCTTTCCAATGTGATCTCCTCGTATTCCATTTCCCCCTCTGTCCCGTTCACCTGCAACTCCAGCACGGGCCAGAAACACAAAAGCCATGAGACAGACTTCCTGCCTGAGCACCTGACCTTACCCTGCTGCTGGGACTTGGCCTTCCCTCCTCCCTTCTGTAAAAGCCCCAAAATCTAAACAACTCACATATCCTGGGGCTTCTAGGGTATCTGTGTTGACAATCACAGGGGGAGAATTGGCCTGTGAGGGAAAAAAGGAGATGAAAAGCTGCCTGAGCCTTGGCTCAAGAGGGAGCCCGTAACCAAGAGACCCCCCCACCATGGCTACCCTCTCAGCCTCTTAACCTGGCCCGCTCTGTTCCCCTCAACTCTCTGAAGGACCCAGCCTTGATCCACGTTACAAACACACAGGTACACGTGCTGGCCCCAACTCTGCCCAGCCCAGGCCCCCTGCATGTGGAAGGAGGTGTCTGAGAAGCAGGAAGAGAGAGACAGCCAGATGGGGGAGCAGCAGATGGTATAGAGCCGGGAGTGGGGGGGGCCGGCTAGGGGGGGGGAGCTTCTCACCGGATGTAACACCACAGAGTGCTACATGCCTTATGTACTACACACACATACCACAGGGCTCCTGTCCATTAGGTCCTACCCCATCCCTGTCCCTATCTACCCATCAACACCCAGATCTTTTCATAACCCTCCCTCAGACTTGCCCCTCATTTTCACACACATGTGCCCTAAACCCTGGGCCCCTGGAATCCGGGGTTCCCCAAGATGCAGGCCCCACCCTCCTTCTCGCTCACCCACCATTCAATCTACTCCTTCCTCTTGGGATTCTGTTGCCAAGCAACGGTATCTAAGCCCAGCCAAGGCCTGGGGAGACCCACCTCCTGGAGGCCTGTCGCCAGGACAACGGGAGGAGGAGATGGGGCGTGGCCTAAGAGCGACCAGATTCCCAAAGGCCCCGCCCCCCCTCCCGCCCCAGGTAGCCCGGCCGAAAGAAGTCCTGGCTGAAGAGGTTTGAGGGCGCAGCGCCTCCTGAATAACCTTCCTTCCACCCTCCCTTAAGCCCCTCACCCTACGCAGTGGAAAGAACGTCAGGAAAGGGGAGTGGTGAAAGACATCCGGGTCCTAGTCTCTCATTACTCTTACCCCCACCCCTGGCCTATTTCATCCGGGAAAGGGTTAAAGTGGGGTGTGCCCAGTTCCCTGACGTCAGTCGCCTCGACACAGCAGGGTCTCTAGATTCTAGGGCAGGGCCGCTTTAGGCCGGTCCTAGGGGCTTCCCCAGTTGCCAGGGCAACCGAAGCCATGTTTCCATAGCAATGGGGGAAGGCAGCCAAAAGCCTCCTTCCGGGGTCCCCAACCTGTCTCCTCCTTAAACAAATATTTATTTGGAGCCTACCAAGCGCAAGGCACTCATCAAGGATTCCCCAGACTCCTCGCTCTCTCCTTCCCAAGGGGTCTTTCTTCTCTCCTACTGCGATATCTCAGTACTACATATTTTCAAGCTCCGTAATAGATTTCATACCCATAAATATATTAAATCCATTCTCTGACCCTTCAAATCTCAGCAAATGCTACTGTCCAGCCAATAGCCACTGACTGCCAACATCCCATCCGCGTGTCCCTCCTCTGTCCCACAGCCTGTCCTCAATTGCCATCCCCATCCTTACCCTAGACGTTCCTGCCCCAGGCTCCATCTTTTATCCCCAACTACCTTCATCTCATCTCATCTGCGTAGCTGTAGATAAAACACCCCTCTCTCCACCCGACACGATATATCTTCCAACCCCAGCCTCCATTCTCCATCCTCTTCCCCGCCCTGTGCCCCTGTCCAGGCCCATTCGGCATCAGTCTCCTGCTCTTATCCTCCATCCTAACTTATGATTCCTCAGAGAGATCACCACCACTCTCTCTTACTTCATTCTCTGACCCTCAAGATTCTATACCCAAATCACAATCCTTCATTCTCAACCCTCTGAAAACTGAGGCTTCTCCTGTCCCCCGGCTCAGGCCTTGTTGTGGGTCCTCCCTCCTACACCCAGGGCCTCCAGCACTCACTTCCCTCTGCTTCCTGGATGCAGATTCCAAGTCTCCCTACCTCTGTACGACCACTTTCGCTCCTCTTCTCCTCCCCTGGGGACTGAATGGCCCCATCTTGAGGAAAAAAAAGCATCTCTAGTCTTCTTTCCTTAGTCCTTGCAGCCCTCAGCCATCCACAGGAATCCTCTGCACTCATCTCTTCCTCTCCTTGCTCTCGATCAGCTCAACCTCCTCCCTGATACCACATCTCATCCTTGCCTGTCTCCTGTCCTAGGACCTCTAGGCTTCCTCTCGTCTCTCCACTTTTCTACCTGCAGGAAAATTGTATTTCCCTCTCCAACTACTCTCCTACCACCTCCTTCTCACCCCAGAACCTACTGCAGCCCAGCCTCTGCCTCCTTATTCCCAGGCTCAGGAACTCAGGAACCTCCTCTCCATCTTCTTGGTGAAACGTCGACAACTTCCCCCTTGCCGGGACATCCCACAAGATCCTAGAATCTCACCCCTGACCCCAGTGTTCCTCTGAATCTCACAGCCAGCCTGGTACACTTCATTCCTCCCAGCCTACACCCCCAGAAGAGGAGACTGAGGGGGAAGAAGATGGGAAGTGGCCTGGAGAATGGAAAATCTCAAAAACAGGGCCTCCCCAGGACTGGAGAAGGGAAAACATACTGTAGGCACAGAAAAGAAGGGGAAACAGGTGGTGGTGAATAATAATGCCCGGGGAGGAGCACAGAAAGAAATCTGCATGGAGGTAGAATCCAAGAGGAGGAGAGAGAGAAGGCATAGGAGGAAAGGACAGAAGTGATGAGTAGGGAGAAAGGGAGCCGGCTGACCCAGGCAGAGGACTCATCCTGGCCAGAGCCTGAGCTGGGGATCGGGGAGAGGAAGAAGGAGAGTGCGTGGGAGGAAGAGAGAGACAGCATCCAGCACCAGCCAGCAGAGAGGAAAAGGCAGCGAGGAGGGAGGGCACAGGAGGGTGCAAAGGCCGAGGCAGGGGACAGAGGCAGAAACGCCGGGCAACCAGAAATCTCAGGCCAGGCAGATGGAAAAGGCTGGAGAGCCAGGCCCAGAGGCCGGAAGCGGGGGGAGGAGGCAGCGAAGGGCCAAGAGCAAATGAGGGCAGCAGGAGTTCTGAACAGAGCTCAGGACACAGAAAATGGAAACGGAGGTGGGGGTGTGTGAAGGAATGAAGAGGGCCCGGGCGCGGGGAGCATCCTGGGGAACGCACACATCTCAACGCACGTGCGCGCGCACACACGCAGACACACACGCACACACACAACGGCTGTAAACTCTACACCCTCTGCCACTTGCCTAGCCTCTGTTTCTCCTCTTTGGGAACCAGGTGTTTCCAACGCCCCCAATGCCCCCTCCCCTGGCCCCAGGAGCCCAAGCCCAGCCCTCCAGTCCCAGCCACCCCCCACCTCTGGCTCTCGCCCTACCGGGCCTTGGGGATAGTTGTAGCTCCGAGGCTCCGAGGGCTGCACTGGGGAGGGGGCCGCCTGAGTCTCCTACCTTGATGGGGGAGAAGTGGGCGTGGCCCACGACCCCTTGGACGGCCTCGAGGTGGGACAAGTTCCTCTCCGCCACGTGCACCAGCTCGGGGGCGTTTACCTGGTTGGGGAGGTGGGCCGGGCTGTGCTCCAGAGGGGGCGTGTCTTCATCTTGGTAGCGGTATTTCTGGGGACGGGGACGGAGGCGTCACGGGGGCCGGCCCAGCGCCTCGGGCTCCAGGCGGCCCGCCCCGGCCGCGCCTCCGCTCCCCAGCCTGTGCAGTGCGGAAGGCCCTGGGGCCTGACCAGCTCCTCCCCCTCCCTGTCCTCCAGCCCATTGGCTCCCCTCTCTCCACCCTCCCCACAGCCCCCTCTCCCGCCAGGTCCTTGGCACCTCTCCTCTCTTCCCAAATCCGCACCCTCCCCGCAACTCTTCCAACTCCCAGCCTAGGACCCCAGCCTTCTCCCCAGCACACCCCTCTTCTGAAGTCCGTTTCTTCATCCCTTCCCCAGAGCTCCAGCCCCTCGGCCACGTGCACCCCTCCCCTTCTCTACCTCCATCCCCAGCATCTTTGCTTACCTCATCAGCTTCCCCCCACCCCCAGCTTCCTCTATACCTTAAGCCCATTCCCCGTGTTGTAACCTCCCTCCTTCGAGTTGCTTCTCCCATTCGGTACTCCATCCCACCCCACTCCAGCCTCCTTGCCTCAGTCTCCCTACTGCAGCCTCTGCCCCAGGAAGAAATCACTCCCCAACACTTTGCATGCCCCGGGCAGGGACCGCAGTCAAGCCCTTCAACTAGCAGGTACTTGGCACCAGCCCCCCTGGCAGGACAAAGTTAAACCGGTCCAGCTGGCCTTGCTGGTTCCCAAGTCTTCGGCAAGGGGGCCCCAGGACTCCCCCACCTCTACAAATGCCCAGAGGCCAGCCAGCTAATCGGATATACTAGAAGAAGGGGGAGGGTGGGGGAGGAACAGAGATGGTAGGGCTCAGAAAGGGGGCAAGAATGGATGCCAGCTTCCAGGTTCAGTGACTGCGGAAGTGGGTAGAACCTCAGAGTAAATTCCTGGTCTCCCTTTGGCCTTTACGAGTGAAAGACCCAACCTGACCCCTGATTCCCCTTCCTAACTCACTGCATGCCATCTCAAGGGCCTCCCTTACTAGCTTAATACAGACTCCAGTAAATGAGATTAACGGAGGGACCAGAGAGGAGGGCAGCTGGAAACAGTAATGAAGGGTAGCGCCTCTGCCCCTCACAGAAGCAAACCCTCCCCAAGGCCAGGTTCTGTGGAGGAAGGGGAGGTTACCATGTGTAGGGCTCTCTCAGAGACTGCAGAAGACAGAATACGCTCCCCAGTACACATGGGTAAAAAGAGAAGGCAAGATTTCCCTCTCAAAAAAAGTATCTGAAAAGCTGAGAGGACCCCAACATTCGGAGGACAACAGTTACAAAATCAAACTGGAGGAAGCTTATCAAGGTCAATGCCTGACACAGAGTATGATTCTGAAAATTCTGAGGATGAGGAACCAAGGCTGAGGATGTAGTCCACTTTGGCCATGGTTAAGGACAAAGTAAGAGGATAGGAAGAGGAAAATGGTCCATTAAGAGTCTCCAATCCAGAACACAGAGACAGCTGAGATCAAGGAGCACCTTGATACACTTTGTTTTAAGGCTGCACCATTAAGCATGCAGGATCTTAGTTCCCTGACCAGGAATCAAATCCACGCCCCCTGCAGTGGAAGTGTGGAGTCATAACCACTGGACCCTACCAGGGAAGTCCCACCTTGATATGTTTGAAGTCTTAAAGAAAGAAAAGGGGCTCATCAAGGTACACTTTGTTTTCTGGCCTTGGAGACAGACTTGGAGGAAAAACTCCTAGCTCCCTCCAGGTTTCCATACGAAGAACACAAAAAGTGGAAAAGGGAAGTTAGGGGAAGTAGAAATTAAATAATCCTCCTCCAAGCTGGGCCCTCTTGGGTAACAGAATTTGATGAACTGAAAGAGGTTGTTGTGCCACATTCTGAAAAGGTGGTCTTCAGCCTGGATAGTGCAAGAGCTGAGGGACAGAGCCCCAAAACTGGAGGGACCAGGGAGGGAAGAAGGAGACAAGGAGATTGCTCTCTTCTCTCTTCACAAAGCCCCCAATTCCCTGCGTGACAACTGAGGCAGGACCAAGGGTTGCAGCTTCAAGTTTTTGGAGTTTGGGACGCAGCAGGGAGGGTTTGAGCCCAAAGCCCCTCCATCTTCGCCCCACCTCACAGAGAAAATTCCTGAATCCCGATGAAGAAATGTCAGGATGCACACAATGAAAATGGAAGCGTGGAAAAGGACATTTCATTGTTTATTCTAAAGAGGAGATGAAAGAAAATTTGTAGCACACTGAGACTGCAGACACCTCTCCCTTCCCTACCCCCGTGGGGAGTGGGGTGTCTGGGACTGAGAAAAAGGCTCCTCCTGATCTAGTGACAAAGTCAGGGAGATGGGGAACAAGGAAAGGATACCAGAGTTCCCAGAATGTGGCTGAAAGAGGTTAGGGCCTATGTTCAGTCCCTGGAAATTTTTAAAGTAAATGTAGTAAGGAAAAACCTCTGGAGAGGTGGGGGTGGGAGAGTCATTAGGAAACTACAAACTGGGAGGTGGGGGTTGAGGTCAGCACCTCTCATCCCAGACTAAAGGACTACTAACGCAAGGCAGGCTAGGAAGGAGGGTCCCCTCTTTACGCTACTGGGGCTCAGGGCCGTGACCAGCGACAGCTCCAGTGCAATTGGGACCAAGTCTGAACCCCCAATATATTAAGGCACAGGTAATATTATTAAGGTACAGGCATAGGATAAGCCAAAGGCCTGGGGTCGCTGTTGCTTTTCCCTTTGGCCCTCTCTTCACCGCCCCAGTTGCGAGAATGACCTGGAACGGAGGCTTGCACCCCCAGAATAGAGGGTTGTGAGTGAAAGTGAATGATCATAGGAGGGGCGACCCACTGCGCCTGTCCGCGAGACACTGCCACCCAAAGACCCCGCCAAGCAGAAGGAAGAGCGACAGCACTTGAAGGTTGCACCCCGAGATTTGGGGGGTCCGGAAAGAGGGGAGCGGGGCCGGAGCCCGTACCGCGGCACGTACCACGCAGAGACACATGGAGGCGAATCTGTTCCGAGTCGACATGGAGAAGGGGAGGGGGACTGAGGGGAGGGGATGGGTGGGAGAGCAAGGGTCCCGGGGTTGGGGAGGGGGAGGGGCAGAGGGGCGGGGGCTGCGGCGGCCGCGGCAACTGGAGGCTGCGGCCGGAGGTGGGGGGGTGACGGCGCCTGCGCAGTGCGGGAGAGCGTCACGATGGGAGAGAAGGGGTGCGGGGAGACCCTCTTAGCCATCAACTTCCCCGGTTCCAGCTGTTTCTCTGTGAACTCCACCGTGCACAGTATACTCCTATTCATTCACAAATACAGACATTCCTAAAATTACCAATGTAACGCTCTGGTTCTCTGGGATCCCTTATGCTAGCTAATCTCCCACCCCTAAAATCACCAAGCCCCTATTACGAAAGCTCCCTGGACTCTCAGGGGGCAGGGAAGCAAGCAGCACTTCTCCCGCAGAAGGACCCCCAAGGGGTCTAAACTGCCTCCCACAATCCCCTGCACCCAACCTCCCCAATGACTGTTAATGTAGACAACATCCCCACAGATGTCAAGACGCCTCCTATTTTAACCATCGGTATAGCCCCACAGGATAGCCAGACAACGTTTTCCAAGAGTTGAAGGACCACAGATCCTGTTGTGCCCTCAAACTAATCTACCCTTTAAATCATCCCTTTTAAAATTATATCTGTTCCCCCAGTCTGCTAACAGAGACCTTGAAATTAGTGCAGCTATTACCCTTGTTCTAATGTAAACATCCAAATAACCAGTCCTCAAATTCATTTGGGGTCCCCTCTCCAAATCCTTGAACCTAATGAGATACTCATGACTTTTCTAACATACCATGCCCCAGTACCACCAGATCCCATTTCAGGGAATACTTAAGGGACCTTAAAGTTGACCTTCTGAATTCAGTTGCAACCTCTTCAGTTTATTACCAGACTTCTAGACTAAGAGATATTTCTCTATTCCTTTTCTGTACTCTTTAAATGTATACATTATTCCCTTTTCTGGCTGCCCTCCCCTACATCTCAACATTTCTACCCCCCCACCCGCCATGACTCTGAATTTCAACTTTGTTGGAAGATTACTCCCAAATATATCTATCTCCCCCACACCTACGTCTCAAAAAAATATTTACCAAAATAAGATCTGACCTGCAATTTCCAGTGGCCCACAAATCTCCCGTAACACCCCAAAATGACTGCCTCTGATTTCTTCCATTTTGTCCCAAACTGAACCCGAAAGCATCTCTTCTAAATATTCTCACATTGAACTCCCACCTTTTCAACTCTTAAAGTCCAGCGAGCAATCTCCTAAAATCTGCTTCTCTGGCTTTTCTAAAATGCCTACAAATGGTAGAGAGGAGGGATTTCCCTAGAACCTGACACATGCCCCCTCTCTTCCCGTTGACTGAAATCTGTTAGATACGCCCCCACGATGACCCCCAAGGTCCTAGTTTCATATCTGGATAGAATGCTTGTATCCTCAGAGGGAGCCAGTGCAGAAGGGGTTGAACTGGAAATTCCTTACAGAAAAGAAAATGCACAGGCCCTAGTTCTCCACCAGTGGGCGCTATGGCCATTAAGACCCTCCCCCATCCCCCATTTCCTTTTTCCCTCCATTTTCCGTTTCCCCGTTGCCTGGCAACACAGCAATCAAGGACTTTGCCGTCGCCTAGCAACCGTCTCCCTGGAACATAGCGTTGAGGTAGGAGGTTGTGCTCTGATGAAATCTTAACAGTCCTCCATCTTAGGAAAACTGAGACGTCAGATCTCCCAACCCCCGGATTCTCCTTTCCAAAGACCCCTGCTCCCCGCAGTTTCTTAGACAACAGGCCCCTCAAACCCTGTCTCCTCTTTGCACATGGGACCACGCCACGCCCCTGCCGGGTCAGCCCCGCCCTCATTTACCCAGTCCTAAGGCCCCACCCCTTTCTGAGGTTGTTTGCCCGCCTCCCTTGGTAGAGTAAGCCAGACCCCGCCCACCTGCCTACAGGAGACCACGCCTGCGTCCACTTCCCGCCCATTCGCTCCCCCGGCCTCGCCCACACTGCCCCCTCCGCCACGCCCCAGTCGACCAATGAATGAGGCCGTAGGCCACACTGCCCCGCCCCCGACACCTTAGCTTTGCCCAATAAGGACCACCCGGAGGGTTTAACCGCTTCGCCTCCGGGACTCTAGCCAAATACCCCCAGTCTTTCCCCACTTTCCTCCCTCCCCCACTTGTTCTGCTCCGCCCTCCGCCACCCTCGCCCGGCCCTCAAGTCCGCCACGCAACTTCAGTCGTCGCCGGTTACCATGGCAACGGCGGCAGCAGCGCGGGGAGTAGGGGGAGGGACGGGGGCGGAGTGGGAGAAAGAGATGCTCAGAAACACCGGCAGAGAGCGAGGCACAGAGTAAGATTAAGTGATAGCTATAAGGCAGAGTTAGCGCAAGGCACAGGGCCTGGCACATAGTGGGCATTAAATAAATATTCCTTAAATTACTGCGGCAGAAATCTAAATATAAGCGATGAACGATGGAGGAATCAGATGTAGCTGGGAAGCTCAACGACCGCAAAGCATGAGCACCCTCTACCCCACCCAGCATTCTGGGGGAACAAATGCCATGTGCCCCCCCTGCTGGCTCTTCCAAAGCTAACCCTCCGCTGCCCTGGATAGAGATGAACCACAACTCCCAACAGCCCGAGGGGCAGCAACCCTCTAACATTGACGGTTCTCCTGCCTCAAAGCCTTATGGGACTTGGAGTCCCCGCCATCCGAGACTGACAAGTTTTCCGGCCAAGGAATGTGGCAAGCCTGGGTCTCCACGCCTCTGTAAAACCCCAAAATGCATGATCCTCTCTGCGCAAGACTCTTTCCTTCGGGGATGCTCAACCCTGAGCTCCATCGAAGAAGCAGGATTCTTGAAGGGAGATGAATAAACCCACCCTCCCAGAATAGCTACCAATGCAGACAAGGCCCTCACCCCCCCTCTCATATGTGCGTTCACGTGTTGGAAGCAGAGCCCACACATTGCAACTGGCTTTCTGTGTACACCTGCACATAAGGGACCATAGCCAGGAAGCCTAAGGCTAAGGGGCAGACTAAGGGCAGGAGTCAAGAGGAACTGAGGCTCAGACAGACCTTAAAGGAGAGAAGGCCAGAGAAACTGAGGCACAAAAATCCACTGCATGGGAAGAAGAAGGAATATGGGAGAAAGCCCAAGCCCACAGAATGGAGGATAAGCAAGTAGCCCTCAAGAGAGGGTAGGGACTTGGACCTAGAGGTCCTCAGCCTTCAGTCTCCTCCAACCATGCTCACACATGCACAACACATGTGTAGATGCATGTGTATACATGTATGTGAGTTTGTGGCAGGGAACATGTGTGTCCTCAGCTCCCTGCCCTGAGAATCTGCAGTTCCCACTAAATATAACCCCCTCCCCAGCCTGTGACTCACCCAGACCCCGCCTCCCCGGCCCCCACTTCCTGTCCCACCCCCCAACCCCCAGCTGCCTGCCACTCGCCCAAGCCTCCAGGCTTCCAGCTTTCCAGTCCCAGAGTCTTAGAGCCAAGACCCAGGTATTCTGCAGCCCACCAGAAGCTTGCCAGTGTTCCCCATCCCGGAGTTCCTGCACTTGGCAGGCTCACAGGGACACCCTTGTACAGATCTTCACTGCTGCCTGCCTGGCCCTCCTCCTACACCTTTTCACCCCAGTAATTTTAAATCCAGGTGTCCTCCCCCACCTTGATCCCAAGGGTCAGGGGTAACAGGAACATTCCCTTCCATCTGCTCGTCTCCCTGTTTCCCAACCAGGGTAGATACAGTGTGGGAGGAAGTGAGGATGCTGGACACCTGCCTGGGCCACCCCAAAAATTTTCACCACGCACCTGGTACCCCTCCTCAAATCCCCTCTCCCCAAGCCTCTCATCCTCTTCCAAAGAAGCTGGCAACCTCAGCTGCTGCAGCCTCCTATCTCCCCAGGGAGTACCCCAACCCTAACCTCACCTGGTCCAATCCCTCAGGTGATTCTCTCAGGTTCCAGTTCCCTGACAACTCCCAACTATCCCTATTCCATACGACTGACCCTGAAATTAACAGTCCCCTCAAATTAAGAGCACCCCCAAATGCATATAAGATGCTTCTTTTATAATCTGAAGGCCCACTCCTTCCCTGCCAGCTGACACCCCCAGACCAGTCAGGTACTCACAACCAGTAACCTTCTACCTTCAACCCAGGAGCCCCCTGAAATTGGACAAGGCAACTGGAAGCCAGCTTGTCCCCCAGGAGGGAAGAGGAACCCCCCCTCACATAGTCCACCTTCTAACATACACCAAGCAGGGCTCCCATGTGAGCCAGGCTTCTCCTTAAATAAGTCTCCCTCAACATCATTGATGAACCTCAAAATCCACCAGATCCCCAAGTCACAGAATACCCCCCAATTTTCCATTTCTCTACAGGTACAAAGGGATCACTCCAGGGGGCACCTGTGGCCAAACCCAGCATTATCTCAGATGTGAACCCCAAACTAAATTATGACCCCCCCCTCCCATCTGCTGATGCTCTCATTCCAGGGCCCCCAGCCGCAGATTAGGCCTGACTAACCCCTCCCCACGAACTCATACCCTCCCCCCAGTTTACAGGCTCCCCTATCATGCTTACCTTGGTTGTCACTATACAGAGACAGTCCATGTTGGGGGGCCTGGCCGCGGCGGCGGGTAAGGGGCTCTGACTTCATCGGAATTTCGTTCCTCCCCTCCGTGGGTTCTCACCCCTCCCCCCTCCGCACCCCACTTTTGCAGGGGGGGCCAGGATGGGGGGAGGGGTGAGAGGGGAAAGAGGGGGTTGGAGAAGGGAAGGGTAGGGGAGCGTGGGAGGGAGGGGAAGGGGGCCCTAAAAGGGGTCCCCAGTGGAGGGGAGGGGGCTTAGGGAGTACACCCCGATTCTCAGGAGGGGCGGGGGCACCGGGGGCTGGCAGCCCCGGGGTTCGGGGGCTGGGGCATGAGCTAAGGTGGGGGAGGGGAACTGGATGTCGGGGAGCCCCGGGGTAGGGGAAGGTCTTGCCTAACGGCCAGGGGCTAGGGGCCGTGGCGGGGGAGTAGGGTGGGGGGGTCGGAGGCGGCAGCGGCCGAGGGAGCCGTGGAGCCGAGGAGGGAAGGGGAGAGAGGAGGAGAGAGGAAGCAGGGGGAGGGAGGGAGGTAGCGAAGAGCGAGAATGGGGGGGTGCCTCGGTAGAGTTAACTCCTTCCGCGCTGGCAGGAACCCGGATAATGGGAAAGGAGATGGAGACAGGAGCCCAGAGGCCCTGAGGCAAACATGGAGTCCCGGCCAGCCACTAGCGAGGACAGCAGAGAGGCAGCGAGGAGGGAGTTTATTTCTCAGAGAAGGAAGCACCCACCCAGCCTCTCAAAGACTGGGAGCACCCAGGGTGGTTGAGATACTGGAAAGAGGCCATGGTAGGGGGTAGGGAGTGAGGGAGGGGCTGGCAGGATGGAATCCCTGGGGGCCTAGGGCTCCCTCAGGATTTATAGGAAGAAACCTGAAAATTGATTGTGTCCTCGACTCTTAAGTGCCTGAAACTGGGGCAGGTAAAGAAGAGGGGGAAGCAGGAGAGCAAATGGACTACAGGACTGGAAAGAGAGCACTCCCCTTGCCTCTGACTCAGGAGGCCGTCCCCGGGGACCCTCAAGTCTCAGGTTCTTATTAGCAGTAGTTTGCTCACCCCTCCAGCCCTGCTGCACCCTCAGGAATTCAGAGCCCACCCCCCAACTCCCTTACCTGACTCTCTGAGATGGAAGCCTCATAATAGTCCAGGATGTCTGTCACAGGAACAGAGCTTGAGTTACCCCTCCCACCCCAGGCCTCCCTGGCCACCCCTGCCATCACCTCACCTCCATCCCCATCAGGTAAAAGAGGAACTCCTCCAGTCAACACTGGTGGACACTGACCCCTGATTTCCAGGTTCCCAACCAGCCCCCAAGTTCAGTAATCGCCCTCGCAAGCACAGGCCAGCCCTTGTCACTGCTGCCCCTCAGAAAACTGGGGCTACTTACCCAGCAAGGCTTGGAAGAGGTCACTGTGCAGCACCGTAAGGAGAGGGGGTGCCCATCGCAATAGTGGGGGTGCTAGGAGCCAGAGGGCCGACTTGGGAGCTGGTGAAATGCAAGTGAGGGGGAGGGGTTGGGCCAAGGAAGAGACAGAGGGACCAACACACTCACACACACTCACCTCCTCTTTCCCAGCCTTTGCCTTCTCACCCCAAACTCTCTAGAAAGGTCCAGGGAGAGGGATCCCTGGGTCCCAGGCCCCACCCACCCCCAGGCCTCCCCTTCACAAGGACGCCTGTTTTTCACCTCTTGGTCCTGGTCCCTCAGACATCTCTCTCTCTTCTCACTTTAATCTCTCTAATCCACCAGGGTTAGAGTTGAGCTGTCTTCTCCCCACCCAGTGTGAGCTGTCAGGTAAAGTAGGCAGTCTCTGACCCACCCACCGTCCCATTCTTCCGGGGTCCCCAGTTACTATCACCACCACCACCTTCCTCCTTATACCCTTGGCCCCTCTCCCCAAAGCCAGGCATGACCACTACATTTTCCTGAGGGCCAGGAAAGAGGATTAGCCCCAAAGTGCTCTGCTTTGGAAGCCCTAAAAGAAAGGAAATTGTCACTGTCTCCTGGGTTTGTCCTCAGTCAGAATGGTAACAAGATGGTCATACATTACCTAGAATTTCCTGACCCAAAGCTAGACATGTTTGTGTGTGTGTGTGTGTGTATGAGTGTGTGTGCGTGTGTGTAGGGGACAGGACATGAGAACTCCTACAGTTCCTCTCAGGCTTGGGAAGAATCCATCTGCCCAGAGGTCCAGAGGTCTGGCCTAGCACATGGTCTCAGGGAAGAACAAGAGGGCACAGAGATGTTCAGGAAGGTGTCAGAGACCCTAAGGGAAAGGCAGCAAACCTGGGGGGTCCTCTCTACTGTGAAAATTTAGATGTTTCCAGATTTAGTGACAACTCCTAGGTCTCAATATAATATGCCTGGGCAATTCACACCCACCTGGAGTCACCCACTCCTTTATTCCCTCCCTTTTGTGTTGGCGGAGACGGATTTCAGCGGTATCTCAGAGTACTCTTTCCATTCCCCTGCCTCTGGTATCTTTCTTACACTTCTCTCTTTCCATCTCTCCCTTCTAACTCCAGCTGGGAAGTCCTCTCTTCAGTCTACCCTCCACCCCTCTGGGGGCAGATGCCTAAGTTCCTCCCTCTTCCGTCTCAGCCTATCTCATCACCCCTTCTGCTGGCTACGCTCTGGTTCGTACAAATTAGTTCATCTAGTTCGGATGAAGCTGTTTGGGAGAAGACAACATTCGTTTGGAGATGACCCCTAGGTCAACCAGATTGCAGGGGCTATGTGGCGCTCCGGAACTACAACTCCCAGCATGCTCCGGTGGCCGGAAAGCCCCGCCCGCCGTGACCCGGTGCATTGTGGAGGATGAGTCAGGGACGGGGAACTAGACTTTGGCAGACCCTCGACAGCTCTAGGTCAGCGTTTAGGGCACCGGCGACCGAAGCGGTTCAGAGATGCGGGCAGCGAGAATGGCTCAGAGTACGGGGCGGCAGCTGCTGAGGCTGCGGGGCGTAAGGTGTGTGTGTGACAGAGGGGAGGGGGACAGGAAGCCGGGGCACTGAGCCAGGACTGAACACCTATTCCCCACAGCTCGTGGCCCGGTGAGCTCTTGGGGCAGCCCCGGCCCGGCCCTGCCCGGCGACCCTATGCCAGTGGGGTCGCCCAGGTAAGTGACAGCGAACTTTAAGGGGTGTGAGAGCCGGAGTCCGCTTCGGCTCCCACCTCCCCGCCGCCGGCAGGGGTCTCCCTCTTGGTCCCTCCTAGTCACCTGCCAGTCGCCTGGCGCCCAAAGTAGGGGAAAGGGCAAACCCGGGTGCCCTGAGGATGAAACTAGGGGAAAGGTGTCGGATGCGCCCTCCCGTCTTCCGCTTTGCTGTTTTTGGCACTTCGAAATCCCTTTCCCCAGGCGGCTGTGGACCAGTCTGATTCCCAGCCTTCTGAGGCTTCGACCAGGGAAAAACGGGCCAACTCGGTACGTGGCTCCGAGCTGTGGAGGGTTTAAACCAGGGGCAGACCCACCTCACACTGTTCCCTGATACCCCCTCCCTTCTCCCTACGCAGGTATCTAAGTCCTTTGCTGTGGGCACGTTCAAGGGCCAGCTCACCACCGATCAGGTGTTTCCATACCCGTCTGGTAAGGAAATGAGTAGGCAGAGCCGGGCGGGGGTGGGCAGCTTCCCCTGACCGCCTGGCCTGGCCTGACCTGTCCTGCCTTCTCACCACTCCAACCACCGCAGTGCTCAACGAGGACCAAACACAGTTTCTCAAAGAGCTGGTGGGGCCCGTGACCCGATTCTTTGAGGTAAGCAATGCCAGCCTGAGTAATAGAGGGCGTGGTTCCTGATGGAGAGAGGTTAAGGAGCCTTATTAAAAGGAGCCTAGAGGTGAGATCCTGTGCCTTCCCCAGGAGGTGAACGATGCTGCCAAGAATGACATGCTGGAAAGAGTGGAGGAGACCACCATGCAAGGTCTCAAGGAGTTGGGGGCCTTTGGTCTGCAAGTACCCAATGAACTGGGTGGCGTGGGCCTCTGCAACACCCAGGTGAGGGAATCCCCCCAGTCACCTCCTGCCTCCGTCTTCTATTTTCTTACCTCTGGGGCAAAGGTCTCTGCCATGAACTGCCCTGGGCGCCTGTGGGATGTTTCTTAATACGAAACTTGCAGTTCCCCAAAGGTCGTGGACCTCACCCAGGTTCCCAAGTCCTAACGGATCTCGAATGTGGGGATTGTCTGAGGATATGGTAGGGTACTTGCCTCCCACCAAGACCTAGAATAGACCCGCCAGTGTCCTCTGCCATTGGCCCACATGCTCTGTCTACTCACTTTGCAGGGACACCCAAGTTCGGTTCTTTCCTGCTGCCCATGCTTCCCTGTTAAGGGCGGGTCCCCATTTAGCCAATTACAGCCCCCAATGCCTCTTTCCCCTCCAGTATGCCCGATTGGTGGAGATCGTGGGCATGTATGACCTTGGCGTGGGCATCGTCCTGGGGGCCCATCAGAGCATCGGTTTCAAAGGCATCCTGCTCTTCGGCACAAAGGCCCAGAAAGAAAAATATCTCCCCAAACTGGCATCTGGTGAGGCAGCCCTAGTAGAGCCAGAGATCGGGGCTTGGCAGATTAGGCTGGCCGAACTTAGATCACTGCATAGCTAGGTGTGTTGGCTGGGGCGGGGAGGGGGGGGGGTGGTCAGAAGGATTCTGGGAAAGACATTCAGAAGTCACTGAATATCGCCAGAGGCCTTAAAGGGGGATGGGTGCTCCAGGGATGGGTGGTGGCACCAAAGTGCCTTCTGTGCCCATCAGAACCCAGAGTAAAGGAGCGCTCTCAACAGGGGAGACTATAGCTGCTTTCTGTCTAACGGAGCCCTCCAGTGGATCAGATGCAGCGTCCATCCGATCCTCAGCTGTGCCCAGCCCCTGTGGAAAATACTATACCCTCAACGGAAGCAAGATTTGGATCAGGCACTCTTCCATTTCTCCCTCCTCTCCACCCTCTGCCCAATCCAGGCCCCACTGCTCCATCCTCTGTGCCCTGACCGCCTCTTTTTTCCACAGTAACGGGGGCCTGGCAGACATCTTCACGGTCTTTGCCAAGACACCGGTTACAGACACAGCTACCGGCGCTGTGAAGGAGAAGATCACAGCTTTTGTGGTGGAGAGGAGCTTTGGCGGCGTCACCCAGTGAGTGGGCTGGGGTGGAAGAGGGGGAGCCAGGGAGCCGGTGGTACTGAGTTCCAGGGCAGATGGCTGCCATGGGTCACCCTGGGGATGTGTGCAAAACCCAGAGCATCTGGACAGCATGTTCCCTCTGGGCCTAGTATGTAGGAAACCGACCTCAAGTTTGGCTCCACCAACCATTGAGCTCAGAGCACAGCAGCAGGATAAAGCCAGGCCTCCTCAGCCCTCTGGGTATGCTGGGGAATGCTGCCTGCACCTCTTTCGGGCTGGCTCATAAGGAATGAGGGACTAAATCCCCCCACCCCAATGGCAATTTCTCCATCCTGTCACAGTGGGCCCCCTGAGAAGAAGATGGGCATCAAAGCCTCAAACACAGCAGAGGTGTACTTTGACGGAGTACGGGTGCCAGCAGAGAACGTACTGGGGGAGGTAGGGGGCGGCTTCAAGGTCGCCATGCATATTCTCAACAATGGAAGGTTTGGCATGGCTGCAGCTCTGGCAGGCACCATGAAAGGCATCATTGCTAAGGCGGTGAGTACCCTGCCTGTCCCAGGCCAGCCTGAATCTAAGTCTAAGTCATATTGTCTCCCTTTCCATGTGCCCCTGTCCCCTGCAGGCCCTCCCTCCACAAGAGACCCCTCCCCACCAGCAGATTGCTTAGGTCTCCATCCATCCTGGACTGGCTCTTGACTGTGGCCAAAGCCCATCCCTCCCAGTGCAGCCCAGCTCCCCTCCCAGAAAGAGGAGACTAGAGAACCACAGTGGGACACATGTGTCCTCTTCCAGGTGGATCATGCTGCTAACCGTACCCAGTTTGGGGAGAAAATTCACAACTTTGGGCTGATCCAGGAGAAGCTGGCCCGGATGGCTATGCTGCAGTATGTGACTGAGGTGAGGGCCACCCCCTGTCCCCAGAGCCCTTCTTCCCAGATGGGTCAGACTACAACCCCCAGCAGCACCTGGGGCAGTGGGTCTCCAGCTTTACACCAATGCCCTAGGGGATGCGGGGAGGCATAGCCAGTTCAGCTTCTGCAGGATGGGGAGAGCCATGCTGTTCCACCGAGGTGCTTCCAGAGGTCCCTGAAGTGTAGTCTCTCACCCCACCCTCACCTCCTCACCCCTTCCAAGAAGTCAAATGCCTGCAAGCCCCTGATGAACTGACCAGGGGACCAAATACTCGGACGTGCCTAACCCATGGCATTGGAAGGTGAAGGGAAGGGCCAAAGGCCAAGGCAGACCTGGTCTTGTGAGATCTGGGTGACCAGATCAAGTCTGATGCAGCCTTTTTCCATTTCTCTTCCTATGTCCCAACCTCAGTCCATGGCGTACATGGTGAGTGCCAACATGGACCAGGGATCCACGGACTTCCAGATAGAGGCCGCCATCAGCAAAATCTTTGGCTCGGTGAGGTCCTAGGCCTGTTGGGAGGGAGAGCCAGGTTTGGGAGCTTGGCTCCAAAAGCAACCTGGGGTGTTTCTGTTCCTAGGAGGCAGCCTGGAAAGTGACAGATGAGTGCATCCAAATCATGGGGGGCATGGGCTTCATGAAGGTACAGACGCTTCTCTGCCGGGGTGGCTGCAGAGCCAGGAGGCAGGCGCATCCCAGCAGGGACGTGTGATCTGTCTTCCCCTGCGGTAGGAGCCTGGGGTAGAGCGTGTGCTCCGAGATCTTCGCATCTTCCGGATCTTCGAGGGGACAAATGACATTCTCCGGCTGTTTGTGGCTCTGCAGGGCTGCATGGTAAGAGGGAGGAGAATCAGGGGGCGTTGGTGGGGAGGACACTGACTCCTGACTATGGGGCTCTCCTCCCCCACAGGACAAAGGAAAGGAACTCTCTGGGCTTGGCAATGCTCTAAAGAACCCTTTTGGGAATGCTGGCCTCCTGCTAGGAGAGGCAGGCAAACAGCTGAGGCGGTAAGCTTAGAGACCAGGGCGTGGTGGGGAGGGGCGGTGCATGGCAACTAACCAGTCACCCTCTGGCTTCCTCTTAAGGCGGGCAGGGCTGGGCAGTGGCCTGAGTCTCAGTGGCATCGTCCACCAGGAACTGAGTCGGAGTGGTGAGCTGGTACGTAAGCAGTCAAGGTGGAGGGGTAGCCTGCATCAGAAGCTGAGGGGCCAAGACCGGGCCTCATCTCACCCCAGGCACCATCCCATCTCCTCAGGCGGTGCAGGCTCTGGAGCAGTTTGCCACCGTGGTGGAGGCCAAGCTGATAAAGCACAAGAAGGATATCATCAGTGAGTGAGCACAACCTCGTTCCCACCCCCCCCTTTCCCTCTCCCTCCCCCTAACCCACTCACCGCCCCCCCTGCCAACCCATCTACCTGGCAGATGAACAGTTTCTGCTGCAGCGTCTGGCGGACAGTGCCATTGACCTCTATGCCATGGTGGTGGTTCTGTCCAGGTGAGGAGGCAGTGGGGGAGACCTGAGTCTCAGTAGGGGGTGGGGGGGTCCCTGGGCTAGGGTCACAGCCCAGATGTGTTTTTCTCCTGCTTCCCACTAGGGCCTCAAGATCCCTGAGTGAAGGCCACCCCACAGCCCAGCATGAGAAAATGCTCTGTGACAGCTGGTGTATCGAGGTGAGATCCAGAGTTACTAAGTACAGGGGCTGGAGGGAATCAAGGGACAGGTCTGAACCCCCTCCTTCCCCCTCCCTCCCCAGGCTGCAGCCCGGATCCGGGAGAACATGACTGCTCTGCAGTCTGACCCCCAGCAGCAGGAGCTTTTTCGTAACTTCAAAAGCATCTCCAAGGCCCTGGTGGAGCGGGGCGGCGTGGTCACCAGCAATCCCCTTGGTTTCTGAGTACTCTCAATTACAGCCTGGCCCAAAATGTGCCTTTTCTCAAGCCAAAGCCCAGACCCCTTTCCTGCCCATCCTGGTTCTACCTTGAAGGGGGCCCCGGCCCATGACTGTGCCTGCTCTCAGAGGGAGCACTTACTGCCTCACAAATAAAGTTTCTAACAAGTCACACTCTGCGACTGTATCTCTGTTCTTTCCCTTGCTGCCTGCCTCCCTCCCAAAGAAAGGAGCCAGAGGCGCAGGGAGTTTGCCCCTATTGCTTTATTTAGTGTTTTATACAGATGACTAAAATAAATAGAGTAACAAAAGCAGCTACATGGCCCCCAGTACCAACTACCCCAGCTTCCTTTGACGGCTGTCTAGGGGAACCAACCCCCTTCCACATCCCAGGGTACCACTGACCACCCTCCCACCCTGCTCAGGACGGAGCTGACTGGGCGAATGGATAAGGAGGTCACATTGAGGGGTTAGAAGGAGGGGCCCAGGAGACAAGCATTCTTCATATAAAAGAAAAATTATCTACTAAAAAAATAGTCCCCAAAATGTAAGAACATCTATTTTAACCCCCCAAAAGGCTTATAAAAAAAATAAAGCTAAAAATAACCAAAGGTCCCTTGTTGAACCCCAAAGAAAAAGGGAGGAACCAGGCACTGCTGGAAAGTCACAGTGGCAACAACCTCACAGCAGACAGCAGCCCACAGGACAGGCTGAGTCCAAGCACCAGAGGAGTGATGAGCACATGATTGACAAGACATCCAATCACAGGACAGGAGCACCAAACACTGACAGCCGATCCAACGTGGCCCCACCATGGGCTCTACATGACATCCACAAAGAACTCACTGGGGTTGCCCATGGCCATGTGGAAACTTTGGCGGCTGGCGGTCAACTCTGGGGGCACAGAGCCCAGGTCTCGGACTGGAGGGGCCCCTGGAGGCTGCACTGCTGGAGGGACAGGGGGTGGGGGCGGCGGCATCATGACCACCATCATGGGGTTATAAGGGAGGGCCATACCAGGAGGTGGGCCATAGGGATGCAGCCCCGGGTGGGCTCGGAGATTGGGAGCACCCCCTGATGAGCCCCTGGATGGGGGAGGGCCCCCATCACCAGTCCCACCAGGTTCCCCACCCCGTCGAAGGCTGCCGCCCCGGCTGGAAGGCTCAGACTCACTGCCACTGCCGGACTTGGACTCAGGGGCCCGATCCTCAGGCCTCCCCGTGCGCCCCGCCCCCCCATCGCTCCGCGTGGACCCACTGCTCCGGCTCCCTGTGGGGAGAGAGAGGATAGGAGCAACTGAGCCACAGCCCAGGTCCTTTGGCCTCCCCAGTCCCTGCTCCAGCCTCTGCTCCTTGGCTTCGCCTTGGCCCCCACATCCAGACCCAACTATGTGGGGATCTGTCGGCAACTTACCCTCGCTGTGCTGGCTGCTGGCACTGCCTCCGCCATAGGTGTAGGACGAGAGCTCGTGGTAGGGTGGGGGCTGAGGACTGTATGGGTGTGGGGCTGGGTACTGGTATGAGAAAGTGGGCAATAGGGGCCAGGGGGTGGCCCCAGGCAGAGGAGCCAAAGTATCCTGGTCCGAAGCACCACTGGAGCCATCGTTGTCATTAAGAGATAAGTTGACTAAGTCTGGAAGGCAAAGAAGAGATCAAGGATCACTGCGTTGAGAAGCCAGGATGCCAAGACATCGAATGAGGAACTGGGAACGGTTTCCCCACAACCATCCGTGGCAGGGGTTAACAAGAGGGCCTCTGATAGGGAATGTCCCACCTGCCACAGCCGTCAGGGCAGGAACACGGCCAGAGCCACCCTTAGTCCCATGTCTCCCCTCCCCAGCAGACACAACCCTGAACCTGCGCACAGCTCATCCAGCACAACAGGGGTGTATGTCAACCCCCATGCCCGTCATCAGCCAATGCAGGGACCACTGAAGGACGCATGCTGCTCAGCGTCCACAGCAGCCCCGGTTGGTTTCTGGGCTGGGGCTGGAGACGCAGGACAAGGCTGCCAGGGCCGCTCTACCTGGGCCGGGACAGGGGCACTCACAGCTCTCACAGCCACCACTGAGGTCTCCGAAGACGTAATAGCACTGCTCAGAGAAGGTGATCTTGTTCACAGTGTGCCGGATGAGGCCCGCCTTGAGTAGCCCACTGGCGTACTTCCGGGCCTCCCGCCGCTCCGGAAAGCCCTCCACGTGATGGTACAGCCAGTCCACCACATCCGAGCCTGGATTGTGGAAGACAGAGAAAGGCCTCAAGTTCTTCTCTCTAGCTTCCACCCCCCTTCCCAGTTTTGGCCTCCTCCTCTTCCTCCCCCACCACCTGCCCAGAGCCCAGCCACACCCAGGAAGGCGTTAGGGATGGTGATCTTGAGCCACATGCGGTCCCGAACTTCCAGTCCCGATTCTGGAGCGGCCATGGCCTTGGTCACAGACGCCATGTCTGTGTGGATAGAGAGACCCCGGCCCTCACAGCCTGATGGAGGACAATCAGGGAGTCAGAGTTAGGACCAAGGCCCATGGAGCAGTGGAGTCACACCACAGCAGGTGGCTTTCCAGGGAGCGAGGATGGGCCGGCGGGCTCACCATCAGGAAGAGAGGATCCAGAGGTGATGGTACTCATGGATGAGGAGCCTGGATAAGCTGGGAAGGTGCCAGTCAGGGCAGCAGAGTGTGAGACCCAGGCAGCAGGGTCGATCGGCTGGATGGGCTCATCTGCAACAGCGAAGGCCACCAGGATGGTCACCTCTCAACCACAGAGAGCCACCCCCATCCCTCCCCGACTCAGACTCCTGTTCCAGCTTCGCCGTACCCCCCTATCGCTCCATTCCCTGTAGCATGGAGGCCAAGAGTACCCACTCCTGCCCTGTCCTCCTAGCTGTAGGACCCCTGAGCATCACTCACTTCGGGGGAGAGTGAAGTAGGCCTGGGGAGAGGGATCCCAGCACTTGGCCACCGTCAGCACAATGGGGCTGTAGGGAAGAGAAGGTCAGTCAAGTGGGGGTAAGGGCAGAGGTCTGAGGAGAGGGGAGGCCTGGAATGAGAGTGAGTGAAAGACAGAAAGAGGGAAAGAGGAGAGACCACAGGCACAACTGGGGCTGAGAAAGTGATGGTGAAAGGCTCCACAATAAGGATGACTAACACAGGCCACTCTTAAAAACATACTGCTGAGTAATTTAAGAGAGAAGACACTGCACGATTCCACTCAGAAAGTCTAAAAACAGGTAAAACTAAAGTGCGTTGTTCAAAGACATGTACATGGCCACTCAAATGAGAGCCAAACAAACTATTGTGGTGATGAACAAAGAATCAAGAGACTGGTTACCTCTGGGAGAATGAGATGGGAGGGACCAGGAAGGGACATTGGAGGGACCCTTTGTGGGTCAGCAAACTTCTAGGTCATGACATAAGTAGTGGGGATAATGGCCACCTGTTCACCCCAGACTCATTACACATTTTTGTTTTATGAACTTTTTGACCAGCTCTATGTTTCCCGACTCTGTATTATGACAAAACCAAAAAAAAAAAAAAGTGAAAAGGCAAAGAAAGAGGACTGAGGACTTGGACCAGCTCACAGGCTCACCCTGGCTTGTGCACGATGTCCCTCAGCACCCGCACCGCATCATCGTTGCTCATATTCTCAAAGTTCATGTCGTTCACCTGGCAGGAGGGACAATGGGTCAAAGGCGAGAGGGAGGGGCTGAGAGCGCTGGCCAAGTCAGTGCATGGGCCTGCTCCAGCTCACCTGCAAAAGCATGTCCCCAGGTTCGATGCGCCCATCAGCCGCCACAGCCCCACCTTTCATGATGGAGCCAATGTAGATGCCACCGTCTCCCCTCTCATTGCTCTGGCCCACAATAGAGATGCCCAGGAAATTGTACTTTTCTGTGGAGGGAAGCCAGGTGATGAGGGGAAGCGCTAGCTGCATGCCCCCCAGGGACCCTGGAGACCAGATCCTCCCGGCCCCTCCATACCCATGTTGAGCGTGACTGTGATGATGTTGAGAGACATGGTGGAATCTGTGACACTGCTGAAGGATGAGGCCTGTGGTGGGCAAAGGGGAAGGAGCAGGACTGCCTCTAACACCCCGGGACAAGCCAAGGGATTCCCGGGCCTCGGACTGTCTAGGTCAAGGCCTGAACCCCCAACTTCCCCAAGGGAGGTCCAGCTGACCCACAAGAAGCCCCTTACCCTCTCCAGGCGGGGTGGCCGCTGTTTCCTTCGCCGCCGGTGGCGCTTGAGGAGGCGGGAGGCGCTGCTCTGCTCTGTGGAGCTGCTGAACCTGCTGGGAGGTTGGGCAGTGGTCATGGGGCCAAAGGAAAGGACGGGAAGGGGGGCTAGTGCCCTGGGGAGGTCCGAGGAGCCTCACCTGCTCATGGTGTCGTCCTCGTCCGAGTCCCCCAGGCTGGTGCTCTCCAGCTCACTGGTCATGAGGGTGGAGGAGCTCTCGTACCCCGCCAGGTGGCGCTCCAGCCTGGAGGGGCCACTGGGCCTGTGGCCTCCCGCTGAGGAGGAAGAGGCACCTCAGGAATCAGGCTCCTCATGGCATCTGACCCAGATGCTTCTGTTCAGTGGGAGCCAACCCCTCCCCAGCTCCTGCTCTAGCCGGCCTCCAGGCCCGGTCCCCCTCACCGCCATGCTCACTGCTGTCTCGCCTGCGAGGCCGCTCCCGCCTCAGAGACACCACTGACTCTGTTTCTGTCTCGGGCTCCAGGTTTTCCCGGCTGCTGGACACGTTAGGGCTAGATGGGCAGAGAGGGTTCCCGACCTCCATCAGTGGGACAGGGCCCCAAACCCTCGGCTTCCCCTCCCATGGGACTTGGATTCCCTCCTCATCTCCCTCCCCCAGACGCAAGAATCTCAAGGACTCACTGGAAAGATGGAGGCCTGGAGTCCCCAATGCCACTGGTCCTCTCTGGGGGCAGAGGGGGCAGAGGTGGGGGTGGAGGCGCCAGGTCTGACCGAGGCTCGTGGGCTGGGGGCGCCATCTCAGGTTGGGGGTTATCTGATGACACTAGCTAGAAGGGTACAAGTGATTAAAAAAAAAAAAAGCCAACACAGCTCAACAGGGAAGTGAAGGCCTATGAGGTAGGAGTAAGAGAAAGAACTAGAAAAGGCAACAGGGCCTGAGAGAACCTGGAGAAAAGCACACAGAAAAAAGGCAGCAGCAAGTGTTAAAGGCTCCAGAAAGAGAAGGCTAAGAGGCTCCAACTGGCTGGCTCTCCAAACAGCTAAGGAGGATGGAAACTTCCCAGCTGTCCAGTGGTTAGGACTTGGCGCTTTCACTCTCAAAGCCGGGTTCAATCCCCAGTTGGGAGAGCCACATGGTGCATGGCCAAACACAAAGAAACAAACAGGTAAGGAAGCAAACAGTCAGAGATTCCAGCAGCTGAGATGGGGTGGGCACAGGCTGAGGCTTGGAGGAGCTGGGAAGTGCCAGAGGGACTGGTCCTCAAAGCCAGGCCGCTTACCCAGGATACTACCCTTCCATTGAAGCAGGGAAGGCGGGCATTGTCATCTGAAATCTCTTCCTTCACCACCCTGCCGAGAGATAAGATAAAGGTCAGTGAAACTGGAGCGGCTTTCCCCACTCCCACCTGCATTCGAAGTTTCTCCCAATCTTCATCCAGCTCAAGGATGTTGATTTCCTCCCACCACAGCAAATCCTCTTCTCTGACATTGAGACACTTCACTCTTACACCCAAGAAATCACCAAACCGAATTCCCTTTCCTTATTTCTCTTTCTATCCCCAGTTCATCCTTGGGCTCAGCATTGTTCCAGAGCTTTCCAAGAGTCTAATTCAAACCTCTCAGCCCAATGTCAAAGGCCTTCCCCTAAGGCTGCCCTGCTACTGCTGCTAAGTCACTTCAGTCATGTCCGACTCTGTGCAACCCCATAGACGGCTGCCCTAGCTGCCCCAAATATCTAACCTTAAATGCCTCACGGGCAGCCACCCCATTCCACACACAATTGCCCCACAAAGGCTTTGTGGTCCTTGTCTATGTCTCTAATCTTATGTTTTCCTTAGTTTTCTCTAACTCACTTCCAGATGGATGTTCAAATGCACTGTCATCTAGTAAAAACACTCATTAAATCAAAGAACAGTACTTAGCAGACTGAGCTCCTAAGGAGTGGTGAAGCCCAGATCCCCGTTCCTCTGTGCCTCACCTGGCACAAACTCTGCATTAAGCAATTTGCTCCTCCTGACAGACCCCACTCCAGTACTCTTGCGTGGAGGATCCCATGGATGGAGGAGCCTGGTGGGCTGCAGTCCATGGGGTCCCTAGGACTCGGACACGAGGGAGCAACTTCACTTTCACTTTTCACTTTCATGCATGGGAGAAGGAAATGGCAACCGACTCCAGTATTCTTGCCTGGAGAATCTCAGTGACGGGGGAGCCTGGTGGGCTGCCGTCTATGGGGTTGCACAGAGTCGGACACGACTGAAGTGACTTAGCAGCAGCTGCAGCAGACAGACCCCAAAGCCCAGCCCTGAGGGCAATCTCACCCATGGGTTCCTTCAATGGACCGAACTTGCTCCTTCTTTTCAACCACCACACGAAATCATCAGTGCCGATTTTGTTCAACACCAAGTTCAACCCCAAGTCCCTGACCACACAGCAAAGTACCTGATGCTGCCTAAGCGCTAACAAACACCTGTTGGCTAAACTAATAAACATACTGATCACGAGACATTCACCCCCAAAATTAGGACCTCCTGTCTAATTAACCCTTTAGCCTAATATGATTCTAGGACCCTGGATATATGTCAACTCAATCCCATCTATTATTAATGTGATGACACAGCCCAGCGTGTCATACCAATCTGTCTCAGCATAACAGTTGTATTCTTCACAACATAATCCAATCTCAACATAGTCCAGCCTGCCAAGTGATTTTATCCTGTATCATTGTAGCCTAGTTGAAGTGGACTCCGTGCTAATAAAGACAATGACCATTCACCAAGAACATACATACCATGCATTTGTGCTAAGCATTTTACTCTGGTTAACTGTTTCACAGATGAAATCAATGAACAAAGTTAAATGCCCCAGGTTATATAGTGCTGACAAACCGAACTTTGAATTTCAATACAAGGTACCATCCCAACATCCAGTCTTTCTAGGTAAAGTCCAGTCTGTTCAGCTTTCCTAGAATCCAGGCTATCCCAGCCTAAGCCAGCCTCCCTTCAAGAGCTGAGATTGAGGACAGAGAGTACAGTCCTAAAGGTATAAAACACAAAAAGGCCTACCCTGAATTATTTAAGGTTCCAGACTATCCCAAATTATCCAGGATAGCCCCAAACTATTCTAGTATAGGCTAGAATGTCCCCACACGCAGCTGTCTACACCAACATAGACTAGAATATCCCAATAGAGCTGTCTGTACTAACATAGACATGGTCAGCCCTGTGTACCCCTAGATTGAGTATCCCCCCAAAAAACTAGGCCCCCAAAGAAACAAAGATCAACAAAGATCAACAGAACCCAGTCCAGACCTGGGTTCTGCAGCCCAATACAGCACACTGCCTTAGTACAGACTAGAATATCCCCCAAACAATCCTGTCTGCCTCAGTATCAGAGAGAACATCCCAAATTGGCCCATCAATTGACATCAGCAGGTTTCCCAATATCCCTCCACAACCTGTGTGGCACAGGACTGCTCACGATGCAGCTACCAGAGGATACATCAACCTACCTCATCGCTGTCCAGAACACCCGAAAATAAACCAGTGTATCCCAGTCTACTCCAGTATAGCCTAATCTTCTCTAATCTGGTTTAGCATTGCCCAGTCTGTCCTCCTACAGCTCCGTGCGCCTCAATCTATCCAAGCATAACGTTGTCCGTCCTGTGATAACCAATCTACACCAGCACAGTAAAATCCGCTCCACTAGTGCCCAGAAAATCCCAGCATATCCCATAGTAGCCCGGTGCCCCTCAATATCACCCACTCCACAAAAGCACAGCCCCCATCCATCCCGGTCTAGGCCTCGCGCTCACCCGAAATCCTGATCCATAGACTTGAAAAAGTACTTGGCGCCCGCGGGCCGCTGCAAGACGCTCTTGAAATCGCCAAGGGTGATGCGCTCGGCGGGGACGGGGATCTTCACCAGATAGGGAGTCTCTTCTTCATCCAGGTGGTAAATTACCTTCGTCTCCCCAACACCACCGCCCCCCGCGCCGCTGCCCGCCATGGTCTCGCCCGCGCGCTCCCGGGCTCCGCCGCCCACCCAAAGGGGCTGTTCGCCCCCGCCGCGCCTGCGCACTCCCGCGAACCGACGCACCAGCACCAGGACCGACACAGCGCCAGAGAGGTGCGAAAGGGAGGAAGGCGGGGGTCAGCAGGGTGGCGGCGGCGAGAGGGGGGCGGGCCGTGGGGTGCTACCCAAAGCCGAGGGCTCCGCCGCCGCCGCCACCGCCTTCGTGAGTGCCCTCCAGCGCCCCGCCCACCTCTCCTCACATCACGTGATCAGAACCGACCCCACCCCTTCGAAACGCCTCCACCACGTGACCCTCTCGTGGTCACGTGAACCCTCGGCTCCGCCTAGTACCCCCGCCACATGATTGCTGCGTTCAGCAACGGTCTTCCAACCTCCTCCTCCATGTGTGTCCCCACCCGCGTCCTCCGACTACTCTGACCAGCCTGGGCTCTGCCCTCAGGGGGCAAGCAAGCAATGCCTGCCCACTTTATCTGCTGCGGCAGGGAGCTCCAAGCAACTTTTATGCGTTGGAGCGCGCGTGTGGGAGGTGTGGGTGGGAATTGGGGGAGGGGGGTGGTCCTGGACTGGGGATGAGGCGGGGCAAAGCCAATTGAATTGAGGTCATAGTGTTGGTGGGAAAGGCGCAGTCAGGTCATTTTTAGTAGAGAGGTGGGTTTCAGCTCCACCTCCAGCCAGCTTTTCCAAAACCTCCCTCCCCATCACGGCAGTCAGTGAGGGCTATAAACACAGAAGAGCCCACTCTGCTTTATTTACAACACGCAGGCTGTCTGTACAAACAGCTGGCCAGTATTAAAAACAAAAGAGGTGAGGAATCGTCACCTTTCTGTTTTCCTTCCTCCCTTGGCCAAGCTCTGGTTGGCACTCCACCTCTGAGCTGCCACGCTCAAAAGGGGAAGTCCTAAATTAAAAATACAACCGGTGTAGAATAAATGGGGAGTGAGATAGAAGAAAAGATGAGGGAGGGGACTGCTATATTTACACTAGAGTTTTATAGACAACTGTCCCACTCCATCCCAGTTCTAACCCTGGCCCAGAAACTGAGCAGTGGCAGGGACAGTTTAAGTGTCTAGGGACCCAGAGAGCCTCCCACCCGCAACTGCAATGGGTCCAAGTTCAAGTCCACAAGGTGGGAAGGAAAGGTTGGGTAGGAAAACCACTCATTTCCAAACCAGTTTCCCTTGGGAATTTCTGCCTCGAAATGGGACAACATCCCAGCTTCAGGGGACATGATGACCCTGAGGCTCAGTTCCCAAGTCACATTTCCATTTGAAGTTCCAGCCTGGAGATGGCATGTGTCAGGGCTCTCCAGATTTCGGAGGCCCCCCTAATCGCCGGGCCTCTGGCCGCAGTTCCTTGCATTTCTGGCAGTAAAAGAAATCAGGGACATTGGTCTTCTTAATCTTAGCACAGGAGAGGTGGATCCACGTCCCACACAGGCTGCACTCAATCATGGGCCGGCCTGCAAAGGGCTTTCGGCAGTAACACGTGATCAGATCCCATGAATCATCACCTGGGAAAAAGAAGGTATGTTTGGTGTTCTGAGTTCTTGGATCCACACTACCCCAAGACCCATCAACCCAGCTGCCCCTGGGCAGCCCCAAATTTCTCACCTGATTCTACCATGATGTCCTCATCCATGACCCGCATCTCGCCTTCACTGGAGCTGGCATCTCCATCTTGGCTTGTTTCAGTGCTGCCCACCTCCTTGCTTTCACCGTCAGTGGGAGGGGCTCCTTCGGGGTGCACTGTGGCAGGGGGTCTAGGAGCCTCAGGTGTTGGTAGCACAGGGGCTGGGGCTTCCCCTCCTACCATCGCTGCCATCTCTTCCTCCTCCTCCTCCTCCTCTTCCTCCTCCTCCTCTTCAGAGTCTGTATCGCTGGGGGGTGCCCGGGGAGGCCCAGGAGGTGGGAGCCTATCCCCTCGCTCTGCTTTTTTCAACTTCCGCTTCTTGCTCTTCTTGATTCGAGACCTCTTTTCCCCATCCCCAGGGGCTGGGCGGGGCCTCCGGAGTACCCCAAAGCCTGTTGCCCCTCCTGGCCCCAACTTTCGGTTCTTTCGGTCCTTCTTTCGAGGAGGCTGGGAGAGGTCCCCCTGGGAAAGGGGCACTGGGGTGAGAGCAGCAGGGGGCCGGGAGGCATGTGTCAGGGACGTGGGGGACAGTGAAGATGCCATTTTGGGCCCATCTATATCAAAGAGAGAGTCCTTGAGTTTCATCTTCTCCAGCAGAGTGGCACTGTCAGGGGCCTGCAGACGAGGGAAAGTGGACCTTGGGGGTCCTGGCTGGGTGGGACCTGCTTGAGCCGCCCTTCTCTTGGATGACTTTGCTTTCTTAACAAAGGTCTGGATGGTTCTGAGATCTGAGGGGGCTGAGTCCCAGCCATCGCTATCTGCCGCACTCTCACCTCGCAATGGAGAGCTGGAGCCAGAGGCTGGCCAGTCACTTTCCTTAAAGGACAGAAAAGACCAGGGTCAGAGGGGGCCCAGCCTTATTTTGGCCCCTCAACATACCAAACAGACGAAAATATCCTTCCAAAACCACCAAATCTCACTGTATTCAGAAAACTTATCACCATCCCAATTCTCCGCAGCATCTCCTCTTGAACACATCCATGTTACCTCTGCCCTCAAATTCTCACCATCTCCCCAACACCCACTGCCTTCACAACACTGCGTCCCTTAGACTAGAGCAGTATTTCTTCAGCTGTTTCTGTGCTTCACTTGTTACTATCTCCAGCTTCCTAACACTTATCCCAGAGAACCTTCCATTAAGAACACCCCAAAACCATTCACTGCACTCAAGCCACCTATCTATTAATCCCACTCCCACCCCAGATACTAGTTCTCCCACCAGAATTTCCATTTCCTTAAGTCTTTCACATGTAATTTCGAGGCTTTGTATATAAAGTAACAAAGTCTCATAAGCTCAAGAGCTCCTCTACAGTCCTAGGACACCACCCTCCAGTCAGTTGTCCTTCTGTCCCTACCTCCTTGCTAGGGGGGATGTAACCTGCATAGGCCAAAACAAAACTGCAAAATTTGTTGAAATCCTCAATTGTTCTCCGACGTTTCTCCGGTGGCTGAAAAAAGAAAATCACACAGAGTTTAAGAGGGACATCTCCAAAGGCACAGTCCCCAGAGTAGTGAGGAATCAGGAAAAGGTGGAGGGAGAGAGGAGAGGCCGGGGCTGGGGGGCGCAGTGTGTGGTGGCGGGGGGGTTGCTGCAGTAATATTGGGCTACAAAGGAATGGGAAACCCTCACCTGAGTCTCTGGTTTAAGGGTCGGAGGTGGATCTGTAAAAGCAATAAAAGCTGAGTCAAGGCAAGAGTCGGTGTGAAACCTCACCTCTCAACCTTCGCGGTCCCAAGTGAACCCCCTCCACTCCCAGGTCCTTCAGCCAGGCGAGCAAGCCCCCAGCAGCGCTGGGCCCGCCCCTGCTCCCCCTTCCGCCCCACGAGGGGCGGAGCCTGGGCGCGGCGCCCTCTCAGGCCTCGCTATAGCGCTCCCCTCCCCCCCCACACCGGAGGCCTAGCGCCCCGCCCCCCCCCCCCAACTCACGGTTTCTCTACACTCCGAGCTCCTCGGCTCTCTCCGCGCCCCACCCCGCCATACCGCTCCCTGGACCGAGCCCGGGCTGCCGCCTGCCCCTGTCCTTCACACGCGCTCAGTGCCCCGAGTTCCCACCCCGCCGCGCTCTACCGCCCCAGGCCCTCCGCGCCCGCACACGCCGCCCGCCGGCCCCCAGGGTCCAGGATGACCACGCCGAACCGCTCCCCGCCCTCCGGCCCCTTCTACTCGAGCACGAGGCCCGGCGCGCCCCTCACCCCCCCTCCACCCCCAAACACACACGGGCTCACACATCCAACGCCACTTCGCGGCCGGGACAGACCAGAGAGCTCTCACCCGGACGCGGCCCCACCTGCCCCCCCATGCCGCGCTCCCCACAATTTCGGCGTCCCTCCGCCCCCATCCGGGGCTTTGGCCCCTCCCCGTCTCAAGCTCCTCGGGCTCCCCGCCGGGCCCCCGGGCCCAGTTCCGAGCTCTCTTCGGCCGCCGCCCCCCCTCCGCCCCCGGACTCGCCACCAAGTCACTAGACTACGGACCCCTAAACTCTAGCCCCCACCCCAGCTACTCTGCCTGCCCAGCAACCCCAGCTGCCGCCGCCGTTGCCCCCCTCACCCATCGCAACTCCCAGGCTCTAACCCTCGCCGACCAAACCCCCCCTCCGGCGCAACTCGCCGGCCTTAAACCCCCACCCCGCCCCACCGCCCCCAAAACTACCCTGTTCTCGTCGCTCCCCGGCTCCCTCTCCCCACAGCTACCACCGGCATAAGTCCCTCTACCGCAGACAATGCCCAGGCCCCTCGTCTCCCCACAACTATCTGCCCACCCCTCCAACAATCACCGGGCTACCTCCGGCGGCAACTACCGGGAGCTCCGGCACCACCGCCACAAACTCCCCCACCTCGGCGAACTACCGAGCTCCTCACTCAATCCTCTCCTACATCCTCCCTCCTCAACAACTCTCCGGCTCCCAGATTCCCCTAACCTCTCGGTTCTAGGGCCCCAACCTGCCGGAGGCCCTTTCGGCCCCTAACCCTCGAAGCTCTGGTTTCCAGCTCCCACTCCCCATCCCACCCCACCCCCTCTACACACACACAGCGTCTAATCTCCAACTATCCCCGGCCCAGTCTCGCACTCCTCTTTCCTCCAAGGTCTCTCAACTCGTCACTCTCCCACCTTCAGGGGCAGGCCCCCGACCCCCTCCCCGCGCTCCCCTGCTGGGCTCCGGGGCTCGACCTCCAAGTTTGCCAATAGATTCCTCGCCCGCCCCCCGCCGGCTCAGCGCCCTGTGCCGGTCGAGAGCTCACCTTCGGGACTGGGCTCCGCCATGGCTTCCAGCATCGCCCCCTACCCTCCTCCCGGTTCGGCGCCCCCTCCCCTGAGCCGGGGATCCCGGTGCCGCCTCCGGTGCTCGGTGCTCCTACTGCCTCGCTCCACAGAGGTGTCTGTTTCGGCTCGGTTGTGACTCGAGTCCGCTAGCCGCTGCCGCCACCTCCCTCTACCACAGCCTCCCGCACTCCCGGACCGGGCCCCCTCCCCCCGCGCCGCCGGCCGCCTGCTCCCTCCTCCTCTCCACCCTCCCTCCTCCTCTCTCCCCCTCCCTTCGCGGGCGCTAACGCGCAATGCATCAAGGGGATTGTAGTCAGTCCGCGGTGAGCGTGACGGGGTCTGTATAAGCATCCGGAACTTCATTTCCCAGCAAACCACGGACTAGCGCAGGCGCACTAAACTGCTCTCCTCCCCCGGGGAGTGGCGGGGAGATTGGGAGCAGAGGGGAGGGAGGAAGAGTGCGCGCAGGCTCCTGGGAAATGTAGGCTAGGCGGAGCTAAGAAAGAACGGGAAGAAGGGATTAGAACTCTCGGCCACCATACTGCCTCAATTCTGCGGCTTTATATCCCCGCGGGGACCACCCCACTTCCGGCCAGACCGAGGAAGGCTGCTGGGAGATGAAGTTCTCCTGGTGATAATGGCTCCCTCCTCCCAGTTGTCTCCCTCCCTTGGATTCTACTCCACTGGATCCCTCACGCCGGCACAAAGCCTGGCAAAGCGACATACATCTGAGGACGGAGTCCTTTCACTAGCTCCCATACTCCAAAATCTCTTCCTTAATCCAAAAAGTTACGACACAGTTGGATATTTTATCTGAAGCAGGTGCTTTCAAACTTTATCCACAGGAACCCACTGTAAAAAACTTTAATAACCTCAGGACCCAATCCATATACACGTATATACAACTGAACTTTCATGAAATGATATTCAGTATTCCATCCATCACAACAAAAGCACTCTCTTTATATACACAAGGAAAAGCCCAACATACGCAGAACAAACCAAAATATACTATTACCTCTAACCTACTCTTTCCCCACCACTTGAAGAGGAGAACAAAAGGGGGAGGGAACAACACAAAGAAAAAATCCAGTTCAGCTTGGTGGTGGTTTCCTCTTTATTGATGTGCCTCCTACCTTCCCCCACAATTTCAGTCCCTTCCATCTACCCCCAAAAAGAAGGTAGTGAAAAGAAAGGATTGTTGGGGCTCTGAGCCCCTTGGGCAGTTAGAAAGGGAACAGAAACCAAAACAATTACCAGATGTGACAGAGATTGACAATCAAGAAGTCTAAAGCAGAATGGGAAAGGTGGTAAAGAAAGGGGAAGAAAGAAAGGGGAGGTATTAGAGGCCATCTCCCCCATTAACCCTTGTGTTAAGAGGGTCTATAGGAGAGTCTCAAACATTAGGAAGTGCAGGTCCTGAAGAAGGGAGGTGGTGTTTGAACCTCAAGGAGGAGTAGGTCAAGGAAGGGGGGCCACCTCTCTCTTTGTAGAATGGGACCCCCCACTTTAGGGGCAGCAGCTTCACAGACCGTAGACACTTTCATCACTGTAGGCAATGTATAGAAAGAAGTCTTCTTCATGGTGTTCCTGGGATAAAAATAGAAAATAACAGCATTCAGGCATCTGAGCTTTAGTTACTTGAACCACCCACCACTGGGACATTTTCTTCCACAACCATTCTTTTTGAAGACCCCAAATACCAGTACTTTGACTCTCTCACTTGCTCCAGACCATAAGTGCTGGGCAGTATTATCCTATCCACAGTCTTGGACAATAAGATCTCAAACTGTTCTCTACTGCCTTGGAACACGGAGTGGCTGGAGGGGAGTCTGGACCACAGCAGTTACTCTGGCTCACTGCCCTGTCCAAATCCCTAACCCAGAACGATGCAGAAATCTTAAGGGTAAATATAAAATTGAGAACTAAGTAAGCCAGCTGGTCCAAGAACTGCTGACTTCAAACTTTCTGCCTCTCAAGCTCTTCCAACTCCTCCCCAAAGCCTCCTCTACTTCCCAGGCACCATACCTGGTACAGCTGACCCATCGTGGCACTGGTGGGCGGAATGACGTTGTTGACGAAGAAAAACAAGGCATCCTCTGCTCGGAGATGAATTCGCTTCCGGATTAAGAAGTAGAACTGACCAACTGCCAAAGATACAAGGCCTGATAAAGTCAGAGATAACAAATACCCTCAAAAGAACACCTGCTATGTGGAGTCTCCTCCATCAGAGACTGCACTCCCGCCCCCAGGAAACAAATCTGGGTACTGTGTCAGGTTCCCACCTGTAAGATCAGAAGGCACCAGGTATTTCTTTTTGTCCAGGTCTCCTATCCGAGCTTTAGGAGCCTTTTCTACTATTACCTGTTAAAGAGAAGATAAAAATTAGCAGACACTAGGTACACAGACACACAGCTCCACCTGTCAAGAACTCAACATTCCTAGCACCCACACGTACCCCAGACTCATTTCTCTTTGTCTCTTAACATGCGGCGCAGCCCTGAATAAGAATTCTGACCCCACTGACTCTAATTCACCTAAACATCCAGGATCCCTGAATACGGAGTCATAAAAACAATTATGTTAATCAGACGAGAATGACTTATTCGGGCCAACCAGAGCTTCAGTTTCAAAAACCCTCTGTGAAGCTCAAACTGTCAAACGCCCCACAGCCTCCCACACGAACCCCAAGGTCTCTCGAGTCTACATCTCCTCACTTTCAGCTCTGTTGGTACCCCATTCCTTTCACCTCCGGTCCCAGAAACAGCGGTTTGGGGCTCGTTCCCAACGCCGCCACAACCGGCAGACTGATGCCTGCGCTGTAGGTCCCGAACTCAAGCCCAAGCTGTGGCGTCAGCGCCAGCGCCCCGCGCCCTCGGCCCTGGCTACTGTCCTCACCGGGACCCGGTCCGGGTATTTCTTTCGGATCTTTTCGCCCTCAGAGCGACGCTTCTCGAACGGATGCTCCTCTTTATACACGAACTTCATCCTCCCGGGAACCGGGCTGGACCGGGCTGGGCTGAGGGAACCCGGGGGGGGCCGGGACAGGGGGCGGCGGCGACGGCAGCAACGCGCGGGCGGATTCAGCGGAGCGATCCCCGGACTTGCGCCACTTCCCTATTCACCAACCCCGCCCCCGGCCAACAGGGGCCTCCCAGGCTGCTATGTTACGCCACTGGCGTAACTGCCCTAACGCCAGTAGCGTAGCGCCACCTACTGACCTCCTCTCTCACGCCGTCAGCGTAATCGCTTTGGAATCAATTTGTAAATTACGCAGGCGGCGTAGGAAAGATGGTTGCCTTTTGCTATCGTCGGAAATAACTGAAAATCCATTTCCCGACTTTCCCCTCAGGGAGGTAACGATGAAAAGGGCTTAAAAGATGGTAATCGTAGTTTGAGACTTGCCTCTCCGAAAGCTCTTTTCGGAAGTAATGCAGAGGAAAAGCAGATAATTACATGGATAGCTATTCACGAAATCTGTTGGTACGCTGAAGGCGGCCGTTGACACCAAAACAAAGTAGTACCCAAGTGGAGGAAGAGGTCTCCGGAAATAAAGGAGGGCAAAACCAAAACCTGTGTTTAGAGAGACGCACTGGGCGCTTAAGTTCCAGTAATGAGTGGACCAAAGGGACTGGAGAGGAGGTCTGAAAGGTAAGGACTACGTCAGCGCGGAAGAACACTGCTGCTGTGTGTCCGTGAAAATCATGTGATCTCAAAGGGCGGAGCGTCACGTGGCGGGCGCGAGGAAGTAGAGCCGGCTTGGGCTTGGGGAGGAGGGCCCCGGGGAGGCGGGGACGTGGGGCCGGTCCAGCCAGGGGCTGGGGAGCCCGCCGCTCGAAGGGAGCGCCTGCTTAGCTAGTACATGGCAGTCTTCCAGACGAAGCCCAGCCTTTCTTGTCGTCGAGGTTTCTACTCCTTTAATATTTCGTCCTACTGCACTGACGCTCAGGTTCTCTCGGGACACAGGGTGCCCATCCTGTCACTAAGACCCTTCCCCCTACCCTTAGGGTCTACAGCAGGCTCTTCTCTCTCTGCCTAGTGGACAGGGTGGATGTGAACAAAAACCCCTCCCTCATTTTCCCAAACCCCAGAGAAGGACCTAGGGCAGCTTTGGTTTCAAAGTTATAATGCATGGTTTAAAAGAGAGGAAAGGAAAAAAGAGAGAAAGCTGGTTACAGATCTGAGGGAATCTAGGAGGAAGGGCAAATAGAGGGAAAGTAAGGGAGGGGACAAGTCTGGGGAAGTCCAGTGGCCCAAAATCCCAGTTTCCCACCCACAGCCCAGCCCTTGGAGTGAAGAATTAGATCAGTTTTGTACAAGAGTTTTTAAAAAATCAAATCACAACAAAGCTGGCTTGGCTTCTCTTTTGAGCCTCCCGGATTACCGAATGTCTCTCTCACTCTGGCCAGTCATATCTCTCCACCAGACACTGTTGCGGCTCTCCTAGGTCTCCGCTTATGTCCCAGTCTGGGGTTTCCAGGAGTGCGAACACGAAGTTAGAGTGAGGCTGCTTCAGAATCTGGCCCTTGTGTCCATCCAGACTCCGTAGGGAGTGCAAGGCTCCCAGGGCAGAGGGGTGGGAGGGGCAGACCCTGCCCAGGCAGTCCTCACCGTTGGACAGGGCATCAGACGGCATCCCGAGGGCTCACCCTCCCCTTCCCCCCCACCCCAACTCAGGTGGAGGGGGAGCAGCTGTCACCAGAGCCTATGTTGGTGAAGGTTTCGGCTCAGCACAGAACGAACATCAGCGGTGAACCTGGGACGACAATAACTTGCATTGGTAGAGTCCTCATGGGGACAGCCTCCTCACACTAGTGTAAAGCAGCCTCACCGAAGACGTGGGACAGAAAGAACCACCATTTTCTCATGAGACTGAGGTTCAGTTTGCCCAAAACCCAATGCTAAAGGTGAGTTTTCTTAAGACCTAGGTTCAAAAATTATATTCTTAGGGAAAAGAGATAAGGAAGTAAAACAGGACAAACTTTTATTCCTTCTTGGGATCCCCTACCACTCTTCTCAGAAATCTAAGTGTCTAGCTTCCCTTACCTGAGGGCATCCAGCATTGGAAGCAGGTTGAGAAGGGCGGTATCACTGGGATCACTGAACCAGGATTTGATGGGGATGGCATTGTCTAGGGTGGGTGAAAAGGCACATGAGAATAAAGGGTTCAAGAGAGAAAGGGTGTATTCCCTTTTATTTGGGGATGGTTACTTTAAAATACATAACCTCCCTCCCAAACTCAATGAGCTAAGTAAAATCTGTATTTATCTTCCAAAACAAAATTAAATTTTAATCCCCATTTCTCATACTAGGGTAAGGCTTCTAGTCAAATTTCCACCTTGTGTCTTACCTAAATCAAATTTGATGTGAAAAATCTGATTTATGAAACAGATACTGGGGGGGAGGCAGGGAACACTCTCATGAAAGAAAAACAGCTTGCATCCTGACCTACTGTAAACCAGGGAATCCCAGCCCCATGCATTCAAAATACCTCCTTAGAACCACTTTCTAGTCCTGCCAGACTCACTGCCTTCTCCCTTACCTGGATGGCTCCTGTAAGCCCCTGGGGAGTTATCCAGGATCACAATGCTGGAGAGGTCACTGTGGACCACAGAGAGGTCCTTGATGTAGCTGCCCAATTCCAAAGTGCAGTGCTGGAAGGCAGGGTGGTCTGGGCATCAAAAGACTCGCCCTCTGTGATTGCTCCCCCAATCCCAACAATGCCCACAGGCAGCCAGTTCCCACAAAAGGGGATTATGTAGTACCCCCACACACACCCTTAAGGTCCCATTCCTGGGCAGTTGCCTCAAACTGAAGTCCCTCCTTGATGGCCTGCCTCCCCAGCCTCATTCTTAGGCTTAGATTCTAGTCCCTTACTTGTCTGTAGTATCTCCTCTTGAGAATGCTTCTGCTGTTATCCAGTTTATCTGCCACAGCAGAGCCATAAATCTCCATGCTTGCTGTGAACACCACCAACTCGTACCACTGGCTCACCTGAAATAGATTGGAGAAGAGGAAGCTGTCAGAAGAGGTGATTGTTCATTTGGACATATACTTCCCTTTTACTAAGATTCCAGTGTAGACCTTCAGGCTTTTCAGCTACACTGAATGTCTCTGAGGACACAAAATTTTGAAACTGTCCTCAGACTCCAAGTTTTAGGCATCATACCCACTTAAGATTCAGAGACGCAAGAACAAGAGAGCAGGAAGGCCATGAAAAAATAGAATTGCATCAGCACAATAAATGAACCCTAACTATGGAAAGCCATTCTCCGACCATCCAACAACCTCCCCTCTCCAAAACTGCCCCTGCCCATTTCTCCTGATTCCTTAATTCCTCCAAATCCTCTACATTCCCAGAGCCCTAAAACTATTCCTTCATCCCAGAACTGCCTTCAGCTTCTGCACACTCACCGCTTCTGCACACTCACCACTTCCAAGAAGAAATCCACATGGGGCCTCTTATGTACAAAAAACCGGACGGGATGTTTGTCTATTACCACCTGTGGAGGAACATAGCAGGGCTGGGAGAAATCCTAAGCACCTCCACCCAGGCCTCAAGGACACCCCCTACCCTCCCACTGCTTGCTCCCCTTTTGCAGGCTGCCCCAGGGCCCAAGGACGAGGCCAGGGACGAGATATTCTGGGATTGGAAAAGAATCTGAGCAGAATTACAGACACAAGTTATTCCATCACTTCCCACTCCCACATACCTTGAGAATGAAGTCAGGAGGCGTTCCAGGCCGGACTGTGGGCCTCAGGACCCCATCATGATGGGAGTGAATAAGTGTCTCATCCAGATCCAGCACCAGGATCTTCCTCTTCACCTGGCCTGAACCACAAGGGGAAGGGGTAACATCAACCTACCTCCAGCCAAGACCTTGAACCCAACCTCACCTAGGGTTCCTCCCAGCCAGCATACTCACTTAGCCGATTCCGGGACACAGGAGATAAGGGAAGGATGTCATATCGAACAGTTTGGTACTGAATTACCTGGGAAGAGTAAGAAAGAGGGTTAAACCCTAGACAAGGAAATCTTCCCCACTAACCATAGGAAGCACATGCTAAACATTTACTAAAAATTGAAGTGAAGTGAAAAGTCACTCAATTGTATCCAACTCTTTGCGACCCCATGGGTATAGTCCATGAAATTCTCTAGGCCAGAATACTGGAGTGGATAGCCTTTCATTTCTCCAGGGGATCTTCCCAACCCAGGGATTGAACCCAGGTCTCCAGTGTTGCAGGCGGATTCTTTACCAGCTGAGCCACAAGGAAAGCCCCTATAAATTGGGCATGGTATAATTTAGGGTTATTTGGGTCACAAAGAGTCGGACACGACTGAGCAACTGAACTGAACTGACTGATGAAATCCTCAAAACAACCGTAATAATAATTATAACAATATCACCCATGTTTTAAGGATGCAGAAACCAAGGCTGAGAGAAGTTAAATAACCTAAGACCACACAGCTAGGAATTAGTGGTTTGCCCCTCCAGTAAGAATGAAGACCATGAAAGCATGGATTTTGTCTTGATAATGGCTGTATTCCTAGAACACTATTGCAAGGGTGGTCACTCAACACTAGAATCAATGAAATGGTGGAGCCACGATTGTACCCTTGCAGTCTGACCCAAGAATCTGTCCTGTTATCCACGATATTATCCTGCTACGTGGAAAGGCATGGCCCTGCCTACCTCCACCTCAAAAATTCTTTGTCACAACTCCCATCACCTCATGTTGGGAGCTGAGCGCCTCAGAATCCTTAGTGGACAGAGGGTAGGTATCAGGAGGGGAGGTTCTTGGGTCACTAAGGGGAAGAGAGGATGAGGGAATCCAGGGGTTGTCAGGTCAGCTAAGTTCCTCTGGCTGGGGGCCACCAGGCCTATTTTAACCAGCCACCTGTCCATTTCTGTCTCTACTAGCCAAGTCACAAGCTGCAGAGAACCTCAGCCCTCTGAACAGCCTCCTTATCCTGGTACCCAGGGCAAGGCAGAGAATACTGGAAAGCCCCACTCACCACGCAGACTGATAGAGCATCGAGAAGGCCAGAGTGAAGGGCTGTGAGTGGGAGGTGAGGAAGGGACAAGGATGTCACCAGCCTGGCCTTCCAGCTTCTCCGTCTCTCTAGAGGCTCCTGTTTCCAACACTCAGGTCTCTCGCATGCACAGCTTGGTGATTCCCTCCTCTGCCCTTTTCTTCTAAGCACAGTCCATCCCTAGGCTCCAAACCTCACCAGAACCAGGCTCCCCACTTGCAGACCAAAGGGCCCTCTCCCCCTAATCCCAAGGCATCTGCCCTTCTTTTCTCGAAGGGCTGCCGATGAGGGCCACAACAGCTCGGGTGTCCTGTCCTGCTATCTCGGGTTGCACATGCTGGGCATGTAGGGAATGCTCTAAGCATCTGCCAGAAAGGGGGCGGGGGCAGAAACCAGAATGGAAGGAAGGAAAGGAAGACAAAAGGCTGTGGGGTCAAGGAACCTGTCTCTAGGTGGGCTGGTGCACATGTCTGCACCCGTAAAACTGCTATTTTCTCCCCTAAAAGAAGGGGAAGCAAGGGGGATGCTCTCTGCAAGGCCAGGAAGAGAAAACAGTACCTAACAAGGAAGGAAAACCCCAGGAGCTAGCCACACACACATCTCAGCATCTCTGACCTCAGATTCTTCGTAGTTCCTAACCCTTGTCTTAGGGAAATAGCCCTGCCTACAACCATGACCACCCAGAAACAATCCTCAACCTAAATCAAAAAGTGAAAGTAGACTGATAAAGGAGACACTGAAGCCAAGGCCAGGCCCATTCCACACTACCACTCAGGGCTGTCTGGAAATTTGACCTAGGCAGCCCCTACCAGATTTCATTTCTTCCAGTTTTACTGAGTTATTCCAGAGTACAGACTGGAGAGTCTCGACACCCCAACTCCCTGAGTCCTCCCCAGCCTCCTTCAGTGAATTCTCCCCCATGGGGATGAGAATACACAGCACATTTATTAAATTATGTTAGCCTAAGGAGCTTTGACCTTGGAGAAAAGCTATGGGCGAGGGAACCCAGAGATACACTCCCCAGAATATCCCTCACAACGCTGGGGTCTCCTGGAAAAAACAAGCATGCCCTCAGATTGAAGTCTTTACAACTGACAAGCACCGTCTTCTGATGAGGACACTCAAACTTTAATGTGCTCCCTTCTGCAACTAAAGATGACCATCATAAACGCATTTTTATGCGTTTTTCAATCCCAGAGTCTTGATAAGCCTAAATATTCACTCACACTATGAACTAGGTTTTCAGGACCTTTTGGGAAGAGTTCCCTTAATATGAACCGCAGGGGCTTCTCCTGCACACCCAGGGCTTTTCATAAGTTCCCATTCTTGTTTGTCACATACGCCCTCCCATCCACCCCCACCCTTGGCACAGGAGCCGGTATATTCCTTGTCTTAAGACCAAATACACACGGGGATTCCAAATAATAGGAGGGTCTTTGACTAACCCACATCGATGGATCTGCTGCCATCAAACAGGTGTTCCCCGCCTCTTGGTTTCTTTAGCAACAACTTCAGCTTTCTTAAAGAGCGCCCCACCCACCACCCTGGCCCCCAAGAACTGCCAAATCCTTTTACCGTCTAGCCCCTCCACCATCTCGGTTCTACCGCAAGGGTCTTCCTTTTTCCCATCCCACCTCATGCCCAGCTACTGGTGCTCTAATTCTCTAGCGGTAGAAGCTGCCGCCAAGACTCGGTTCCTAGGCCCAAACAGAGGCCCGACACTTACCGAAAACCCTTGATCACCGCTGACAGAGGTCCCCACCACCACCAGCGCCCACCCAAGGCTCACCGTGCGGATCTGCCTCCTCAAAAGGTAAATGAAGAAGCTCCAGAGCTTGGCGGCGAAGGCCACGAACGTGCGCAGCCCCAGCAGACACTGCGTCCTCATCATCCCGATGACCCCGGCACCGCCGGCCCCGGGGCCCCCGCGGCCCAGCTCCGCCAGCCCCCCGGGGGCAGCCCCCCGCCACCGGGAGGGGGAACGGGGGCCCCGAGTGGCAGAAGAGGCTGCAGAGAGGGGCACGGAGCGGGCGGCTCACAAAGCCACCCACGACGAGGGGAAAGCCCAGCGGAACGGGGAGCTGGGGGACAGGCGTGGGCAGCCCGCGGGGGCCCACATGGGCGGGGAGTGGCACTGACGGCTTCGCCGAGGTTGCGGGCCGAGGCAGGTCGGGCTACAGCGGGGTCCTCCGAGACCAGGAGGGAAGGGGATGGAGAATTGGGGGAGGGGGCTGTGGGGGAGGGGGCTAGGGAGAAGGGAGGGAGGGAGAAGGGAGGGGGAGGGGAAGGAGGGAAGCGGAGGGTGGCCCGCTGCGCAGGCGCGCTAGGGGGCTGCCCGCGGGAAAGGGGCGGGCGGGGGCAGCGGCGCGCGAAGGGCCGCGGAGGCGGTGGCGAACGGGCCGGGTGAGCCGAGGACCCAGGAAGAAGGGGAGGGGGAGCCGAAGGACGCGGATGGCTGGACCAGAGTGGCCTCCCCCTCCCCGAGGTCAGGGGCGCCTCAACCGCTGGGGAGCGGGGCTGCAGCCTCTGCAGCCGGATTTCCCACTCTGACAGGCGCCATTTTACCGCCCAAAGGGCTCCCTCCTCCTTTCTTCCCCCCTCCTCTTCCCCTCTGACACTACTTCCGGTGGTGACGTGTATTCGCTTCACCTGGACTAAAGTTCCCCCTACTCAGTCTATGGGGGTGGGGATAAGGAAGGTGGGGCGTGTTCCGAACCAGGCCCCAATATTGCGCGTGCGCGGGGGCGGGGCCTGGAGCAAAGCAGGCCCGCCTTGAATTGCACGGGCTGAGCGGAGTGACGTCACTTGTCCCCGAGGCTCACACCGTCGGAAGGGCTCGCGCGGCCACCTCCCCCTCCCACGGACAACTGCCCCAACGGCTCTTTCCGCCCCAGTCACGGTAAAATTGTAGAGAGGGGCGTCGTCCCTACGTGTGTGTACCAGCACTCAAGAGGCACTATTCCCCGTGAGCCTTCCTGGGGTAGTGAACCTAATCATCTCTCACTCCAGACTATACCAGGTCTTATTGGTGGGAGGGATCGTGGATGCCCCGCCCCGTTCATGTGGAGGGGGCGGGGCAATAGGCAGTGACGCCATCAGAGGGCGTCCGAAGAGGGACGGGACGCATTTTGGGAATGTTGGAGTCGCTGTTGGCTCTTGGTGGCCTGGTGCTGCTTCGGGGTGAGGGTCGAAGGCACAGGCGCTTCGGAACAGGGTTCAAGGGACGGAAGTGGAGAGGAGGGGCCATAGGTCACAAGCCAGGGATGGAGGTCTCGACTACTTCGTGAATGCGAAAACCTCAGTATTCTCAGGCTGTTTGTTATTCGCTCTTTCCAGACTCCGTGGAGTGGGAGGGGCGTAGTCTCCTGAAGGCGCTTGTCAAGAAATCTGCGTTGTGGTGAGTATCCCGCAGCGTCTCGCCGTTCCATCCGATAAGGGAGCCTGGGTCCCACTCTGACAGTCCCCCTCATCTCTGCCTCAGTGGGGAGCAAGTCCACGTCCTGGGCTGTGAAGTGAGCGAAGAAGAGTTTCGTGAAGGTTTTGACTCCAGTATCAACAGCCGGTAAGTACAAATTGGAAAAAATTTAATTGGATTGCGACTAATGTTGCTGAGGAATTTCCGTTCCAGCAACAGGGAAAAAACCTGATATGTAGTAGTGTGAAAGTGTCAGTTGCCCAGTCGTGTCCGACCCTTTGCGACCCCGTGGACTGTAGCCCAAGCTCCTCTGTCCATGGGATTTTCCCAGACAAGAATACTGGAGTGGGTTGCCATTCACGTCTCCAGAGGATCTTCCCCACCCAGGGATCGAACCCAGGTCTCCTGCTTTCAGGTCAATTCTTTACCATCTGAGCCACCAGAGAAGCTTAAAGCCTAGTCGACAATTCATTGAATGGAAATGGGTCTTTCAAAGAAGGTAGGAATTAGTACGTGGAATGATGAAGAGTAGTATCTGGAGAATCCAAAACAGGGACTACAGAAGATGAAAGGAATAGAGTAATAAAAGGCCGACAGTACAGGCTAGCATTAGAGACTGCCCTGGAGAATAAGAATAAACACGTTCTGCCTTTTGAGTTAATCAGAGTCTAGTGATCAACGTACGTCAGCACTAACTGCAGGCTACATAGGGATTTTCCCCAAGAGCAGAAGGAACAATTTATGCATAATTGGGGAGATATGGAAGCCATTCGGCTTCCCTGGTGGCTCAGAGGTAACGACTCTGCCTACTGTCCAGGAGATGTGGCAGAAGCCGTGGTCCAATCCCTCGGTCGGGAAGATCCCCTGGAGAAGGAAATGGCAGCCCACTCTAGTACTCCTGCCTGGAAATCCTGTGGACAGAGGAGCATGGTGGGCTACAGTCCATGGAGTCACAAAGGAGTCGGACACCACTTAGTGACTAAACAACAACATGGAAGCCATACCTGTTCATGGGAGATGCGAGAGTGATAACATCATACCTGTTAGAAAGACCACACTGTGGAGAATGGGTTGGGCTGGAGGCGGGGCCGGGGGGGGTGGGGCCTGGACTTAGGGAGACCAAGTGGGAAGGGTTTTGCAAAAATGCAGGTTCTCTCAGATGTAGAAGTGCTGGTTAAGAGCTAGTTGTGAACCAGGAACTGTGCTAGATTAGCGCAGTGATTGAAGTAGACAGGATTTGTATTCCAATGAAATCTCAGAGAATGGTAGAAGGAGACAGTCCTGGCTTAAGGCAGGGTGGAGAGTTTGGGACAAATGTAAAAGGATGTTAGCAGGTACACCTTCCAGGACTTACAGACTGATGTGGGGCAGAGGAAAGTATCCAGATCAGGAGGTCCCTGAACCTATGTTGGCTGGTTAAGAAAAATTATTTCCTGGTCTGCATAGTTAGCTGGATAATGGTAGTTTACACCTGCCCAAGTTTTGTATCAAATGTTAGAGTAGACATGATGCTGTAAAGATGACATTCATAAGAGAGGCAGAAGATACAAAGGAGGTGTCTGGGAACAAGTTCTGCCACTGTGAAGCTTTCCCAGGATTTCTAGTCCATGCCAGTTTCTTTTCCTGAATTGTTATTCTGTCTGTAGTTAGTATGACAAGACTTGGTTCTTGATCTTCTCTAAGCTGTTCCACAGACAGGAACCATGTCTCAGGTCCTCGCCTTCCTCTTTATCCATTCAGAGAATGATAAATTTTAGCCACCACTCAGGAAATATTTGATAATGATGATAGTTAACATTTATCAAGTGTTTACTACTTGTCAAGCACTGTGCTAAATGTCAGAAGGTTGGTATTCCTGTTTTGTAAGTGAAGAAACTGAGTCTTAGATGAAGTAATGTATTAGGTGACTTTGGGCAAGTAGAACCAAGCTTGGAGCTCAGGACTGTTTGACACCAAAGTCTGTGCTGTCAATCACTATATTCTACTTTTCAGTTTTTAAAAAAACACCTTTTCATTGATGTTTAAAATATTAGTGAAAATCAAGGAAACAGAACCACAAAGATCAGAAGCCAAAGTTGGAGATGGCGGGGGCAGGGGAGCAGTATAATCATGCCTTTTATTTTCTGTTTATAGGCTGGTTTACCATGATCTCTTTAGAGACCCTCTCAGCTGGTCAAAACCTGGGAAAGCCCTTCCTGGCGGGCCCCTGGAAGCCTTAAGGGCCCTGGACAAGAGGACAGGTTCTGGCCCTGCCACCATTGCTCTTGATTCCCTCAGCTGGTTGCTGCATCACCTTCCCTGCCCCATACTCTGCCAGACCCTGCATGCTCTGAGCCGTCAGGACTCCTGCCCTGGTGAGGCTCCTCATTTGTTTCTTCCCCTCATATATTCACCCTGCCAACCATGTGCCCCTTTCCACCCTAACAAGAAACATATCAGGGATCTCCAGTTGGGACTTCTTCCATCACTTCATCTTTATTCTATTTCTTGATTGTTTCATAATGCTATCAATCACTCTTTTTTTCTTTTCCAAGTTTGTGGGTTTTTTTTTTTTTTTCCTCTCACTCATTCATTCATTCAACAAATGTTAAATATATACATACACTGTGTTGGGTCCTTGCCTTCCAGGAGCTCAAAGTCCCATAAAGGGTACAGACTAGTAAACAAGCAATTTACTGAATAGTCTGATAAGGACTGTGATGATAAAGGAACGTGCACAGAGTACCTTAAGGAAGGAATGTCTTGAAGAGCAAAGGGTCAGCCAGGCCAATTTGTCCAGCTGATAGCTCTGGGAGTAGCCCTAAAGTACAGTGGGTCCCAGGATGGGCTTTAGAGTCAGATACCCAGCTCAGTACACAGGTGTTTGGTCTGACAGTGCTTCAGTTTCCTCTGTAAAAGTCAAGGGAGGATGGAGTTATAGTATTAGGTTGAACCACTTATTGTTGTTTTTATAGGTCAGATATGATCAGATGTTAGCAATTTCATACAGTTCAACCTAAAAATGCAAGTCTTTAGTGTAGTGCGTTACACTAAACGCAGCTAAAAAGAGAGGGAAGATGGGAGGGGATCTAAGGCACCGACTGGGATTTTTGGCAAGTTCCAGACACTGCAGGTAGTTCAGTGTACAAGAGATGAGGCTGAAAGCAAGTGGAGAACAAACATTGAAAGTGTTGAGTTCCTTCCTGGAGGCCTTGGGGCGCTCCTGAGGATTGAGGTCAGAGCAGTGCCTTGGTTCGATATATGCTGGAATAAGAATGTGTATTAAGGTGAGGCCTGACAGAAGTCAGAGCAGGGTGGTGAAACTGACTGAGGTCAGTCAGGATCTGGGCAGAGTTCTGAGAAGATGTGGGCCTCTGATGTGGGCCTTTTTTTTCCTCTTCACTGTTTGATCCCAAGCATCCCTGGAATGCTCCCTACTGCCCTTCGTACACCACATTTCTTGTCCCTCTACAGGTGATACCCTCCCAGGTGAGCAGGTGCGTGTGCTGGGCCTGCTGCATGAAGAGCTTCACGGCCCAGGCCCCTTGGGAGCATTGAGCAGCCTTGCTCAGACAGAGGTGACCCTGAGCGGTACAATGGGCCAGGCATCGGCTCACATCCTCTATCGGAGGCCAAGACAGCGCCCCACCCTCCAGGTTAGGAGAAGCAGGGGACTGGAGGTTGGGGTCAGACAGAGAGGGAGAGCAGTAAAACAGATGATGTGTTGGAGCACTTCCCTGGGCCCTCATCGTAGCATTTCCCCCATTTTATCTTCTTTGTGAGAGGCCTTGTGAGGTAGATTGTTTTATTATCCCTATTTTGTAGCCTGGAAAGCTCACATCCTGTAAGTTTAACCAACAAAAGACACTGCCTTCCAGGAAATGGAAGAGGAGAAAAAGCAAAAAGTGGTCCCTGTGGAGAGGTTTGAGGGGCTGAGAGGTGGAACGCACGAGCTGGAAGAAGCCAGATAGGTGGCTAGGAGCTGGAGTGGCAGCTCGTGGTTCTCTGGTTTGCTCAGTAAGATAGAAAAAACTTCGTTAACCCTCTTCTTATTTCTCCCCAGACTCAGTGGTTCTCCATCCTTCCTGACTTCAGCTTGGAGCTCCAAGTGGAGCCACTGCTGGAATCCCAGCCCCCCTCAGATCTTCATACTCCCTCGGTACCTAAGAGAGGCAGGGCGGGAACAGGGGATGGAATTTGGGGTCTGGATAAAGGAGAAGGGGATAAAAACTGCAGACATTGGGGGCGTGGGGTCAGGGATTCCAGGGATGGCACAGAGCAGCAGCTTCTTCTGTACCTACAGGTGGACCCCACTACTCATTTGACTTTTAACCTTCATCTGTCCAAGAAGGAGAGAGAAGCCAAAGACAGCCTGACTCTGCCCTTCCAGTTCAGCTCAGAAAAAAGTAAGGTTGGGGCCTCAGTGCCCAGGTCCCTGAGTTGAGCCCAGCATTGGGCCTAAGAGGTCGGGCAACAGCAGGTTGTTGATTAACTTTTTCAACTTTATAGGGGCTGAAGTCCACCTCCAGAGTCAAGTCTGGGGAGTGGCTCTTTACCCACTCAAACCCCAGCAGTGTCAAAGGGCCTTGATGTCTCTTTTCTCTCCATTGGAGCCTTGGGTCCCAGCTCCACTGATGTCCCCAAAGTAATCTGGACCTGGGCTGAGCCAGACCAGACCCCAGGGAAGTGGCCCTATCTCCAGGTAGCAGCAGTGGGAGGGCAGGAAGCTAGATGGTATGCCAGAGGCAGGTTAGTAAGGGCTTGGTAGACACTTGTTCTGTGCCCAGCATGTGGGTGGGTGAAGCAAGACTACACAGTATCCTTGCCCTAAAGCTGCTAAGAACTTAGGGTGTTGCAAGAGCTGTCTAAGAGTATCCATCCCTATACCAGTTGGTGCTACACAAGGTCAGACAAAGGGATTTAGACCAAGAAGACATGGAAGCCAGAGAGGGAGTGACTGTCACTCAGAAAGAGGGTGTCCAGACATGACCCATTACCCACCCTCCCCAGCACCAATTCTCCCCTTATCTCTCCTCAGACAGCAGGCTCTACTGCGCCCTGGGCTGGGCCAGGCTACCAGCCACATCTTCTATGAGCCAGATGCTTATGATGACCTGGATCAAGAAGACCCAGACGATGACCTAGATGTTTGACTGTCTAGGAGATTTGACTAGACTGCAGTAGGAGGGGAAGAGGAAGACTATGGGCCCGTAACCGTCCTTCAATTGTGTGTGTTGGCATTAGCCTGTCTCTGCTCCATCTTTGTTCCCTGTTTCTATGGAGGCCCTGCCCTGTGACCCATGAGCCAGGGAGCATCTTCCAGTGAGAAGAAAGTGAGCTGGAGGCATAAGAGAAAGTGACAGGATAGGAACACCACCTCCCCCCAAGCCTAATAAAATCTTTTATATTTTATTAAAAGCAAAAGTTCTTTGGTTGCTATTTAAGCAAGAGTCGCAAGTGGACAGGACTGGAGGTTGGGAGTGGATGAGGGAAGCCAAGCACCTGAGTCGTTGCAGATGCCCTGAAGGAGATGGAAAAAAAGCCTGCTTTCCAAAACATATTTTTATTACTGTACAAAAAGCACACCCTCCCCTTTTTGTCCCCCCCACCCCGCCCAACCCCCCCCAGGAGACTGTACACGGTGTGCTGGGCTAGAGTGACCGAAGGCTTTTGCTTGGCACCCTGCCCACAAGCTGAGCTCTCTGCCCCAGGTCCTTTGATAAGGAGGCGCCTGTAGGCTGCCAGGTTGGGGCAGGGGCGTCCCAACTCACACATACTCTTTGGCAGAGTTGGGCTTAGGGTAGGAGCGAGGCGCACGGTATCCAGCTTTGCTCTCACTCCCAGGACAGGAGCAAGAGAGCAGCGCACCTCCCAGGAGGACCAGAGCAGACCCTGCCCAGCCAATGAAGATGGCAGGACCAAATTCATACCTGTGGAGAGAAGGAATTGCAGTCACGAACCCTGGCCTGCCTCTCCCAACCCCAGACCCCTTAGGAGATAGGGCTCTCATACTTACTTAACATTCATGGGGACCAATGGGTTATAGAAATCTGAGACAATCTGATGGCCGTACCAGGAGCAAGCTATCAAGGCAGCAAGACCTGGAGAAAATATGAGGATTCAGGTACTGTGAGCCACCCCCCAAACCCGCACTGTGTCCACACTTACCCCTTCAGGATGGTTAAGAGAGCCCTTGTCCCCACCTTGGACCTGTGGCTCACCTGCCAAGATGAAAATGATGCCTCCCGTCATGGCTATCCGGGCCTTCTTCACTTTGTCGTCTCCTCCACAGTTTGTACACTTCATTCCCATCGTGGCCACGAATGTGGCCAGGAAGCCCAGCACCAGGGAGGCCACCATTAGGGCTCGAGTGGCCTGCAAGGCCGCTGCGAAAAAGGGATAAGGATGCCATCCTTGTTGGAAATGACGGGGGCGGCCCTCGGACGGCTTCAGACCCCGAGTCCCCGAGTCCCGGGCCGGAGCTGGTGGATCCCGCCCCCTCCCGACTCCGTGGCCTTCCCGCTCTGCCCCGCCCTCTCGGCTCTAGGATCCGCCCGCCCGGGGCGCCAGGGTTTCGATGAAACTGCCCCCGCGGAGGGGGAAGGGTGAAAGGGGACGTCGAAGGAAAACAGAGGTGGTGACCTGAGCCCGGTAGCGGTGGCTGCGGCCCCGGCGCCGCCCGCAGCCCCGGCTCTCTTCTCAGCTCTGACCCCACTATCGAGGCCACGGTTTGTGGCTTCGGCTAATCGCCGATAAGATTAGAAGCCGCAGGCGGCGGCCCAGGGGACGCGGCTCCTCGGCCCTTGGTTCGACCCAGCGGCCCCTAACCCGACCCCGCGGCCTCCAGCCCGCGCCGCCTTTTGTCCGAGAAAAGGGCGGGAGATGGCGAAGACCTTGGCCTCCACGGGGTAGGGGGAGGGGAAGGCCGCGCCCCAGGATTCAGCTTACCGGGAGCGGCTTGGGCCGCTGGCCGCTCGGCCAGGAGACTAGGCCCGTCCGCGGGCGAAAAGGGGCTCAGCCGGACCCGCTCACGTGCAGTCCCAGGACCTCGGCCCTACCGCTTACTCCTCTCCAGCCGCGCTACCCGGCAACCCAGGGCAACCCAGCGCGTCGGGCCCTGGGGCCTCGAGGCGCGCCCCCAGCCCCCGCCGCGACCCCGGCTCTGGAGCGTCCGCCCCGTCGGTCCCGCGGTCTTACCCGGCAGGGAGAGCACCGAGTCGTACATTTTGCAGCTCATCATGCCGGTGCTCTGCGTGACGCAGTCCATCCACAGCCCCTTGTACATGGCCTGGGCGGTGATGATATTGTCGCCAGCGTACGAGCTCATCTGCCACTGCGGGATGGCGGTGCATGCCACCAGGCCCACCCAGCCCAGCAGAGCCATGGAAAAGCCCAGCAGCTGCAGGCCCGAATTGGCCATTTCCGCCCTCAGAATAGACGGGGGGCGCCGGGAGGGCGAGTTTTTAAGTTACCCAAAGAGGCGAAAAAGAAGTTGGTCGACTGCTTGCAAATCTGGTCCCCGGAGTAAACACAAACCGACCCCTCCGGCGAGGCGAGAGTCTCACCGCAGAGGGAACAGGACTGGTGACCGACAAAAGCGATCCGCGAAGGCCTGGCGGTTCCCTCGGGCGCTCGGCGACTGTTCCCAAACAAAAGGTGGAGGGGCCGTACGGGCGCGGCCTCCGGGTGCTGGAAGTCCCCAGAGTATCCTGGGCTGTCGGCCCGAGGCTGCTGTGCGAACTAGAGGTCGCTCAGCGGTGATCGGGCAGGTGCGGGCGGACAGGTGCTGCGCACCTGAGTATAAGTAGGGCGTCGGGGGGCGCGCCCCCGCAGGCACCGGGAGCGCGAGGCGGGGAGGGACCGAGGGGCGGCCGAGGGTGACCTGACGTCACCGAAGGGACACTCACCTGAGCCGGAAGTCCTTGCCCCCACCCCTCCTGGCTCAGGTGAGGAGGAAGAAACCTGAGCCCCATGTCACGCCTCTTCACTTGCTGGGCTTGGACCGCTGGAGGGGGGAGGTGGAGTCTTCTCGGGAGTCCCGAGTTCTGCGGAAGCCCCTAGGACTGGAGGTCCCTCGGGCGCAAGGACGTCCCATCCCCGCTCCCAGATAGGTGCGCCAGGAACGCGGCGGAGGCTGAGCGGGAGAGATGCCCCAGGCTAGCCCTGGCTTCGCCTTCCCTCCCGCAGAGACTCTCGGCTTCTACTCCGTGCGCTCGCTCTTTATCCCGCCCTACTTTCGCCCCCACCCTCTGTTCTACTCTTTTTCTCTTCAGTTTCCTTTCGTCGCCGACCCCACCTTCCGGGGACCCCTCAGAACTGCCCACTTCAGCCGCCTAATTAGAGTCTCCACCGCCAGAGCCACCGCCTAGGGCCCAACCCCGCCTCACCGCTGTCGCCTTCACCAGACACCTGGCTTCCAGGAGCGGTACCCCAGCACCCATCTTCTCCGCCCCCTATTCCGATCTCCGCTGGACGTGACTTAATGGCGGGGCCCTTGGCACCCCCCCCCCCCCGCCCCGCTGTCACTGTCCCATCCCGCCTCAAGTGTCCTTGCTGCAGAAAGAAGAAACCACTGAGGCCAGAAACGAGCGAAGGGAGGGAGCAGGGTAAGGCCTGGGTCAGAGTCTTGGCCACACCCACCATTCTCTTCCCTTGGAGTTTTTCCAGCCGGCCCTCCACCTTTCCCTCTTCCTCCTCCCCCAGCCCTGCACTAGTTTCTCACCCTCATCCGGAGCCTGGACCTGCCTGTCTGTGTGCCCTCTCCCGCCTTCTCACCGTGCAGTCCTCCGGAACATCTGGCTCTAATGTGGCCTTTGATTCAGTCCTCAGACCTCCACCTCACCCTCAGGTTTCTTCTGTCACTCTCCCTGAGTTCTGCCCCATCCCACCAAGCATCCCCCACTTACCCATTCCTCCCTCCCTCCTCTGTTATCATCTCCCTTTCCTGTCCTTTCCGCTTCCTATTTTACTCCTCACCTTTTAGTCTACCTTTGTACCCCATCTCCAGCCCCCTTGGAGCCCAGCATCACCCAGTAGCCTTTCTTTGCATCTACCCGAGAGCACATCCCTGCTCCCTCATGGTCCGGTTTCCTTCCAATCTTTCCCTCTCCAACCTGACAACTCTCAGGCTCACACACCTTTCTTACTCTGTCTCTTTCATTTAATTTTTTAACCTCATGTCTCTCATATTTCCCATCTTTGCTCCTCCTTCTCAAATATTTCTTGGTCTTTCTTTTATTCAATAAAAATATTCATGGGCCCTTCATAGTCCTAATTAACCTGTTTTTCTGCATTTTCTGTAAAATGCAGACTTTAAGGAAGTCTTTATTATGCATTTTATTTTTCTACCTTTGATTAATGATGAGTTTTGTATTTTGTTAAGGTGATTTCCAGCTCTAATAATCCACATTTCTTGTTAGTTAAATATATCCAGCTCCTCTCCAAGCTCAGTGAGACCATCTCAGGCCAAGCCACCATCACCTCTTGCCTGGACACTGCAACCTCCTCCAAACCAATCTCTTTGCTTCCTTGCTTGTCCTTCTAAAATCTATTTTCTAGAAACAAATTTGTTTCATTAATAAACTTTTATCTTATCGCTTCCTGTTTAAAATCCTTAAAACTTCCAATGGCATTCTTTGGCTCCTATTGCTCCAGTGGATTTGAAAATAAATGTTACACTATGGTTTATGAGACTCCATGCTTCAGCCACACTTCCTGAACTATACTGTGTTCCTTTCCACCAAAGTGCCTCTGCTCTCTGTTCTCTGCCTGGGTGCTCTTCTCATCTACCCCCACTCAACCTTCCTTCTACCCAGCTAACCGACTCATCCTTAACTATCAGCTCAAATATGACTTCTGGGAGGCCTGGCCTGAGCACCCCACCCCGGACTGAGTCAGAGCACCTTGCTGAATATTCTCACTGCTACCTGTACTGTACTTTCAAGGTTCTTATCATGACTGAAAGCTATTCACTTTGTGTGATTATTTAGTCAACGTCAGTCTCCCCACTATACTATAAGTTCCAAGAGATGTGTCTGGATTTTATCCCTAATAAATAGTTGATGAATAAATGACTAAATTGCAAATTAACATGATTTTCATCTACTGATTTGACAAATATTTTCTGAGACCCTGTACAATGTACCAAGCACCATGCTTGACACTGGGGCTACAGCTGTAAACTAGAGGACACTGCAGAATTTCTGGTGGGCCAGTGGTTAAGATTCAGTGCTTCCAATGCAGGGGGCACAGGTTCAATCCCTGGTTGAGGAAGTTCTGCATGGCATTCTGTGCCGTCGAAAAAGAAAAAGAGGACGCTTCATTCAGGTAACTTAGATTCTAGAGGGAGGAAGCAGGCAATAAAGACATAAAATGGACCATGTTTTCAAGGCAATAAAATAGGGTAATGTGATGAGGTTGGGTCCATTCCAGAGTAAGGTCAGGGAGACCTACCTAGGAAGGGACTTAAATAATGAGCCACCCAGAAAGGCATATTATAGGCATAGGGAACAAAAAGTGCTATGACCCTGTTTCTATTGTCCCTTTGAGATTTGTATTAACTTAAAGTAGAATTGCTCCACCTCAGCACTATTGTGTTTGGGGCCAGATAAGTCTTTGTTATGGGATGGTTCTGTGCATTATAGGATATTTAAAAGCACCCTGAACTTCCCCACTGATTTGATGCCAGTATCCTCTCCCACACCCTAGTGTGACAATCAAAAATGTCTCCAGAATAAACAAGGTCCTATTGTATAGCACAGGAAACCATATTCAATATCCTGTCATAAACCATAATGGAAAAGAATATATATATATATATAGTCACTGCTGTACAGCAGAAATTAACACAACATTGTAAATCAACTATGCTTCAATAAAATAAATTTTTAAAAAATCATTGTCTCCAGAGATTGCCAGATGTCCCAGTGATGAGATGAGCATAACTGGTCCCAGCCTAGAACCACTGATTTAAAGTATCACCAGTCAGCATCACTGTGAATTTCTTGCTCTAGAAACCTTTAAGTAAAGAGCTGGGTGTGAGGAGAAAGTAGATGGATGGTTGGAATTAGCCAGGGTTGGGATTTTGCTAAAAAGAGAGAAAAGGGGGAGTTCCCTGGTAGCCTAGTGATTTGGACTCCAGGTTTTCACTACTGTGGCCTGGGTGCAACCCCTGGTCAAGGAACTGAAAATCCTAAAAGCCAAGCAGTGTTGCCAAAAGAAAGAAAGAAAGAGACAGAGAATAGAGAAGGAATTCTAATTTGCAAGAGAGTGATTATGTGCTAGATTGTTGCTATAAATTGGGTATTAAGGAGAGCAAACATAAAAAGGAGTCAGTGGATAGTGAAAAACTCATCCAGTTAATGGTTTTGAAGTCTCTGTAAAGTGAGAGAACTGGGGATACATGAATGGATGATCTAGAAGCCTAGGAGGTGATCATCAGAGGTGGCAGGCTTGAATTCACTAAACTGGAGAAGGGTGTTTTTAGAGATAAAGCCTTGGGTAGGGGCCTGAAGATGGATTGAAAACATGGTTGGAGATGAGACTGAGGGCTGAGAGGCCATGAGTAAATGGAGTGTCCTGGTGGGTTCTGAAGTCAACAACAATGATGATGAGAACATAGGTATAAAGAAGACGACAATGAGCTTGATCAATACCACAAGGAAGAGAAATAAATAGATTGTGCAAAGATTGAAAGGGTCAAAATAAAATTGATTTGCAAACGATATAATCACCTACTAGAAAATCAGATAAAAGCAACAGAGAATCTGTCAGAACTATCCATGTTGTTCAGCAAGTTTGCTGTACACGAGATCCACCCACAAAGAGAGTCACTAGTATTTTACTACACCAGCAAAAACTAATTAGAAAATATAATTTTAAAAATAACACTCAATTTGCATCACGGCAAAAATTATAGAGCATCTTGGAACTAACCAAGTATTCATAAGACCTCAATGGAAGAAAAATTTTAATTCTACTAGATCTGTCTAGTCAAAGTTATGGTTTTTCCAGTAGTCATGTACGGATGTGACAGTTGGACTATAAAGAAAGCTGAGCGCCAAAGAGCTGATGCTTTTGAACTGTGGTGTTGGAGAAGACTCTTGAGAGTCCCTTGGGCTGCAAGGAGATAAAACCAGTCCATTCTAAAGGAAATCAGTCCTAAATATTCATTGGAAGGACTGATGCTGAAGCTGAAACTCCAATACTTTGGCCACCTGATGTGAAGAACTGACTCATTGGAAAAGACTCTGATGATGGGAAAGATTGAAGGCAGGATAAGGGGAAGACAGAGGATGAGATGGTTGGATGGTGTCACCAACACGATGGACATGAGTTTGAGTAAGCTCCAGGAGTTGGTGATGGACGAGGAAGCCTGACGTGCTGCAGTCCATAAGGTCACAAAGAGTTGGACATGACTAAACGACTGCATTGAACTGAAAGAATATAGAAGATGAATGAATACAAAAATAGTCCATGCTCTTAAATGGGATGACTTAACATTATAAAGATATCAGTTGTCCCCAGAATAACATACAATTTGATATATTACCAAAAAAAAATTCAATTGGTGCTTTTTTTTAAAGATATTAATGTTTACCTTCAGATTTTTTGAAGTAATTAAAACACACACACACAAATAGTTAGGTCTTCACTGAGAAGAGTGACAAGAGGGGTCTTGCTCTTCCAGAAATTTAAATTTGCTACAAAGCATTCAGCAACAGTAACCATATAGTATTAGTGCAAGAACAGAGAGATACACCAATGGAACACAATACTAGAGACAGAGGTCAGTTCAGTTCAGTTCAGTCGCTCAGTCGTGTCGACTCTGCGACCCCATGAATCGCAGCACGCCAGGCTTCCCTGTCCATCACCAACTCCCAGAGTTCACTCAGACTCACGTCCATCGGGTCAGTGATGCCATCCAGCCATCTCATCCTCTGTCGTCCCCTTCTCCTCCTGCCCCCAATCCCTCCCAGCATCAGAGTCTTTTCCAATGAGTCAACTCTTTGCATGAGGTGGCCAAAGTACTGGAGTTTCAGCTTTAGCATCATTCCTTCCAAAGAAATCCCAGGGCTGATCTCCTTCAGAATGGACTGGTTGGATCTCCTTGCAGTCCAAAGGACTTTCAAGAGTCTTCTTCAACACCACAGTTTAAAAGCATCAATTCTTCGGCGCTCAGCCTTCTTCACAGTCCAACTCTCACATCCATAGGTACTTACATATGTATCAAAAGCGCGTGCTGTATGGTGAGTCACTTAAGTGGTGTCTGACTCATTTTGACCCTGTGGACTGCAGCCTACCAGGCTCCTCTGTCCATGGAATTCTCCAGGCAAGAATTGCAGGGAATTGTCCAGGCAATTCTCTCTGCCATTTCCTTCTCCAGGGGATCTTCCCAACCCAGGGATCGAACCCGCATCTCTTATGTCTCCTGCATTGGCAGATGGGTTCTTTACCATTAATGCCACCTGGGAAGCCCATATCAGAAGTGGATGAACTCTAGATGGATTAAAAAGACCTAAACATGGAGAAGAAAACGCCAACCCACTCCAATATTCTTGCCTGGAAAAGTCCATGGACAGAGGAGCCTGGCAGGCTGCAGTCCACTGGGTTACATGACTGAGCACACATGTGTGAGGAGGGTAGAAGGAGATGGATTGGTAGCAATAAACTGGTAGAACTAAAAAAAAAAAAAAAAAGACCTAAATGTGGGGACTTCCCTGGTGGTCCATTGGTTAAGACTCTGTGATCCCAGTGCAGGAGGGGCAGGTTTGATCCCTGGTCAGGTAGCTAAGATCCCAGCTGCCATGGTACAACCAAACAAACAAAAATGTAAATCTAAAAACTATAGTTCTTAGAAGAAAAGGTAAATTTTGATGCAAAAATGGAAAAGAATACATGCAAAATTTCAAAATCACAAATCCTAAGGGGAAAATTGGTCATTTTGATGATACTAAATTTAAAATTTCTGCTAAATAAATTCACCAAAGAAAAATTAACAGGCAGACGATAGAAGAAGAGAAAATATGTACAATATCTAAATATGATAACAAACTAACATTATTTGTTTAAGTCTCTTGCCAATCAACAGTAAAAATATTCCAAGAGAAAAATGGGCGAAGAATACGTGGAAGGGATTTGCCAAAAAAATAGAAAGCCAAAATGCTAACAAGAGTTTAAAGGGATGCTCCAAGCCATAAGTAATCAGAGAAAACTGAAATACAATATCATCTTTCACCTACTGAACTGACAAAAATTGACAAATTCTCATTTATTTAAAATCTCATATAGTCCATTCTGATGGATCCCCTGGAGAAGGGAATGGCTACCCACTCCAGTATTCTGGCCTGGAGAATTCCATGGACTGTATAGTCCATGGGGTCGCAAAGAGTTGGACACGACTGAGCAACTTTCACTCACTTCATAGTCCAATTCTGGATTTTAAAAGACTGATCATCTGAAGTGCTGGTGTGTGGAGGAACTGGAACTTTTAGATATTGTGGGTGGGCAAGTAAAGTGGGACAACCACTTTAGAAAACAATTTAGCCAATTCATAAAAAGTCACACACTACTGTCTGTTGCTAAAGTTTCCCAAAGATGCAAGAAAAACAGTGTCCTGGCACATTTTGTCTGTCTGATGGTGGCAGCCCAGATTCAATAGGGGAATACAGGGACAGATTGTTTGCAACTCAGAAATGACCCTGTGAGCAGTAAAACCTGATTTATTGGAAAAAAAAAAAAAAAAAGTTGCGCACACATACCTATCATATAATCCACTCATCCTACTCTTAGGTATTTTCCAAGAGAAATGAAAGTACATGCCCATATGAAGACCTGTACTTAAATGTTCATGGCAGCTTTATTTGTAACAGCCACAAACTGGAAATAATGCAAATATCCATCAACAGGTGATGGACAATCTAACTGATTACTATTGCTAATCAAATCAATAATATTTCACAATAAAAAAATAAACTCACAATACGCACAACAACATACATGAATCTCAAAATAGTTATGGGAAGTAAAGAAGTCCAAACAAAAGGAGTAGAATCTGTGTGATTCTATTTGCATAAAATTCTAAAAAATGCAAACTAGTCCCTCGTGACTGAAATCAGATCAGTGGTTGCCTAGGGGCTGACAGGAGGAATTACAAAGAGGTACAAGGAAACACAGAGGGTGATGGGTGTGTTCATTATCTTGATTCTGGGGACAGTTTCAGAGGAGTATACATATGTCAAAACATCAAATTAGCTGTTAACTAGATGTATTGTGGTAATCATTTTGTAATATATACATATATCACTGTGTTGTACACCTGAAATTAAAGTTACATGTCAATAACACCTCAAGATAAAATCTTCATTTATTTATTTGGCTGCATCAGGTCTCAGTTGCAGCATGTGGGATCTAGTTCCCCAACCAGGGATGGAACCTGGGCCCCCTGCATTGGGAGCAGGGAGTCTTAGCCACTGGACCACCAAGGGAGTCCCAAGAAAAAATCTTTTGCTTTATCAAACTGTACATTTTAAGTATGTACAGTTTATTGTTTGTCGATTCTGTCTCAATAGAGCTTTTCAAAAACCAAACAAAAACAATAAACTGTATCTATTTCTGTCTTTTCTAAGCACTATATGAGTATTACAGTATTCACCTTCATTAAAACCCTAAGATGTGGATACTATTATTATCTCCCTTCTCATTTTACAGATGAGGTAAATAAGGCACAAAGAGCTTAGGTAACTTTCCCAAGGGCGCAAAGTTATTAAGTATCAGAGCTGGGACTCAAACTCGGGCAATTCAGGCCCAGAGTCCATACTCTTCACTCGGCTGCTTCTGGGTGGATGCTGCCTGAGAGGGTGGTGCGGTAGTAGCAGAACTCTCCGGAACTCCTGATAGAAGTGGAGACTGTGATAGTCATTCTCAAAAGCAAGCCGGTAGTTTTTAGTCAAATTAGGTAGAAGTATACCCTATGACTCAGCAATTCTGCTCATGGAGATAGATATAAATAAAGACAAAGACATAGGCAGAGGCAGAGACATAGCTCCATGTTCACTGCCACATTATTTGTTGTGGTTGGGAAGTGGAGGTGATATGGGTGCCTATCAGTGGGATGACTGACATTGTGGAGCATTAGGCAATGGTACATTATGCAATGAATCAATAAATTATGCAATGAAATAATTATGAAACCATCACTTGGATAATCACAGAACATGAATGGGTTCTCAAAACATAGTGCTCACTGAAAATAAGTAAGATTAGATTGAAAGATATAAACAGATGCTGTGTACTGGGTTGTGCTCAGTTGTGTCCAACTCTTTATAACCCCATGGACTGTAGCCCTCCAGGCTCCTCTGTCCCTGGGATTTCCCAGGCAAGAATACTGGAGTGGGTTGCCATTACCTTCTCCAGGGGATCTTCCCGACCCTGGGATCCTACTCGCATCTCTTGCATCTCCTATACTGGTAGGCAGATTCTTTACCACTGAGCCACCTGCACATAAAACAATTCATGTTTTGCAAGAGTACAACAAAAGGGAGCCTTAAATGCATTGGGATGGTGGGTTTTTGAGAGAAGACAAATGAGAAATGGATATGGAAATAAAGGATAATTTTTTAAATAAATATAAGACATTGATCAGTGAGTATCATGTACCAAGAACTGTGCCATTAATTCAATCCTCTGTACCTGAGATCCTCATATATTGACAAAAACAATGATGGGACAAAGGGAGGAGATGGCATTGCTGGAGCTCAGGGGTCCAGTGTTTCCCTCTAGAAGCTGAAAGTGAAGTGGGCCTAAAGAGTAGGAGCTGGAGGCAGAGAGAGTGAAGAAACATCCTGGCTTTCTCCTGCCCTCCAATCTCTCACCTCCTATGGGCTATATCCAGTCAGAAGACAGTGAATATGGGACTTTGAAAACAAAAGCCTGGAAGGATCAGCTCCCCATGTCCTAGGGCAGAGCTTAGAAAGGGCTACAACTGGTTCTGAGATCAAATGAGCCAAGGATTAATTTCTAAGCAAGATGAACGCACACACGCTCCAATGCTAAATGCCCACTGTGTCCTGTGTCTCATTTCTTCCCTTCCCATCCTCTCGCAATTAGTCTCTTTCTCCCACCTTCCCAGACATTTTTCTCCCTCCCTCCTGACTCTCCTTATTCCCATTGTTTCTTCTACTCCCCACCACCTTCTCCTTTCTTTTATCTTCTTTATCTAGATCTGACTTGCTTTCCTTGATTCTACTTTCCCTGGGGCTTAAACTCCTAGAAGCATCTGAACAAAGCATCTGAATGAGACTGGGAAAGTTCCTTGACCCGAGTGCCAGGAGACACTCCAAGGCCTGCACTCTATCTGCTACCCTGACTTATCATCTGCCTCCAACCTGTGCCTCCCTCCAGCTCCCTTTTTACCTCTTGGCAGCTTTCTCAGCTTTCCCTCTCTCCCTGCCCTCTTCCTTTCATGGCATTCCAGCATCCCTGGTTTTCCTTCTACCTTCCCAATTACCTTCCTTCTCTGCTTCCAACAATCACTTCTGCTCCTTTTTATTCATAAACAATTTGTTCCCCTCAACTAACAGACTTTAGTTCTTCTACTTTAGTTCCCCTTGGTCAGGTATGTGGAACCATTTACCAAAGCGTTCCCCCATTCATGACCGTTCCCCAGTCCATATTCCTGACCATCAGGAGCAGACCCTCATTTCATTCATTCAACAAATAAATATTGAGTGCTCATCCTGGGTGAGCTGGGTGTTGAGGATACAGAGGTAAACAAGATGATTATCTGTCCTCGGGGTTAATGTGCAGAGAAGAAATCATGACAATGTACTACATGGGGACACATGGTTTTCTGGAGCAAAGCCAAGGAAGGTATCACAGGGACAGGGGCGGGGATGGGGGCGGGGGTAGTTTTTCAGAGGATGAATGGGAGTCCTCTGGTATTCCAGACTAAGGGATTATTAGTAGCCACCAAGGAGTGAAACAGCGCAGTGTGTTCTGGATACAAGAAATAGTTAGGAATTGACTAAAACTTGAGGGGAGGGGATAGAATGTGAGGCAGAGATAGGAGGAAAGGCAAAAGGTTTTGTTCACTCTGAAAGGGGGTTAGAACTTGACAATTGGCAACAGAGACTTCTGAGGGGAGAGTGAGGAGGTTGAACTCTTTTTGAATTGTACTCAGCCCTCCTTTAGGAAGAGGAGCAGGAAGACCAGGCAGGGTGATGGCTGTCTGAACCAAACTGGCCACAGTACAGGTGGAAAAAATCAGATGAATATGAGGATTTAGGAGTTAAAACACCAATGCTGGAAACTGGATAAAAGTGGGGGGTGCAGGAGAGGAGGAATCAAGCATGACTTCCTCTTTCTGATAGGAGTGACAGGCTGGCTAACAGGACCGTTCACTGGGATGAGGAAGTTAGCAGAAGCAGGTTTGAACATGCTGATTATGTGAACTGCCCACCCAGGCGGCAGCTGAACACTCGGATCTGAAGCTCCAGAGAGAGGCCCGGGCTGGAAGCAATGAAAGCCTTAAAGATGTGGAACGAGCGGGGAGGGGACAGTGGGCCGCAGACCACCCCGGCCAGATCCGCTGCGGATCCGCGCTCTCCCTCCAGGTGGCACTAGAGCCCCGTGCTTCTGAGTCCGGTTCTTCACAGCGCGCGCTGTCGGTGCTCAGAGCGTTCCGAGGCTGCTCCGGGGACTTGCCAACTCTAGGTCACGCCCTCCTCGCTGGGCATTCAAACCTGGAGCGACCTCCAGAGAGCGTGTCCAACTCGTCCACGCGGCCAGCACATTCTTGGCGGCTCAGGCACCTCAGGGCTGGTGACGTGGTTCGTGTGACCACCTGTCCCTCCGGCCACCTCCAGGAACCAACGTGGGGAATGAGTGTAGGGGAAGGGCCAGAGAGGCAGTGCTCCGAGCACGGATGCATAGAAAGACGACCCCCGAGGCCAGACACCTGAGCCGCTAGGAACGGAATTTCCTGTGCCCCGGGTCATCTCCGCGTGGGAAGCCTGTCGCGGATCCTTTAAGGCTCCATCTCCCTGTCCTCCCCCGCCCAGGACAGGCTGGGACACCCGGGACCTGACATTTGGCGTCTCCCAACGTGGGAGCTAAAAATAACCACTGTGGGTTACTCCAGGCCATTGCTCTGCACCCACCCCGCGCGCCGGCTAGCGCTCGGTCGCGGGCCGCCCGAGTTCTCTCCCGGGCAAGTGTACCTGGCCCGTCCCCTCCCATCCTGTGGAAGTCGCTTCTTTAGCCCCGAACCTCGGCTGGTGGGCGGAGACTTCACATGAAGGGGAACAGGGCCTCCAGGTTTCCCAGGACCCTGTTCTCAAAACTTCGCGGCAGCAGGCTGGCGGAAACCCGAGGGGCGTGTCTCACCGGGCACGCTGAGGGGCGTGGCCTCGCTGGCCTACCCCACAGCCGGTGCCAAACTCTCAGCCCCAGGCTCAGGGAGGGGCGTGGCCTGCTGGGGTGTGCGGGCTCCTGGCCAATGGGTGCCGTGAAAGGCGTGGCCCTAGGGGCTGCGGGGGCTGCTATTCGGGTCTTTTCCCCCCAGCCAAGCTTCGCCAGATTCCCGGGAGCTGCTGTCTGGCTCCTGGGCTTGTGGCTGCGGATCTCGCCAGACTCGCACTCCTCACGAAGCTCCGGGACCCCCATCACCCCCGCGTCCTCCGCCCACCAGGCTGGGGTCGCAGACCCCCCAGTCGCCTCCCCCTCGTCTACTGCAGCTCCTGCGTCTCCAGTTCCTAAGACAAGATGCCGTCGGGCTTCCAACAGATCGGCTCTGAAGTAGGGTTTAGCATGAGGGGGCGGGACGGGGACAAGGGTCTCGCTTTTCTCGGGCTGGGGTCGCGATTGGGGTCAGCTAGGGGGCGGTCCTTGCGCAGGCGCAGGGGGTGGGGTGGGGGACTGGCTATTTATACCCGAGCGGGACAACCCGTGACTGTCAGATTCCAGTCACTCCAAGAGGAAGAATGAGTCTGGGGGATCATTGTGGGCAAGAACCACAGCTGGATTCTGCGCGTCCTGGGTTCGCCCTTTTCTATAGTTCGCGGCGCTTTGCGCCGGGATCGAGGACTTCCTGCCCTCAAGAAAGCAAATTCAGGCTAGTCTTGCCCTCCAGGAGCTGTCCGTCTGTCCCGGCTCTCCCGCCCGCAGTTTTTCGAAGACCGGAGATGCTCCGTAGGTCCACCCCAACCCCCACTCTTGGCAGTCCTCCAGGACGCTGAACTTTCCCTCGGCCCTACGGTTGGTGGAGGGGTAGAGGGGAGTGTCAGCCCTCCCTCCCCCAGCTCAGGTTTCCTTTTGGAGACAGTCTGTGCCGCCAGCGGTCAGCCACCAAGGCTACCGCCCCTCACACCACCTTCCCGCCCCCATCCCCTGCTCGAGGCTCGCTCAGGCAAAAGCCAGCATGGCCCCCTGCCCTTTGTCGCAGCTTGGAGGGGGAAGGGAGGAGGCCGGGGCGGAGACAGAGAAGGCCATAAGCCAGGAGGAATGACCGCGATGTCCTTTTTGGAATTGTCCTTCTTGAGCCTATTGGAGGCTTCCAGGAGCCCGCGGAGAGAACCCGCAGATGGAAGAGAAGAGGACAGAGACTGATGATGCTAGCACACTTGTTACTTTATAAAAGCAGCACTGTTGGGGCCACTCAACATTCAGTTTTGATTTTCACACTTTAACTTGACAAGGAACATCACTCTATCTCTTCAGTTCAAAGTGAGGAAGTGACTTACCTAAGGTTGCACAAATCTGAATGGGGGTCTCTTAATGCCAAGCCTGTCCCAAGGTTAGAGAGGAATTGTGAGACCCAGGTTCTCAAATGTTTCTCTGCTTGCTGGACTCAAACATCAGTTTCTCCTTCATGCCCTGGTACTCTTGGGTTCTTCCTGCTCTTGTTTACACTGAGATCTTCGATTGATTCCTAATATGGGTCCACTTTCCCTCATCCCACACGTTGGATGAAACCCAGCATCTTTAGACTCCTACTGGGCCTGGGCCCCTGGAGGAAGGAAAGATGGCACAGTTCCATGTGACATGTCTCCTCTCTGCTTCTGCCTGCCCAGGATGGGGAGCCCCCTCGGCAGCGAGTCACTGGGACCTTGGTCCTTGCCGTATTCTCCGCTGTTCTTGGCTCCCTGCAGTTTGGCTACAACATTGGGGTCATCAATGCCCCCCAGAAGGTGAGGGGCTACAGTTGGCAGAGTGGGGTGCCCAGACAAGGTGGGGGGGTGGGTAGTGAGCAGAGAGGGAAGAGTCTAGCAGCTAATCACTCCTTTGCTGTGCCCCTAGGTGATTGAACAGAGCTACAATGAGACCTGGCTGGGGAGACAGGGGCCTGAGGGACCCGGCTCCATCCCACCAGGCACACTCACCACCCTCTGGGCTCTCTCCGTGGCCATCTTCTCTGTGGGTGGCATGATCTCATCCTTCCTGATTGGCATCATCTCTCAGTGGCTGGGAAGGTATGGGGCTGGAGGGTGAGGGTGGAGGGACAGGAAGGGAGCCAGAGCATGGGTTCCTGGACTCTCACAGCCCCACTCTGTCTGCCAGGAAGAGGGCCATGCTGTTCAACAACGCCCTGGCAGTGCTGGGGGGCACCCTCATGGGCCTGGCCAAGGCAGCTGCCTCCTATGAGATGCTCATTCTTGGACGGTTCTTCATTGGCGCCTACTCAGGTACCCACGGGCACTGTGGCCCTGTGCAGGGCCTTGCTGTCCTTCACTAACCCTGGCCTTGGGGATGGGGGCGGGGGGCGGTGGGCAGCTGCCCTGAGAAGCTCTCTTCTTCCCTCTGCTCAGGGCTGACGTCGGGGCTGGTACCCATGTACGTGGGGGAGATTGCCCCTACTCACCTGCGGGGCGCCCTGGGGACACTCAATCAACTAGCCATCGTCACTGGCATCCTAATCGCCCAGGTGACTGGGCCTGGCCTCCTGGGAGGTTGGGCAGGGGGTTGGGGCTCTGGGTACAGGCTGAACATCCTGCCCTCCTTCCCTGCCTTCTCCCACAGGTGCTAGGTTTGGAGTCCATGCTGGGCACAGCCACCTTATGGCCACTCCTCCTGGGCATCACCGTGCTGCCTGCCCTCCTGCAGATGGTCCTGCTGCCCCTCTGCCCGGAAAGCCCCCGCTACCTCTACATCATCCGGAACCTGGAGGGGCCCGCCAGAAAGAGTGAGCTCCCGTGCCATCCTGCGGGAACCTGTGCCTCTCCCAGGCCCTCTGCCTGCCCTCTCAGGCTTGACCCCCCTCACCTCCAGGTCTGAAGCGCCTGACGGGCTGGGCCGACGTGTCTGAGGTGTTGGCTGAGCTGAAGGAGGAGAAGCGGAAGCTGGAACGTGAGCGGCCCCTGTCCTTGCTCCAGCTCCTGGGCAGCCACACCCATCGGCAGCCCCTCGTCATCGCCATTGTGCTGCAGCTGAGCCAGCAGCTCTCAGGCATCAATGCGGTACGGGCATCAATGTGGTGTGGACGCAGCCACCTCCAAGAGGGGCAGGGTTAGGGAATAGCCCCAGAGGAATGAAGAAGGGAGCAAGCCCCTGCTTCGTTAAAATTCAGAGTCAGTCCAGCTTGGTGTGGCTTCAAGGGAGGAAGGAACATCCTTGTCATCACCTTTTCTTCTGGCCCACCTCTAGGTTTTCTATTATTCCACCAGCATCTTTGAGTCAGCGGGGGTAGAGAAACCAGCCTATGCCACCATTGGAGCTGGCGTGGTCAACACAGTCTTCACCTTAGTCTCGGTAACTGCTGGCCTCTGGAAGGGTCCCACCGTTGGCTTCTGGACATAACTGGGTGTCCTAAAGGTCCAACCCTTGGTTGACCCCAACCACCCAATCCCTCCCACGTCCCAAGCCCTGAAGGCCCCTGGCAAGCCCTGACTCTCTCTGCAGGTGTTCTTGGTGGAACGGGCTGGGCGCCGGACCCTCCATCTCCTGGGCCTGGCAGGCATGTGTGGCTGCGCCATCTTGATGACTGTGGCTCTGCTTCTGCTGGTGAGGCCTGAGAAGAGGGAAGGGGACCAGCCTCCCAATCCTGGGGAACTGCCCCAGGGGGCTCTGTGGACAGCCAGGGTCATTCCTCAACATACATGCCTTTGACTTTGGGCCCAGGCCGTGTGCCAAGACCATGCCCCTGAGGGACCCAGGCTGCATGCACTTCCTCCTGCTCTAGAAGGACACTGTAGCATTAGCCTGGCAGCCAGTGGGGAGAGCCCCTGTCAAACCTCAAGAACAGTAATTCCTAAGAACCCAGCTCTAGAATCATGGGGGAATCGACATAAGATCCTGAATCAGCACAGGGTAGCCAGCTGAATGTCAAATGCTTGAAGGCATGTTCTAACCTAGGTGGCAGTCCCCTGCCTGTGAATGGCTGGTAGGGTCAATGCCAGTTTCCTGGGTGGAGGGCAAAGGAAGATCCTGAAAGACCTGACCTGAGTTGTCCACCCTCCCTACCCGGCCCCCAGGAGCGGGTTCCAGCCATGAGCTATGTCTCCATTGTGGCCATCTTTGGCTTCGTGGCCTTCTTTGAAATTGGCCCTGGCCCCATCCCCTGGTTCATCGTGGCCGAGCTCTTCAGCCAGGGACCCCGCCCAGCGGCCATGGCAGTGGCTGGGTTCTCCAACTGGACATGCAACTTCATCATCGGCATGGGTTTCCAGTATGTGGCGGTAGGTCCCCTGCCCCCGCCCCATCTCCCACACCATCAGCCAGAGGAGGGCAACGCATCACTGGCCCAGATGCTTTCCACTCAGCATCCCCCCACCCCGCCTCGCCCATAGACTGCTGGTTGGGGGCTCACTTTAGTGGACCACATGGGTCCTGAAGACCGCCTGCTCCACCAGAATCAAAGCAAAGAAGGGAACTGAGCTAGATGGAAAACAACAGAGCTGTCTTCAAAGCCAACTACTGGCATAACTTACTTAGGAGTAAAATTACAAACTTCGTATTAATAGTGCAAATGGCTAGGAATCCACTGAGTGCAGTAACTCAGGATGGAAAGAGAGGGAAAAACCAGGAGAGATGGGGTTCATAAAATTCTCTTTTCACTAAATTCTCCTGGCAATTTCCATTGCCCACCAAGGAGCCACCTGCTTCGTGCAGTGTCCCAGTTCCCTGTGAGGATCTTTGGCCCCAAGCCAGTCCTTTAGTCCTGGCTTGCCCAAGGCCACCCGTTCCCTCCCCTCTGTCAACACCTCTTTCTCCACTTGTCCCAGGATGCTATGGGTCCCTACGTCTTTCTTCTATTCGCGGTCCTCCTGCTTGGCTTCTTCATCTTCACCTTCTTAAAAGTGCCTGAAACCCGTGGCAGGACGTTTGACCAGATCTCAGCCGTTTTCCACCGGACACCTTCTCTTCTGGAGCAGGAAGTGAAACCCAGCACAGAACTGGAGTACTTAGGGCCAGATGAGCATGACTGAGGGCCACAGAGGGGTGGGAGAGCCAGTTCTCTCCACTTGCCCAGAGACCCCCCTCCTTTTCTCTGCAGCACTTTAACCCTCTCTTCCCCATTACTTCCAGGGCAGAGAAAACCCCTGCAGCCTGGTGGGATTGGGAAGCTGGAGGGAACGGTGGTCTGAGCACCCCCTCATTCCCCTCGTGTGACCTCTTGGATTATTTGTGTTGTGGTTAGGCAGTGGCTGTGGGGGTGGGTCTCCCCTCCATCCCCTCCTTCTTCAGTAGCCATCCCCACCCCACCTCAGCTCCAGAATACTTGTGCCCTGGCTAGTGAAGGGGGTTTACAGGGAGGAGAGACTCTAGGACTGACTTTCCAGTGGGGGTGAACCAAAGCCGAGAGCAGGACAGAAGACAGATCCAGTTCCTGCCACCTTGGACTCCTCCCCCTCTGGCACTTCCTCGGAATTCTTGCCACAGACTCTGGGTGAAAGGGGAGGGGGTCCGTCTGTCCCCTCCAGGGCAAAGGACACACCCCCCTTCCCAAGATCTAATCTCACTTCTCACAGGGCAGGCTCAGTCCTCTTGCTCAGCCTTCCAGGGCGAGAGGAACACGCGTCCATCCATGGCGAGAGGAAGGGACAGTGGGCTCTCCTCTAGACTCAGGGTTCTGAGCTCCACCCCCGCTGCTCCCCAAGGCTGCCAGGTGGGGGCCCCAGCTCTTCCCTCCTCTCCCATCCTGGGAGGGTATTATACCCACAGGCTTTTGACCAACTAAGGGCAAGAGGGATTTGAAAGGCTGCCTGTAAACACTGGGCTGGGAGGAGCCTTCAGATATTTTTGTATATGTTTGAAAAAGCAGGGGCAGGGAGAAGAAACTGAAGGTCTGTTGTACTAAATGTATATATAGAGAGATCCGTATATAAAGTTACTGTATGAGATATGCATGCTGTTGTGTGGAGGCACTCCAAGACGGGCTGAGACCCAGACCACAGCCTCCCCACCCCCGCCTCTTCTCCATCCTGCCTCAGTTCCAGGCCACAGAATCCTCTGGACTGGACGCTGTCACTCATGCCTCCACTTAAGATCTGGAATCATTGCCTTTGTTAACAGTAGTAAAGCCTCAGTAAGTTGACGCTGCAGGTGCTAGACCCTGCTCTTGGCAGTTCAGGAATCACTCATTCTACCAGGGAGGCAACAGTCCCATTTCACAGATGGGAAAAGTCAGTGTCCCAGGGATGAAGGCACTTCTGCAGAGCTGCACAGCTAGAACCGTGGGAACAAGGATCCGAGAGTAGGCCCTGCCTACGAACCCCTCTCCCTCCTGCCACCCTCAACAGTGCATTACCAACAAGGCTCTGAACAGAAAAGAGGCAGAGACCAAGACAACAGGAAAGCCCGTTTTTGTTTTTACTGGAGGCTCAGGTGGCACATGACAGTTCATAAAATGGCTTCAGAGGTAGGGGGAGCAGGGAAACAAAAAATAAACTGGGGTGGGAAAGAAAAACAACCAGGAGGAGGGAAGAGCTGGCTGGTTCCTTCTCAGCCTGATTTAGGGGAGGGAGTTGATGCCTCTGAACAATAAGGATGGATCCCTTCCTTCAACCCTTGGTAAGGGAGAAAGGAAAAAAAAAAAAAAAAAAGCAAAAGGCTGTTGCTTTGGCCCTCCTGAGTCTCAAGGAATGGGGGGAAAAGCCGGTGTTTTGATGTCACAAATTATGGGAAAGAGGGGAGGGAGGTGTTGGGTAGAATACAGGTCAGTTGGAAAAACTGGCAGATACCTGAGAGGAAGAGAGATGGAAAAGTCACACCAGCAACTTACCACCACCCAGCCCCACCCCCACCTCTGAGTACCCAGCCCGGGGCCTGCCACTCACCAGACGGTGGCTCTGGGTGTCCTTTGAGTTGGAATCACTCCAGTATGGTGGTTGGGGGGTCCCCACTGTTGATGGGGGCTGAGGTCTAGAGAGAACAAGGTGGTCGGCTGAGACCCTCTTGTTCTTCAGGGCCCCCAGCTTCAACCTCTTGCACCTTTTCTCTTCCCATTCCTCCCTCAATTCCCATCCACAGGCTGGTGCTGGGGCTCCAGCAGAGCCAAGGGAGTCTACAGGGGGCGATGTGGGCTCCAACACCTCTGCTGGGCTTTCCTGGTGGGTGGGTTGGGGGGTGGCTGCCAGGGATGGACCTGGCAGTCCTGGCTCTTGGGTGTCAGGCTGCCTTGAAGCCAGGATGAGTGGGGACAGGGCCAGGAGAAGTGGGAACAAAGAGAGTGGGAAGGAAAGGGAAAGGAAGACAGGAGTGGGGAAAGAAGGGACAGGGGAAAGTTGGCTCCAGGCTTTTCTTTCCTTCTCTGGACCCCCACACGGACAGTCCCAGGTCCTCACCTCTGGGGCTGTGGACTGCCTGGGTCCCGGGGGCTGCTGCCGTCTCCGCTGGAAGTAGGGGCGGTTTCGTGGACGCTGGGGCTCAGGTCGGGAGCCATCAGTGGGGCCTTGGCTGGGCTTGGTCTCGCCATCCCCACCTTCTGTGGTGGGTTGCTGGGGTGGCCTGGGGCGGAAAGGCCTGGGGCAAGAAGCGAGGACCCTGAAGGGACAGGAGCCCAGTGCAGACCACGTCCCTCCCTCCTAGGATCCCCCCAGCAGGGGCAGACTAGCCTGCCTTCCTTTCCCATCCCAGGGGTGCCTGCTAACCCTGGGCACCTGGGCAGTAATGGCTCAGTGGCCCGGCCCTCCTGACCTCTGGCTTCAGGCCCCTTCCCTTCCCATCCCTGGGTCCCCACACTGGCTGGTGAAGGGGAAGCCAGGGCCCAGGAATGGGAGTCTTACCTTCGGTACCTGGGCCGGAATCTGGGTGGGGGTATCCGCTCATCCCCCTGCTGCTGGTCTCCCTCCAACGGGGCTGTCTCTTTGGGTTCTACCCCGTCTGTGCCCTGGGGACGTGCAAAGGCCGGGGGGGAGCCGGGTGGCACCAGCTGCTTTGGTGTCCACAGCTCTTCCCAGCCCACCTTCCACCCCACTTCCTCTGGGATCCAGCCTCATTAACTCCCGCTCCTTTTCCAGGATGTGGGCATCTGGTTCCCATGTTGTCAGTCCCCCTCACCTCTATAGGCTGCTGCTGGTTGGGGGGCCGAGGGCCTCGCACGAAGCGCCGTCGGTAGAAGAAGGGTGGTGGGCGCCGTCGTCTGGGCCGCTGCCCGGAGTCTTCGGCACGCTCCCCTTCGCTGCCTGGCTCTGTTCCACCCGATGGAGCCTCTGCCACCATGGGTGGCGGGGCAGCTGGGCGGGGCCGGGGGATGAATCGGCGGAACCTGCGTCGGTTGGGGGCATAGCGGCTGCCCTTCACTGGCACTCCCCCAGGCCCAGTTACGTTAGCAGCTTCTGCGCCCTGGGGAGGAGGTGGGGAGGAGGTGGGGAGGAACTGGTGAGAACCAGCTCCCACAACAGATGCACAACCTCCCAGTCTGGCTTGAATCACTGTCTTCCATCCTTCCAGGTAACTGCCCCTTCTCCAGCTCCTCTAACTTCTGGTTCTTTCCACCTCCCCAGAGAAGCAGGGGCCAGTGGTGTTTGGACCCTTCTGGAAGGGGCCTCATCTGCAACTGGTCCTTTTGAAATAACTGCCACTGGACCCTCATGAGGCTTAGCCTGGAGGTGTGGTGGGGATGGAGAAAGAGGGCTGGCAGCAGGGGAGCATCTCCTGGAGGGCTGATTCTGAGAGGAGAACATGGGCACAGGTGCCCCATGGAGAACAGACATGGGCCTGTTGAACTGCAGAGAGAGCCCTGTGACGGGGGCACCTTCTTTAGGACACCCCTTGAAGCAGCCAGAGCCTTAAGGACGACAGTTCTGCTTGAGAACACGGTCCTAGTCCCACAGCCTGTGCTGCCCGGGCAGAGCCTGTGGGGGGAACCTCCAGGGCACCCTCCCCTGGTTTGGCGGGCTCTCCAACCACAGCCCCCGAACCTTCTCTCCTTCCACGACATCGAACTCCACGGTCTCCCCATCCCCAACGCTGCGCAGAAACTTCCTGGGGTTGTTTCTCTTAATAGCTGTCTGGTTAAGGAAAGGCCAGGAGAAAGGTGAGAATGGCCGGGATCTCTCGCACCCCTGTGGGGCCCACCACCCACTTCCATTGTTTTCAAAATTTTACTTGTGAGCTGGGGCTGGAGTGTGAAGCAAAGAGAAGGCAAAGTTCAGCAGGGGAAAAGCCACAGACTAGGGGCCTTGGAACAACTGTGTAGTTACCACGGTCCCCAGGACTCACTCCCTCTTCCCCTGACCCCTCAGGGATTTCCAGAAGGGAAGCAAGAAACATGAACTCAAAAGCCAAACAAAAAGCCGATAGTCTTAAGTTGCAAAGTGGGTAACACGTACTATGTTTCTTACCTCAGTCCCACTGAGCGCGCATTCCACCAAAGCAGTGGTTCTCAAACTGTGCCGGCATCACAATCACCTGGAGAGCTAGTTAAAACAGGCAGCTGGCCCCGCCCCCAAGCCTGACTGATTGGCTAGGTCTGGGGTGGGCCTGAGAATCCAGATGTCAGGAGATGCTGCTGGTGCGGGGACCACACTTTGAGAACCACTGCGCCCAAGTAGCGCTAGCCTGTGTCCTTTCCCTCGGACACCGCCTGTGATTCGTTCCTGGGATGTTCACAGGTCCCAGAAGGGAGTGAGCCGTGCCGTGCCCAGAGGGCAACAAGCACATTTCTTACAGAGACAACCCAACACAAGTGGGGCCAATGTAGTTAGTACAGCACCTGTGGGATGGATAGGAAACTATTTCCTGGTGGGAGGTGAAAGCCGGAGAGCCAGGACTTGTGCTGCTAAGAGGACAGTGGCTAAGAGGACAGGGAGGGCGGGTTCCTCCCCTCACAAAGCCATCCCAGCTCTTACCTGGTGAACAAAAACATCCTCCTTGGTGTCATTCCTGCAGGACAGGATGGGGTGTTAGGTGATGATTTTGGTAAGGCACTCACCTCTGCTGAGGCCTCCCTAGCTGCCAATTCCCAAGACCTGTGGCCCCATCCTCTCTACCTTCCATTGCTGCTTGGGGTTAAACAGGGCCCAGAGAGTGAGACAAGAGCCAATAGGGCCCCCTGAAGCGGGTATGAAGAGCAGATCCCTAAAACCTCCATGAAAAACCTGGGCTTCATGAGGAAAGGGCTGCAGGGTCAGCAAAGGCACCTTGAAGGAGCTGGTTCAGCCTTTACCTGTGGAGCTCTCCACCCTCTCCACCCTCTACCCCAGGGCACCTTAGAACCTGGTAGTGCTGGGTGTCACTGTCCCCAGCCAACAACCCCTGCTCCCCAATCCACGGGTGGAGAATTCCTCTCAGTCTCCTTCCTTCTGCAGTCAAGGAGGGAGTGAGTAGGGACAGGAGCAGAGGTGCAGAACACCTTTGAGGAGGGGAAAATGTGTCAAGAACTGGCTCCAAACAGCCCACAAAACTTTATTCTCAGCCTGGAGGTGAACCCCAGGGTCAGGCCCCCTCTCAGCACACCAAGAGATCAAGGGTGAGAAAAGATATTAGATCATTCTCTGTCACTACCTTGCCCATCACCCTAGTTTACCCTAGCACCCCAGTAGGGGGGTGGGTGTGAAGAGGTATTCCCTCAGAACCTCCCAGGAGTCCTCAGTTTCCAGAATTAGAGAAGGACCCTTCCCTAGAACAAGTGTTCTGGCTTTAAAGCACTTGGATCTGCACAAAGGTCAGCCTGCTAAGAGGGAACTGAGGCCTCCCAGGAGGGCTGAGCTGGGCAGGGTGCCTGGACTGGGGAAGGGCCCACTGGGGGAGACCTGACTCCGCTCAGAATCTGACACTGTGGGCCCTCCCAGTTTGGGGGTGCGGGGGTGCTGTAGAAGGAAAGCAGCAGCTTCAGGCTGGGCTGGTGCCTTCTTTCCCCAACCCCCACCAGACTCAGTCCCGTCAGATGGGGCATTCAATGAGCTAACAGCTCTCTAAGGGAGATGAGTTATGAGAGTGCTATGTGTGCTGCTCGAAACAGGAAATGAGTGAGGAGAGTGAGGATTCGCCGGAGGCACAGAGAGCAGGTACATTCTGCCCCAAAGGCGGCGGCAAACTAAACCAGAAGGTGACACACACCAGCTGCGAGGATCAGAGCCAGATTTGCCAACTTCCTAGATCATTAACCCTCTGCTGCCCTTGAAGATGTGGAGAAGGCTTCTTCATGCCCACATCTGTGCTGTGGTTAAAGACTTTCAATCAGCATCAGCTGGACATTGCAACCATGTGCCTTGGTAGGGGTAGAGATGAGGCTGGGAAGGTGTCCAGTCCCATAGATCAGTTTGGAAGACACCCATTCCACCCCCTCCCTGGGTTCCTCAGATACCTGTTGATGAATCCGTAACCATTCCGCACGTTGAACCATTTGACAGTGCCCAGGACTTGGATTGCTGCCAGGCAGAGATGCAGTGGGGGCAGTAAGATAGGGGGAAGAGATGGAGTTGGACTCAGTTTTGGGACACTCCAAAATCTAACCAACCTATTATCTATTAAGCTAAACTTCATGCCAACCAGGTTTTACCCAGTAGCTCCAAGGCATTCTTACCCAATTACACTAAATGCAACCGCCCCTACAGCGGGGCTCAGGGTTTCAAACCTCTTCCAATTCTAAGGCATGCTTCTCACATCCTACAAATTTAGGCCCTTAACCTAGAAGCGGGTACTTACTTGGTCCACGAAGTTCAGCCCTCAGGTCATAACTGGGGTCTCTCTAGCCCTCCTATTGTAAGGGTCACTAGTGCACTTGCGTCCCGGGCTCAGATATTTACCTAATACTAGCCCAAATCAACAAGATCAAGTCTCCCGCCCCGGGGGCGTGGTCAGACCCTAGCTGGACCGGCCAGCCACTCCTTCTCACCCAGGAAGACACTGCAGAATTTCCCACCAGGGAAACTCACTACGGTCCGCTGGTCCTTTGAGCCTCGAGCCGTACCGGCCTTCGGCTTTCCGGACCCCGCCGGGCTCCACGATGCCCCTCCCCCAGCCCGTCGACCCCCCCCCCCCGCCTCCCCCTTAGAGCCGCCCTGGCACGCGCCCCGCCCCTCACCCAGCACCGGCTTGTCCGCCTGACTCCGGGCCAGGGGCGCGGGGTTCCCGAGGCCGCCGTCGCCGGGTTGCCAGGGGTGCGGGGGCCTGGCGCCGAGGGGGTCCCAACAGCTGGGCCCGAGGCCGTTCCGACCCCGCCGCTGCCCGCCCCGCCGCCTGCTTTCTGTGGCTCCCCTGCGGGCACCGGGACCACCACCGCTACCACCCCTGCCGCCGTCGCGGGCACCGTCGCCGCGGGGGCAGCTGTCGCCACCACTGCCGCCTCCGCCTCGCTCATCCCGCCGGGTCCAGTACCGGCCCCCGCCGCCACCACCACCACCTCCTCCGCCGCCGCCGCCGCCACCGCCCCGGCCCCTCCCCCTGGCTCGCGAACCCACCGCCCCGCTCGGTCCTCGCGCCCCGAGCCTAGCCTGCACGCCGGCAGCCGGCCCTGAACCGAGGCCAATCGTAGCCCGCAGCCGCGGCGCGTGCAGGCCCCGCCTCCCGGCCACAGGCCAATCCTAGCGGAGCAACCCCAGGGCCCGCACGCCAGCCCCGCCTCCCAGACTTCGCGCGGAGGCTGAGGCCCCCGCCCGCAGCTTAGTAAGTACACCTGGGCCCCGCCCCGAGGCCATCACGTGACAGCCCCAACCCAACCCATTGGCCGACGGCCGCTTTCCCCTCCCCCCCTCCGCCCCTTTCCACCGGCCGCGGGAAATCAAACGGGCTGGTCGCGCCCCAACCGCCACCTGGCCTCTACGTGAAGGGCGGGGCGAGGGCGCAGCTCCAAGGTTGCCCCTGACAACCCGGGCGGGGGCCTGAGCCCGTAACCTTGGTCCTGGCTGTGGGCGGCACGGCTCACTTCCACGCTAGAGACCACCTTTGCCCGCACACTGCCGGGTGTGGTTGCTTTCTCCCAGCCTGCCCGACCGTCTCCCTAGAGGATGCCCTGTACCCTGGTCTGTGGGATCAGCCCGCGGGGCCAACCAGACTTTCCCAGGTGACGGTTGCTCTCAAGCCGAGCACTCTCACACTTGTTGGGTTGTTTTTGACGTATGATTTACATACAGCAAAATGCACAATTCTCTGAGTTTTGATAAACGCGTTCATCTATGCAATCAACACCCTCATCAAGATGTTTTTCCCTTGCTCTTGAACCCTTTCCGGGCAGGCCTAGACTCCTCACAAACCATCTTTTCCACCGGAGATCAGTTTCAAGATCCGCAGTACTGGGTGCTTTGGTCTCCGGCTGGGCCTCGCTCTCCATCTCCCTGCCCTTTCCTTGGCAGCTCCCTTTACCTTCTTTCTTTTATCCAACTAGCCAGACTCTTCAGACTCAAGCCGAAGTGACATAGATGTCTCTATAGGTGACTTCTTCAAGTACCATCTTATATATCACTCCTCACTATCACTTCATCCTTTACTTTTCTCATGACATTTTTGGAAATAGAAATTGCTTATTTACATTATTCCTGCCCCCTCCGAAACTCTAGACCAGTGAACTCCTTGGCAAGAACTGTGTAGTTATGTTTGACGCCTGGAACAGAGTCTGGCACAACATAGGCGCTCAATATTTCTTGAGCAGATAAATAGTCCCCATTCCACAGGTGGGGCTTCCCTCATAGCTCAGTTGGTAAAGAATCCGCCTGCAATGCAGGAGACTCCTTTTCGATTCCTAGGTCGGGAAGATCCCCTGAAGGGAAAGGCTCCCCACTCCGGTATTCTAGCCTGGAGAATTCCTTGGACTGTATAGTTCATGGGGGTCACAAAGAGTCGGACACAACTGAGAGACTTTCACTTTCATTCCACAGATGAGAAAAGGCCCGGTGCGAGGTTTGCCCCGGGTTTCTTGGGAGCCCTGGTGTCAGGCCTCGGAGCCACAATCTCCCACCCAGAAAGATGCGGCTCCAGAGGTCTCTCCCGCCGAGGGCAGTCTCCCGACCCCAGCAGGACGCGTATTTTTAGCCGGGACAGCAAGCCCTGGGGCACCACACGTGCAGCCATGCGCTGCCCGGCCCCACGTGTGCTTCCTCAGTCCCGGAATACCACCCCACCCCGCCCCCGCCAGGCAGGCGTCCGCTTTCCAGCTGCGGCCGCTGCTAATCCCGGTACCGGCGCGCCCTCTGCCTGTCGCTTCGGTAGGCAGCGTGCCCTGGCTTCCTCTCTGTCCTTCCAACTGCTACCTAGCCCGCCCCACCGCTCCAGACCTCTCGTAGTTGAAGATGCTATTTGCCAGGGCGTCGGGTCCCGAAAAACAGACAAGATGCGAAAACAACTAAATCAAGTCCAGGATGTAAAGGATACAGAAATGACCACCCTCTTTTAGATTATTAAGGACCGACTTACCTGTGTCCTCCCTGGCTTCCCTGGTGGAGGTAGTGGTAAAGAACCTGCCTGCCAATGCAAGAGAAGCAAGAGACGAGGGTTCAATACCTGAGTTGGGAAGATCTCCTGAAGAAGGGAATGTCAACCCATTCCAGTATTCTTGCCTAGAGAATTCCATGGACAGAGGAGCCTGGTGGACTACAGTCCACTTCAGTCTCAAAGACTGAAGCAACTTAGAATGCACTCCCCGAGCTCCAGAAACAGGAGAAGCAGAAGAGCAAGCCTAGGGGAGGCAAGCAAGGTAACTCACAGTGTGACCCAGGCAACAAAAGAAAATCCACAGAAACGTGGGGAAGGTACAGAGGGAGCTCAGGTGTGACTGGTTAACTAAGGTTAGGTGGTGAGAGAGAGGAAGCTCACAGGAAGGGTGAGCCCTGTTGGTAGTAAAATTGAAAACGTCAGGAGACCAAGGGTGGGATGGTGCTACAGGAAAAAGACTTTTGGCAGACGAGGCATGAAACAATACGTAGACATGCAGCAGTTATAAACTCTCCTTCCCCTTGGATAAGAAGTAGCAGGTGCCACAGAGATTTGCAAATTACTATCCCTGTTCATGGAACAACAGACTGGTTCCAAATAGGAAAAGGAGTTCGTCAAGGCTGTATATTGTCACCCTGTTTATTTAACTTATATGCAGAGTACATCATGAGAAACGCTGGACTGGAAGAAGCACAAGCTGGAATCAAGATTGCCGGGAGAAATCTCAATAACCTCAGATATGCAGATGGCACCACCCTTATGGCAGAAAGTGAAGAGGAACTCAAAAGCCTCTTGATGAAAGTGAAAGTGGAGAGTGAAAAAGTTGGCTTAAAGCTCAACATTCAGAAAACGAAGATCATGGCATCCGGTCCCACCACTTCATGGCAAATAGATGGGGAAACAGTGGAAACAGTGTCAGACTTTATTTTTCTGGGCTCCAAAATCACTGCAGATGGTGACTGCAGCCATAAAATTAAAAGACGCTTACTCCTTGGAAGGAAAGTTATGACCAACCTAGATAGCATATTCAAAAGCAGAGACATTACTTTGCCAACAAAGGTCCGTCTAGTCAAGGCTATGGTTTTTCCTGTGGTCATGTATGGATGTGAGAGTTGGACTGTGAAGAAGGCTGAGTGCTGAAGAATTGATGCTTTTGAACTGTGGTGTTGGAGAAGACTCTTGAGAGTCCCTTGGACTGCAAGGAGATCCAACCAGTCCATTCTGAAGGAGATCAGCCCTAGGATTTCTTTGGAAGGAATGATGTTAAGGCTGAAACTCCAGTACTTTGGCCACCTCATGTGAAGAGTTGACTCATTGGAAAAGACTCTGATGCTGGGAGGGATTGGGGGCAGGAGGAGAAGGGGACGCCAGAGGATGAGATGGCTGGATGGCGTCACTGACTCGATGGACGTGAGTCTCAGTGAACTCCGGGAGTTGGTGATGGACAGGGAGGCCTGGCGTGCTGCGATTCATGGGGTCGCAAAGAGTCGGACACGACTGAGCGACTGATCTGATCTGATCTGATTCCTGTTCAGTTGAAGGGTTTGTGCATGTAGTTTTTCTGTTATTTCATTATTTTTAACTGCTGTAGTGAACAAGGGCTCCAGGTTTCCTCCTCTTTCTATCCCTCTCTTTCTGTCATTTTCTGCCCACCTGCAATCTGGCCAATCTTGTTCACTATTAATAAATAAATAAAAACCCCTGCCTGCTCAACTCTTGTTCTGCATCTCTCCATCAACTTAACAGCAAACTTCCTGAGAAACAAGTCTTTACTGTTTCTACTTCCCCATCCTTCTTTCATACCCCACCAACCCAAACCTGGTTTCTGTCCCCAGCACTCCACTGAAATGGCTTGGCAATGGTCCACAACCTCTTCCTGAGACATTCGGGACCTGGTTTGGGGTTCTCTTTCAACTCCAACCACAGAAGCGTTCCTGCCAAAGCTTCCACAGCCTAACCTTCCCCCCATGCCTTCATACCTGTCCTCCTGTGCCTTGTTCTCCACCAGCCTCAATCTTTCCTGGCCTGTCTTCTGCTCCCTACCTTCTATAGGACATTTTATCCTTTCCCCTGATTTTGATGACTCTGCTACTGATGGTTCTTAAACCCTGTGTCTCCAGCCCTGAGTCTTTCCCACCTTCTTAGCAGACTCTGAGCCAGGCATCCTCTAGCCAATTGCACCTCAGGCTTCTGAAACCTAAGTCCTCATCCAGGTTCCTCTTTCCCCACTCCCATACTGGTTTATCCACAATCATTCCTTGGTAGCCATTCATTCTTTGTAGAACAGTTTCCCCTGGATGCCCAGGCTCAGCACAGCAAAGGTGAAGATTTATGGTACCAAATTGAAATATTTGAATGATTTACAAGATACCGTTGCCTCTGTCTGGCTCCTAGAACCAAACACTCAGCAACTTTCCCCTCTGACTTTCTCCATGCAGCGCAAAACAAGGTCTGCTGCTGCTTCTCTCTTCTAACACTTACTTGGTTTCTTATTTCTCAGACGCTACCAAGTGTTTCATACCTACAGCTCCTTCTCTCTTCCCCCTTTTGCTCTTTAGCTAGTGTTAGCTCTGCCCTCTCCTTTTCCAGGTTTTGCTAGCACCTTGCCAAATCCTTGACCTTTTCTCTACCCTCTCTCTACCTCCTGTCCTAGCTACTATATCTGATATTACTTCCTGCCTCCTTCTTGAAACCTCCTCCTTGTCTTGCTTTTTTTTTTAAACCTAATTGCAGTAAGAGTTAATATCTATTGAGCATTTAGTATGTGTCACATGCTATGTTAAGCATGTTCAATGTCCTCATTCACTTACTCCTTACAACAGCCCTGGAAAGTGGATACTAGTATAATTATGCCCATTTTCCAGATAAGGAAACAGAGGTGTGGTGAAGTTAAGCAGTCAGCCTAAAATCACACAGTTGTGGAACAAGCCAAGCTGAGAATCCAGTGCAGAGTAGCCCACCTCTAGAGCCCAGCTTCTAAGCCGTCAACCTCCTTCAAACTGTGCTGGGACTCCATTTTCACATCTTCCCTAACAATCCCTTGGCCCCACTTTCCCTCTAGTCCTTTCCATATGTCAGACTTTTCCTTCAAAACAAATTTTTTTGATTTATTTTTTTTAATTGAACTATAGTTGAATTAGGGCTTTACAGGTAGCTCAGTGGTAAAGAATCCACCTGCCAAGCAAGAGACAAGGGTTCCATCCCTGGGTTGAAAAGATCCCTTGGAGAAGGAAATGGCAACCCACTCCAGTATCCTTGCCTGGAAAATCCCATGGACAGAGGAACCTGGTGGACTACGGTCCATAGGGTTGCAAAGCGTTGGACATGACTGAAGCAACTAATCAACAGCAACAACACAGTTGAATTACAATGTTGTGTTAATTACTACTGCCCAGCAAAATGACTCAGTTATACATATATACACATTATTTTTCATATTCTTTACCATTATGGTTTATCACAGAATATTGAATATGTGCTTTTACAGTAGGACTTTGTTGTTTATCCATTCTATATATTCCAGCCTTCAAACTAAATTTCTTAAAAGACTGTTTGTATTACCCAGGCACTGCTTCCTCCCTTGGAGGGGCGGGTTTACATGAGGAAAGATACTGACATCTGCCCAGTTACTTAGTTCAAGGGGTACTTTTTTGCCTTTGTTTTTTCACCTCTGTCTGTGTGACAGATGTGACTGGAGACCATCCCCTTCTCAGGCTTCTTCGTGGGCTCCTCAGTCTTTTATTTGCCCCTTCCTAAAGGCCAGAGTCCCCAGTTCTTCTGTCCTGGCTCTATAACCTTTGGAGAGCTTGTCCGCTCACACTGCTTCAGCGATGACCTGTTATGGGTAGAACTGTGTTCCCCTAGAAAATAGGTAGGAGCCCCAACCTCTCGTACCTGTGAATGTGACCTTATTTATAAATAAGGTCTTTGCAGATGAACCCAAATTAAGATGGGGTCTTGGGCTGCGCCCTAATCCAATATGACTGGTGTCCTTCTAAGAGGAAAGCACCATGTAAAGACAGATGTATAGGGACATTGCCGTGTGATGATGGAGCAGAAGCGGAAATGCAGCAGCTGCAAGTCAAGGAGCCCCTGGAGCTACTAGAAGCTGAAAGAGGCCAGGAAGGATCCTCTTTTCAAGACTTGGAAGAGAGCGTGGCCTGGCCAGCATCTTGACTTCAGACTTCTGTCCTATGGAACTTTGAGAATATGTTTCTGTTGTTTTCAGCACCAAGTCTGTGACACTTTGTTATAGAAACCCTAGGAAACCAACAGACAACCCAAACACAGATGCCTCCTACCCAGACCACCCTCTTCCTCAGCTTCCACAATACTAAACCTATTCTCAAAGTTCCAGGGATTCCCTGTTTGAATTAACTTCACTGACATTTACTGAGTACCTTCCTCTGACCATGGGATGGGGAAGACAAGGGTGGGATCATAACAGTGCTCCTTAGCAACCCTGTGCATCTTCTATAAATAGTTCAGGTGGGACTAAAAATAGTTCTGGTGGTCCAGTGGTTCCGACTCCATGTTTTCACTGCTGAGGGCCTGGGTTCAATCCCTGGTGGGGGAACTAAGATCCCACAAGCTGCACAGATTGGCCAATAAATAACCAAAAATAGTTCCAGTGGTTTGCAATAAAATATGCATATTCATACTCGACCCCTGGTCAGGTAACTAGGATTCACGTGCCTTGAGGTGTGGCAAAAAAAAAGTGCTGAGGAAATAGTGGTGAATTGGAAAGACTGATGCTGCAGCTAAAGCTCCAGTACTTTCGCCACCTGATGCAAAGAGCTGACTCATTGGAAAAGACCCTGATGCTGGGAAAGAATGAGGGCAGGAGGAGAAGGGAACGACAGAGGATGAGATGGTTGGATGGCATCACCAACTTGATGAACATGAGTTTGAGCAAACCCTGGGAGACAGTGAAGGACAGGGAAACCTGGCAGGCTGTAGTCCATGGGGTCAAAAAGAGTTGGATATGACTGAGCGACTGAACAACAAGATCCTCCCTGCCCTCACACAACTTACAGTCTAGTAAAGGAGGTAATGTCAACAGAGATACATGATAATAACAGATATAATAAAAGCCATGAAGGAAATGCACAGACTGATGTGATGGAGGAGAGGAGGATTTAGGGGAATAATCTAGAATTAGGCTCTCAGGAAGACACTGCTAGGAGGTGTGTCGAAGTTTATGCTGTGACCTGAAGGATGAGAAGAAGGCAACCAAATGTTGGGATTAGGGAAGAGAGCTCCAGGCACATGAAAAAAATTAGTGCAAAGGCCCTGAGGCAGAAAAGACTGGAAGAAAATACGAACAAGAAGAATGACATAAGCAGGGCCAGACCAGCCAAAGCTTTGGAATCTGGATTTTATCCTAAGAATGATAGGAAGTCTTTGAAGGGTTTTAAAAGGGGAAGTGAGTGATATGGTCTGTTTTATTTTTTTAATAAGCATTTTTTGGGGAGGCTGCTCCTCCTGGCTTGTGGGATCTTAGTTACCTGACCAGGATTGAACCCATACCCTCAGCAGTTAAAGCATGGAGTCCTAACTACTGAAGACCACCAGGGAAATCCCCAATAAATGGTTTCTTTCAAAGCAGTTTTAGGGACTTCCCATGCAGGGGATGCAGAACTAAAAATTCCACATGCTTAGCAGTGTGACCAAAAATAAATAAATATGTAATTATATATACATATATTTGTGTGCTCAGTAGCTCAGTTATGTCTGACTCTATTCGACCCCTTGAACTATAGCCCGCCAGGCTCCTCTGCCCATGGGATTTTCAAGGCAAGAATACTGGAATGGTTGCCATTTCCTTCTCCGGGGGATCTTCCTGACCCAGGGATCTAACCCACATCTCCTGCATCATAAGGGAATTCTTTTACTACTGGGACATCAGGGAAGCCTATATATATAAACAATGTTAGGTTTACAGCAAAATTAAAGAGACAACACAGAGATTTCTCATATACCCTCTGTCCCCAGGCACATACAACCTCCCTTACTTGATTTATGTTTAAAAAATACCACTTGGCTGGTTGCTTTGGGGGAAAAAAAATTGGAGGGAGGCAGAGGTGATATGGCGTGGATGAATGAGGATGGAGAGAAGTGACCAGTTTGAAGTATGTTTTGAAAATAGTGTCTGCAGGGTTTGGTGGTGGACTGGACGCGGGAGTGAGAGAAAAGGAATCCAGGAATCTAGGTTTTTAGCTTGAATGTCGGTGGATGATGATGCTATTTATTTCCATGAAAAACCCTGGAAGAGGAACATAGTCAGGAGTTTGGTTTGGAGCTTCTTTGAAACTTCCAAGAAGAGAGCTCAAGCAGGCATTTAGAGGGATGGGTCTGCGGCTCAGGAGAAAGTTGGGGCTGAAGTCAGGCATTTGGAGCCCTGCACATGGATAGGAATTACAGGCACAGGTCAGGCTGAGCTCCCTATGAAGTAAGTGTTGAGCTCCCTAAACTCACAGGTGAGGAGCTGGTCTCAGAGAAGCTAAGTGACTGGACCAAAGTGGTGCTGAAAACAACTTCTATGTACCAGCGCCAAATCGAGTCTCAGAGACAGACAAGAGTTTTGGGTGAAATAGAAAAGAATTGCTTTATTGCTTTGCCAGGCAAAGAGAGGCACACTAGACTCATGCCTCTCAAAATTGTGTATCCAGACCCCAGGAGGAATTAATGAAGAGTTTTTATGGCAGTGGTTCAAGGGTAAGATATGGGTGTGTGTGCACGCCTGGATTGCTTTAATCCTCTCTCAGGTGGTCTCTTAATCTTTTTTTTTCTTTTTGGTCTGGGATCTTAGTTCTCCAACCAGGGATTGAACCCACACCCCCCAGCAGTGGAAACATGGAGTATTAACCATTAGACCACCTGGAAGTCCTTGGTCTCCTAATCTTTTTTTTTTTTTAATGTGGACCACTTTTAAAGTGTTTGTTGAATTTGTTACAATACTGTTTCTGTTTTATGTGTTTGGGTTTTTTGGCTGCAAGATATGTGGGATCTTAGCTTCCCGATCAGGGATAGAGCCTATGTCCCCTGCATTGGAAGGTAAATTCTTAACCACTGGACTACCAGGCAAGTTCCTAAATTAATTTTTATTGGAGTATAGTTGCTTTACAATGTCATGTTAGTTTCTGCTTGTCGAGCAAAGTGAATCAGCTATACATACACATATATCCCATCTCTTTTGGATTTCCTTCCCATTCAGGTCACCACAGAGCACTGAGTAACGTTCCCTGTGCTATATAGTAGGTTCTCGTTGTTGTTCAGTTGTTAAGTTGTGTCCGACTCTTTGAAACCCCATGTACTGCAGCACACCAGGCTTCCCTGTCCTACAGTATCTCCTGGAGTTTCCTCAAATTCATGTCTGTCGCCCCTTTTTCCTCCTGCCCTCATTCTTTCCCAGCATCAGGGTCTTTTCCAGTGAGTTAGCTCTTTGTTTCAGTTGGCCAAAGTACTAGAGCTTCAGCTTCAGCATCAGTCCTTCCAATGAATATTCAGGGTTGATTTCCTTTAGGATTGACTAGTTTGATCTTCTTGCTGCCCAAGGAACTCAAGAGTCTTCTCTAGCATCAATTCTTTGGTGCTCAGCCTTCTTTATGGTCCAACTCTCACAACCGTATGTGACTACTGGAAAAACCATCGCTTTGACTGTACTGACCTTTGTTGGCAAAGTGGTGTTTCTGCTTTTTAATATGCTGTCTAGGTTTCTAACTTTCTTTCCAGGGAGCAAGCGTCTTTTAATTTCATGCCTGCGGTCACCATCTGCAGTGACTTCGGAGCCCAAGAAGATAAAATACGTAGTAGTGTATTTACGTCAATCCCAATCTCCCGATTCATTCCACCCCTCTTCCTCCCGCCCCCCAACCTTGAGGTATTATTTTCTTGGGTCTAAATCCTTCAAGAAGGGCTCACACGCAGTCAATTTTGCTTTTTTCCCTCTCCTGAGCTCCCAGGCCCTCCCTCACCCTGTTGAAGATCAATCTTTCTCCAGTCTTTCTCCTTAGCTCCAGTGTCTCCCCACCAAAAGAACTGCCAGGCTTCCAGACTAGGTTTGTTCCCATCTTGGTACTCTCTCAGCCCCCATGTGCCCTGCCATCGGCAGCACTGCTCTGCTCTGCAGCTGCCTGGCTACTGCTTCACCCTGGCCACAAAGTGGGCCTCAGTTTCCACCTGGAGAGTGAATGACTGAGCAAATGAATGATCACAGCTAATGCTCTAGAATCATTTGTGATCATCTCACTGAGTTTCCTTCCTCTATGAGCTGGGTCCCTATTCCATCTCCAGCCTGATTCCCTACTCCCTTGGTCCAGTTTTTAAGAAACTTTCGGACTTCTCTCCCTAGCACCTGGGTTCTGCAAGACCTCTGGGAAAGAAGGGTGGGGAGAATTTCTGGGCTTTTCTTTCAGGCCCAGAACCACTCCAGTTTCATTCTTCTCCATCTCCACCCTCTTAGCTTCCAAAGAAGCAAGGTCAAAAATCACAAAATATCCCTTAGGCATCTTCTCAGAGTGCTCTTCTTATCTCATACCAACTGCCACTCATAAACCCATCAGTCACTGATACTGAACTGAGCCAAGGTTATGTATCTGTTAATCTCCTCCTCCAAACTATGGGGCAGGGACCACACTGCTAAACTCACTACCCTTGTATCAGGAGTATCTGGCACTTAATGGACTCGTGAAGTCGTTCAGTCATGTCTGACTCTTTGCGACCCCATGGACTGTAGCCTACCATGCTCCTCCGTCCGTGGGATTCTCCAGGCAAGAATACTGGAGTGGGTTGCCATTTCCTTCTCCAGGAGATCTTCCCAACCCAGGGATCAAACCCGGGTCTCCCGCATTGTGGGCAGACACTTTACCATCTGAGCCACCAGGGAAGCTCATTAATGGACTCAGTAAATGTTAACTGAATGAATGGATGAGTGAGCAAATGCAGTCAAGGTTTCTGCTCTGATCCCAGCAGCTGAGTGCTACAAAAGTGGGTCCAAGGACCCCCCACCACACACCCTCACAGTAGCATTACCCATTTGCTCATCCTCAAGCTTCATTTGTCATTCCAGATGGTACTAGTGGTAAAGAATCCACCTGCCAATGTAGAAGACATAAGAGATGCAGTTGGATCCTGGGTTGGGAAGATTCCCTGGAAAAGGAAATGGCAACCTACTCCAATATTCTTGCCTGGAGAACCCCATGGACAGAGGAGCCTGGCAGGCTACAGTCCATGGGGTCACACAGAGTTGGACACAACTGAAGTGACTTAGCACACATCCAAAGCTTCATTTGGTGTGTATGACTTTCATGCAACCCTTGAAGGTAGAAGGGACAATAGTCCCTGCCAAGGTCCTCTGATAAGGATAAATTCTCACTGTGAAACATTTGTACCACAGAAAACCCCCACCACTCCCCCGCCAGTTCTGGCCTGGCTTTTCTTTGCATCTGGAAATTCCTTCCATCAGCCGACAATTTATCTTCACATGCAACACAGAATCTGTTCACTAGGACCTGAGATGTATTTTTTAAAGGGCATAAAACAAAGGATGATGGAATACATGATTCATAGCAGTTGCCTCTGGTGTTGGGTTTGGGGTTAGTTTTTTTCTTATTCTTTTCTATAGTTTCCAAAATTTTTTCCGCAATAGATTTGTATTTTTATAATAAAGGAAACTTAACAGTCTTTTTAACCATGTAAAACCATTCCTCTTGATACAACTGGAGACCTTTTCCTTCCAGGTAAAGGAAATGTGTTACAAGGCATAGCTGATTTTGGGACTTGCATGGTGCTCCAGTGGCTAAGACTTCGAATTCCCACTACAGGGGGCCTGGGTTTGATCCCTGGACAGGGAAATAGCTCCCATGTGCCACAATTAAAGACCAAAGATCTCATATGTCACAACTGAGACCCAGGGCAGCCAAATAGATAAATAAATATTGAAAAAAAAAAGGTTTGTCATCAACCCCAGTCCTACCCACCTTTCTAAGCCTAGCTTTGCTGTGAGACTAATGAGCGTGCACCATCTGGCTCTGAGCAAGAATTCTCCCCAAGAATCTTAGAATCCAAGAACCTTTAGTGGATTTCCCCATTCCTGTTTTACTACATTTATCCTTAGGAATGACTTGATTAATGCATTATGTCCTCCAAATACACAGATTGAAGACCTCTTTGACCAACCTTTTGACCTCATCTTCCTCATTCAACTATCCACCAAATTCCATCTATTAGATCTCCAAAAGGTCTCTGGTGCTCATCTTTTCCTCTCAGCCTCACCACCAATGCCTTGATCCAGACCTTTATTCTTGTCCGCTTGGGCTACTGCCAGAGGCCCTTCACTGGTCCCTTGCTTCCAGTCCAGCTCCATTGTTTCCCCTCAAACATAGTAACTTTAATTTTTCAGAGCAGTTATAAGGTTCACATCAAAACTGAGAGGCACGTATAGAGATTTCACATATACACATGCATCGCCTCCCACATTATCAATATCTCCCATTAGAGAGGCACACTTGTCGTGATTGAAGAACCTACATTGATACATCATTATCACCAAGTCCATAATTTCCACTAGGTTCACTCTTGGTGTCATAAATTCTGTGAGTTTGGGTGAATTTATGATTGTATCTACCACAGTAGTATCATACAAAGTAGTTTCATTGCCCTAAAAATTCTGTGTGTACTGCCTTTTCATCTTGATCTTCTGTCACCCATGGCTGAGACGAGTTTCCTAGAGCACAGCGGCATCAGTGACTGGCACTGTCTCTCCAATACATACCAAAAAAGAGTGTGCTCTTTTGTACAGATGCAAGACTCCATGATCTTGTCCAGGTTTCCCTTCCCCGTCTACCTTTCATTTACCATCTCTGCCCTCCATGCCCAACCACTGACACAACTCTCTCTCTTCACCCTGCATGTCTTCCTCCACACTCTTGCTCTCACTGTTCCCATTGTTTGGAATGCACTTTTCCTTTATTTCTACCTTTCCCCCAAATTCCACCCATTTTTCAAAGTCCAATTATTTAAACACTTCTTACCCCAGGAATTCCTAATCCAAACTCTCATTGCTTGTGATCTGAACTACATGACAACTTTCCAAGGGCCTTATTACCTCCAGTCTCTCACCCTTTCAACCCACCTCTTACACCGTTGCTGGACTATCTTGATCTAACACTATTTGAATACGTCAGAGCTGCCTTCCCTATATTTTCCTTATGTGTGGTGTGCTGCTAAATGTTTAACAGCCAGCTCAGGGTAAAGGGACCCTGATTTGCAATATCTGCCAACTTCCATGGTATAAATACTTCTGTGGTGCCAACTTTAAGTTACTAATAAGATTTTATTGAACTCAAGAGTTAGTAGGAGATGTGCACAGTTGGTTCTCATATACCTATATAACAGTTTCCCTGCTGGCCCAGTGGTAAAGAATCCACCTGCCAGTGCGGGAGACATGGATTCAATCCTTGGATCAGGAAGATCCCCTGGAGAAGGAAACAGCAACCCACTCCAGTATTCTTGCTGGGAAAATTCCAGGGACGGAGGAGCCCGGTGGGCTACAGTCCATGGTGTTGCAAAAGAATTGGCCACGACTTGGTGACTAAAGACACATGCCTATATAATCAATCTTCACCACACCACTGGTTCCCATTTACAACTCTTCATTGACATTCTTTAAAATACTCTTTGTACTATACTTGCAGCTCTTCGTAAACCTAAAATTATTTCGAAATAGAACTTTAAAAAAGCCTACCAAAAATGTCTACCACAACAGATTTAGACTCATTTGACAAACTTCTTTCTCAGCAAAATGTGGGTACTCTCTAAACTGTTACCCTCTGAGAAAGGAATGAGGGAATAATGAATGCAATTAATTGCCAAGACATCCTCCAAAGCCAATGAAAGTCTATAGAGGGAATTCCTTTGCAGTCAAGTGGTTAGGACTCTGCCCTCTCACTGCCGAGGACCCTGGGTTCAATCCCTGGTAGGGAACTAAAATTCCACAAGCCATGTAGTGAGGCAAAAAAAAAAAAAAAAGTCTATATAAGGGTAACTGGAGAGTTTTTCAAGAATATTTGAATTCTAAACTCGGTTAGTGGGTGTAATCATAAGACAGTGGGAAAGGAATGTGAATGTCATTAAGACAAGATAGAATCTGACCAACTGTATTTTGAATCAGTTCTCAAAATCAGTTCTTGTCTTCTGTGTGGACTGAAGACAATACTCAGTGTGCAAATCAGGAAAAAAAAAAAAAGGCCAGAAAGATTGTCTAATAATTTTCAGGGCAGTTTCAATCCTAGATTATTACTGTTCCAGGATTCTTTCCAAAGGTGAGACAGGTAGGCCTCTTCTACACTGAAGACAAAAGCACTATGGTCTTCGAGCTGTCATGAAGTAAATGCAGTTAATTCCTTTACTTTGATTTCAAGATTCCTTGACTAGGTTTTTTCTTTCCACTTATATTTTCTTACAGAGAGGATGAACAGATGGATCAGCCAACACAGATGTTCTGTTGTCCTTGACCAATTCAATTCATTTAGAAAGAAGTTGATATGCCGTTTCTTTGTCAATTTTTTGTGAGTCCACTTGGTTTCAGTCAGGTATACCTTCACTCAATGTTAAATTTACAATGTACCAAATATTTGCCAGGCACAGTTCTAGGAGCTGGGGGCACAATGGTAAACAAAATCAGCCAGACCCCTGTCCTTATATATGTTATATTCTAATGGAGAAGACCAGGCATTAATAAAGTAATCACACAAATAAATGGATTTGTGGGAACCAACAATCTGGGGTAAATGCTATAATGTTTGCTCTGTGAATATATAACACAGGAAGTTGGCTTAGTCTGGTAGGTCAGGAAAGTGCTCCCTAAAGAAGTGACTTGATTGGCAAAATAAAATTCTGGGGCTTACAAAGCAGAGGACTGTACCCTGGGCTGTGGTAATTCCATAGATGCAATGCCAGTGTGGTCTCCCAGATACAGATTGTCTCATCACTCTACAATACTGTGCAATATTCTGCCCTTCTCTTTCTCTGAGTGTGTATGTCTTAGCCTTCCATAAAAATTATTTGTGCCCCTTCTATTTTGAATGGGAATTCTTGAGAGCTGTCATCACTCAGCCCCCTTTAAAATCATGGAGCTTGTGACTTAGGTCATCTAGGACTCTTCACCAACGTCTCAGAGAAGTAAACCAATTAAGAACAAAGATGATATTACATTTTTTTTGGCCACCCTGTGCAGCTTGTGGGAATCTTAGTTTCCTGACCAGGGATCAAACCTGAATAGCCAGGGAATTCCCAACAGTACATTTTTATTTTTTAAAAATAATTTTGTATATTTATTTCAAGTATTTATTTTTGGTGGTGTTGGGTCTTCATTGCTCCTGGGGCTTTCTCTAGTTGCAGTGAGCGGGGACTATTTTTTGCTGTGGTGTGTGGGCTTATTGCAGTGTCCTCCCTTATGGTGGAGCACAGGCTCTAGAGCGGGGAGGCTTCAGTAATTGCAGCACACTGGCTCAGTAGTTGTGGTGCCCCGGCTTAGCTGTCCCACAGCATGTGGGATCTTCCTGGACCAGGGATCAAACCCATGTCTCCTATATTGGCAGGCATGTTCTTAACCACTAAGCCACCAGGGAAGCCCCTGAACAATACATTTTTAAAGTAACAGCTTTATCAAGATGTAATTCACATACCATACAATTTAATTATTTAAAATGTACAATTCAATTTTTTTCAATATCTGGAGGGCAAGCATCACTTCAATTTTAGAACGTTTTCATCACACCAAAAGACACCCTCTGCTCCTTTCCTTATAGTCATTAGTAATCTCTCTCCATGTCTTCATTTCCCCCTAGGCACCAGGCAACCACAGTCTATCAAATTTTGTCTCTATGGATTTGCCTATTCTGGACATTTCATGTAAACAGAATAATACATTACTGTATGTGGTCTTTTGTGACTTTTATTTAGCATATGTTTCATAGTTATGCCATGGTGTAGTGTGTACCCAGTACATCATTCCTTTTCTTTTTCCCTCTCTTTAAAAAAAAAATTATTTTATTTTTGATTACTCTGGGTCTTCGTTGTTGCACACAGGCTTTCTCTAGTTGTGGTGAGCAGGGGCTACTCTTCATGGTGGCCTGTGAGCTTCTCTTTGCATTGGCTGCTTCCTGTGGAGCACAGGCTCTAGGCAAGTGGACTTCAGTAGTTGCAGCAGGCAGGCTCAGTAGTTGAGGTGTACAGGCTTTATTTGCTCCTCAGTATGTGGAATCTTCCTGGACCAAGAACAAACCTGTGTCCCATGCATTCGCAAGTGGATTCTTATCCATTGTATTACCATGGAAGTCCTTCATTCTTTTTTATTGTTGAATAATATTTCATTGTATGGACATACCATATTTTATTCATTCCTTCATCAGTTAATGGACTTTGAGTAGTTTCTACTTTTTGGCTATTATGAACATCTGTGTACAAGAGTTTTAAAACTGAGGTGAATTCACATTTTTAAATAAACAGCTCAGTGGTGTTCACTGCATTCAAATTCACGGGTTGTACAACCACCACCTCTATCTAATTCCAAAGCACTTCATCATTCTAAAACCCCATGACCATTAAGCAGTTACTGACCACCAGTCTGCTTTTTGTTTCTTTGAATTTACCTATTCTGCATATCTCACATCAGTGGAATCATATGTGATGCTTTTGTTTGGCTTCTTTTACTTGTTAACATCTTCAAAATTCATGTGGTTATAGCATACATTTATACTTCATTCTTTTGTGTGATTAATATTCTATTACATGTATGCACCACAGTTTGTTTATTCATTCATCTGTTGACGGATATTTGCGTTGTTTCCACCTTTTTACTACTACTGAATAGCGCTAAGTACTTTCCTGCAATGATTTGAGTACCTGTTCTTAATTTGGGGGTAATATACCTAGGAGTGGAATTCTTGGGTCATATGGACATCTTTGAGAAGAGCAGGAATTGGACTTTTAAACAATGCCTCCAGGAAATTTGTTTTTTTTCCCCAAAGGAAATGGCAGAAATTTCAGAAAATTGAGTGGGAGGATTTGGGGGTGATAGTACAATGTGCTACGTAAATGTATTAATTCAAGCTAGTGTTCGTAGTGGAGAACGCAATGGCACCCCACTCCAGTACTCTTGCCTGGAAAATCGCATGGACAGAGAAGCCTGGTGGGCTGCAGTCCATGGGGTCGCTAAGAGACACGACTGAGCGACTTCACTTTCATGCATTGAAGAAGGAAATGGCAACTCACTCCAGTTGTTCTTGTCTGGAGAATCCCAGGGACGGGGGAGCCTGGTGGGCTGCCGTTTGTGGGGTCGCACAGAGTCGGACACGACTGAAGCGACGCAGCAGCAGCAGCAGTGTTCGTAGTGCACATCTACCGTGTCACATCTTAAATAAGAACCAGATTCAGGATTTTGGATTCCAAGCCCAGCTATTTAGTTGCTTGTCTTGTTCCACAATATTGTCCACCAGTCTACGGAAGCAAGCAAGGTAGCCACGAAGGTAGTGCTGAAAACCTAGAAACTAGAGGTAGACGACTACAAATTTTCGGGAAAAGCAGCAGCTTTCTTCCCTAGAACGAAGACCAGAGAAATTCATTGCGAGTTTCTGGTTTCATGGTCACCTCTTATGAAAGGGAACATCAGTGGAATTCGATATACCACACTTTATAGAGAATTCTTTTCTAAGGGTGTGTGCGTGCGTGCGTGTGAGAGTCGCTCAGTCGTGTCCGACTCTTTGCGACCCCATGGACTATAGCCTGCCAGGCTCCTCTGTCCATGGAATTCTCCAGGCAACAATACTGGAGTGGGTTACCATTTCTTTCTCCATTTTCTTAGGGTGCTCGTAGACAATTGTTTGGAGACCGCAAAGGACAGCTAAGGGAAAAGAGAAATGCCATGTAAATCTTACTCCAGGATTCAGGAGAATTGCCTCTATGGAAGCCAAAGGGACCAATACGGTCTAAGAATTTTAACAAGATGGTGGCTGGGACGGGGCCGCTCTATCTTTCCGGGTGAAACTCTATGGCAGAGTAGAGGCGCACAGTTTTAGAGAAGTGAAGCTGAGATGGGTGGTAACTCGACCACACTAGCGCGCGGGGAAGAGTGAAGCGGAAAGAGCTCTCTCGCGCATGTCTGGAACGGGGGAGTAGGGGGAGAGGGATGGGTTTTGCGACAAGGGGCCCACCCCACAGTACAAGTTTTCTGAAACGTGTGAGTCTTTCAAGTCCAGCTAAAGTCGAGGTGGGGCGTTTCCTAAGACGCATGCGTTCTAGACAAGACCAGCGATACAGTGGCGTGGTCTTTTCAACGCCTGGCGTACAGACGACGTCTGAGGTGGAAGGGGCGTTCAGCATTCCCAACACGCATGCGCCTTGAGGACGGGGCGTTTCCTTCAGAGGGTGTGGAGCGTAGGACTCTTTATCGCGCAGGCGCAACGATTGTCCGGTAGGGCTGGTGGTCTAACACGGGGAGGGCAGAGGAGGTAGAAGGGATTAAAAAACCGGATGCGCCTGCGCGTTGCCTACTGGTGGGACGAACTTAGGATTTGTGAGGGGCGGGTTCACGTATGCGCGTCATTGGATGGGTAGGTGGGAGGGAGGGTGGAGAGCAGGGAGTATCTGTGCGCTTGCGCAGTGCGGGGGTGGAGGGCGGAGGAGATAGATAGCACGCTTGCGCGGCTGTCACAGGGCTGCTTGGTTGGTCAGTGGGGAGTCGGCGCCTGCGTACTAAGACCCGTGTGCAGCAGCGGCGGCGGCGGTAGAGGCGGCGGCGGCGGCGGCGGCAGCGGCAGTGGGCTCGGAGGCAGCGGTTGGGCTCGCGGCGAGCGGACGGGGTCGAGTCAGTGCGTTCGCGCGAGGTGAGAGCGGGCAGCGCGCGCGTGCGCGGAACCTTGACTTGGGCCTGGGAGTAGAGATGGAACTGCGCGAGGGTCGGGGAGGGGGCAGAGGGGAGCTGCGGCTCCGCCGCACGGGGTTCCGTCTGCGAGCCGCGCGAGGTACGGAGATACTTAGGCGCGCGACCCGGTTGGCGCGCGAGGTGACGGTTGGGGCTGGTCGGGTGACGTTGGAGCGACGCAGGGCGGGGGACGGCGAGCCGCGAGGCCGCCACGCGGGAGAGGCCGCCGGGCGGCCACGCCAGGGCGAGAGCCGGGGGCCAAATCGGCCCGCCGGGGTAAGGGTACCTGCGCCGTTGTGAACCGGGAGCCGTGAGGCCACGTGAGGTGGGGGAGGGGGCTGTTCGGTGAGAGGGCATGGGGGGGGTTGGCGGCTGGCGGGGGGGAGGGGAGGCGGCGTGGCTCCGGCCTGGCGCGGCCTTTGAGGAGGGGGCAGGCTGCAGTACCGGAAATGCCCCCTACGGGAGGCTGTCCTCGGGGTCGGAGGCCGCATGGCCGAAGGTGGACGGGGGCCGCATGGCAGCGCGGGGACCCCTCCCCCCAGGTCCCGGCCACCGGAAGCCCCGGGCGGCCACATGGTGGGCGGGAGCCGGCAACCCACGGCGCGGAGAGAGCTGGTCTTCGCAGGCGCCTAAGGGAGCTTGGAATTTTGAGGAGTGGGAGAGGCCGGAGGCCCGGATCAGGATCACCTCGGAGAGCCCGCTGTGGGCATATGTTACGGCTCCCCCCACCTCATGGATCTTTGGAGCTTTCCCCCTAGCCCTCCTGTGAAGTGAGGCGGCCAGCCAGGTGTAAGTGGCGCTCGTCCGTGCTGGGAGGCCAGAGAAATGGGGAAACGGAGGGCGATTGGACGGGAGCCCAACTCTTCTCGGACGTGCCGACGGCGCCTTAAAGTCCCAGGCAGATGAGTTACCCGCTGTGATAGGTGCTCTTCACCTTGTCACTGTTCTGTCGTGGTGTCTGACCTGAGAGTGCCTGGTTTTAGGGTCTTTAACTCTGCTAGCCTAGTATAATTCATACTACTCACTACTACCAGCCTTTTGCTTTCATTTTATTGTCATTCACCACTCCCCACTCCCCCACTTTGTACTGACTGTACAGGCCGGGCCTGAAAAGCCGACAGGACTGATGCATCCTGGGAAAAGTGGGAGGGCCCTTGAGAGGCTGGGTTCCTGGGTTCCCTTTGGGAAACCAGAGGTGTTTGGCAGGGAGATCAGTTAGAAAACAACTTTGCTTTCTCCCTCTCGGCTGCATCTGCAAATGCATGTTGGAGAGGCGGGAATCCCCCAAAGCGGCCTTGTGGTTTCCTGTACCAATGACGGGCTCTTGTGTGGATAGAGTGGGGGGGGTGTAACAGAGACGGGTGGGGCTCCCAGTCCTCCGGTCTCCACCCCCTCCCCCCCTACATTAGCCCCGCCTTTTTGCTGGCTCATAGCTGCTCACCTAATTATAGCCCTGGTTATGTGTGGGGAACAGGGGTGGTTGGTTTCAGTGGCAAGTAACACCTGAGTCCTCCCTCGACCAAGAATTAGGCCTTTGCCCATATCAGAGATTTGGGATCCTAAATTCCTGGAGCTTTTGGTATTTCAAGCCACTCTTTTAGCTTTCATATGGGGTGGGGATCCAGCTTATCTCCACTGCCATACACACCAGTTCTTCGTATTTTTGATCTAATCAGCATTTAGTCTAGAAGCTATTTTACGTGGGTAAAGGGATAAAGTGCTGGGGGAAAAAATGAAGCAATGTTTCTAGAGTGGAGTGGGATGGATTGGAGACCGTATTAATTCTTTCCTCACTGACCCTAGTTCTCTTCTTGACTCTAGTTGGAATCGTAGCCTCTTAAAATGGCAGATGATTTGGACTTCGAGACAGGAGATGCAGGGGCCTCAGCCACCTTCCCGATGCAGTGCTCAGCATTACGTAAGAATGGCTTCGTGGTGCTCAAAGGCCGGCCATGTAAGATTGTGGAGATGTCAACTTCTAAGACCGGCAAGCACGGCCATGCCAAGGTTAGAATTTCATTTCTGTACCTTGCTTTCCCCACCTGCTGTCGTCAGTGCTAGCTCTCTATCTTATTTAGCTCTTGTATTACTTATTACCATCTGGCTCCTGGTGGTCAGTACTCAGCCTTGGACACCTTTTTCAACTATTGCACCAGCCTTCAGCTTCCTCCTCGGTTACCCTCCTGTGCCCCAACATCCTTGGAGCCCCTTCCTTTCTCCATTTTTGTGTGTCTCCAATTTTTCTTCGTGGTCCTCTATGCTCTGGCTGTTCAGTTGCTCTGTTCTTTTTCCTGGCCTTTGCTTTTTGTATTTGTCTCTCTGAGTCTTTGTAGGTCCTCTTGTTTCCATTAGTTTGTCCATGTTTTCTCCAGTCCTAACATAAAATGCACCCCTCCCCTGGCAGGGCACCAGTGCACATCTCTGCACCTCTGTACATCACTGCTCCACTCTCCAGGTCCAGCTTTCCCATCACATCTCTGATGCAAGGTCAGAGTGCCTCTACCTGCCCCCTCTTCTTGGAGCCCGCTTGCTTACTTGGTCAGCATTTTCCTTACAGCTTTCCTTGTAACTTCAGACTCCCCACCTCCCCCCCACCCAAAACTTCAACCTGATTCATCTTTGAATTTCCTCTGCTTTTGTTCCTTAATCATTTTTTCTGTTTTCTATTGACTTGGCATTTGTCATGGGTTACCTCCAAATGTCTAGATCATTCTTTCTGGTTTCCTTATTTCCTATATGTGTAATTCTGCTCTCTCCCAACTCCTTTTTATTTTCAGCTCTTATTCCTTCCTGTTTTTGAACTCTTTTCTTCCTACCTTCCAAGTTCTCGGCCTTTTATGCTGATGTCAATAAAAGGTCTTGTAAACTTTTACCTAGGTTCCTCCTACTCCCCTAGAATCTTGGTCTCTTGTTAACGTTTTGATAGCTTGAGGTAACTGACTGCTCCAAGGCTGCCCTACAACCTCACCTGTGTGGTCAGCTGCAATTTCAGTGGTGGTCTTTTGGCCTCAGGCTCTTTTTAGAGCCCTTTAGTGAGCCTTTTAGTGTTTTCCTTTTTGAGTTGATTGGTTCAATTCCAACTCTTCTTTGTCCTGACAACCTAGTGTGACTTCCCCCCACCCAGCCAGGGATCTCCTCCATCCTAGAGTATAATTGGATTTCTATTTGATGTGATGTAGGTCCATCTGGTTGGTATTGACATCTTCACTGGGAAGAAATACGAAGATATCTGCCCGTCAACTCATAATATGGATGTCCCCAACATCAAAAGGAACGATTTTCAGGTATGTAGGTGACATGATTGTAGGTGGGTTAGTAGTAGCAGTTGGCAGGGGTGGGGGCGGGCAGTAGAAGTTGATACTGACCAAAGACCTTGTGCTGAGAGAAGGGAGATGGGCAAGAGAGGGTATTCGGTGTTAGCTGTTTGCCACCCTAGTTTGCCCATCACACCCTTCATCCTCAGGCTACTTGGGCCTATCTTCAGCTTTCTTCTCTGTCTGCCCCTAGCTGATTGGCATCCAGGATGGATACCTATCACTCCTCCAAGACAGTGGGGAGGTGCGAGAGGACCTCCGTCTGCCTGAGGGAGACCTTGGCAAGGAGATTGAGCAGAAATACGACTGTGGAGAAGAGATTCTGGTATGGTGCTCCCAAGTTTGTACCCAGCTTTGTTCTTTGTGCTTCTTCCCCTGCTTTGCACTCAGACATGACTCCCCTTCCCTGTGCTTTCCCAGATCACGGTGCTGTCCGCCATGACAGAGGAGGCGGCTGTTGCAATCAAGGCCATGGCAAAATAACTGGCTCCCAGGTGAGTGTGACTCCCCCCTTTCACATACTTTATCTCCATCAAAGAGCTAGATTAGCCTTAATGGCTTATTTTCTGCCTCCTAGCATGGTCCTGCCCCCTCACCCTTTTCCCCTGTGAAGGTTTACCCTGTCTTACCTGGTTTCTCTCTCTTACCCAGGGTGGCTGTGGTGGCAGCAGTGATCCTCCAGCCTGCAGAGGCCCCCACCAGCCTGGCCCAGCTCTGGCCTGGCCCTTGGCTGGACTCCCCCTACACGATTTATTTGACGTTTTATTTTGGTTTCCCCTACCCCTTCAATCTGTCGGGGAGCCCCTGCCCTTCACCCTGCTCCCTTGGCCAGGAGTGAGTGCACCATGGCCTTGGTGAAGCTGCCCTCCTCTTCTCCCCTCACACTACAACCCTGGTGGGGGAGACGGGGTGGGTGCTGCTTGTGGTTTAGTTTTTTTTTTTTTTTTTTTAATTCAATCTGGAATCAGAAAGCTGTGGATTCTGGCAAATGGTCCTTGTGCCCTTCCCCAATTCTTACCTAATCTGACCCCTTATTTCCTCCATAGCCCTCTATCCCAAGCACCACCCCCACAGACTGGGGACCAGCCCCCTCCCCTGCCTATGTCTCTCCCCATCTAAAGATGGGGAGGGAAGAGGAGGAGAGGGGAGGGGACATGCCCCCTCCTCAGGCATCTGGGAGGGCCCTGCTCCCATGGGCTTCATCCTTTCCTGCGGGCTCTCTCCCCGACACATTTGTTAAAATCAAACCTGAATAAAACTACAAGTTTAATATGAAGTCCCCAACTCAGCTGCTTTTTCTAATTAAATGGGTATTTATTTGGAAATCTGAAGAGTACAGGTTGAATGAACTCTGCTGCTGAGTTCATTACAACCAACCCTGCTGTCACTCTGTGATTCCTGCCAGCCACTGCCCACCCTCTAAACAGTCCAGTGGGAGGCAACACAGACAGCAGCCAGGGGCAGTGGCAGGTAGATTTTATTGGCCTGGTACTGGGACACAGGGGATCCTCCCCAAGGGCAGAGGTTGGGGCCAAGGCTGAAGATAAATTTGATGGTCACTTGTGGTAGAATCGTGGGTTCTGGCTGTGCTGGATGAAGGGGAGCCGAGGGCCAGGCTGGCTGGTGGTTGCAAAGCCCGACTGGCAGCAGTGATGAAAGGAGGGCTTTGTCAGTGTGCACACCCTCCTGTCTACTCCACACCAGAGAGCCACCCCAGGGAGGGGAAGGGAAAACAGGGTGGGGGTCGTCTATCCCACCCAATGCTGTTTCCCTGCAATGCAGGGATTCTGAGGGGCTTGATCACCACCCTTACCTTTCCTGCTGGTTGCATCTGCACAGGGAGCTGGGGTGAGGCCAGGAGTCCAGGGGCGGGATGCAGAGCTTGGGGATGCATGGGACGCAGGGAGGACTGCAGAGAACAGTGTCAGCAACTGAGGCAGCCTGAGGCTCCCCTTAGCATAGGCAGCCCTTGACTTTTCAAGGCTCTACTCACTGAGTCAGAGAAGCCAGTCTGCTGGTTAGCATGTTCCATCTGCTTTTGTAAGGACAGGGCACCACCAGGCTGGAGAAACCCTAGGTGGGGAAGGAGGAGTGTGAAGTGAGTAGAGAATGGGGAAAGGAGAAAGGCAGGACGCATGGAACTGGGCCCCAGCACGGGGTGTTCCCATCACCTGTCTGGGTGGGCTGAAAGTGGCTGTGCACGGCGTAGGGCTGTGGCTGTGGCTGAGACAGGTACTGCACTGCAGGAAACGCGGAAGGTGCTGAGGAAGGCAGGAGACCATTAGAACCTCCTTGTAGCCTGTTCAACACTCCTCGCTTTGGGTCTTGAGGAAAATTCCTCTTCCCACCTCACCTCTGAGCTGCTGACTAGGACTGTAGGCAGGCTGCGTGGGTCCATAGTGAGGTGGGGGTTGAGCAGTCCCATAGGCACCACCTGGGCTACCTTGGAATTGCCCATGTTCCGGGGTCCCTGCGAAAGCAGCTGCTGAGCCGACGTAGTGCCGGGTCTAAGAAGGAAGGATGAGAACTCACTGCCTGTAAACTCCATGAAGCAGAAATTCAAGTGACTGCACCCCCATTCCCCCTATTCAGGATGTAGACACACTCAAAACTTGAGTGCTGGCTGGTGAAGATGCTAGGGTCTGGGTGGAAGTAGGAAAAAAAAATTCAGCCTAGACACCCAATCTTCCTGCTCTTACCGTAAGCACCTGGGGTCCAAACATCTGTTTGGCTCTGTCAGCTGCCATGAGGGTGCCTGGGCGATTGTGTCCTCCAGGGCTCCCTAGAAAGGGAGAGGGGTGCTTCATGATGTTGCAACTCCCAGGAGGGCCCATTCTGACCAGTAGTTTCTTAACCCTCACCCTGCATGCTAAGGAGGTGAGTTCCGGTGTGAACTGTCAGGCCTTGCTGGTATGCTGCTGATGTCAGAGTGGTCAGGTCACTGGAGCGAAAGGAAAGCAGGTCAAAGACAAGTCTGTCGTGTCCCCACCCCCACACACTCCCCTTCCCATATGCCATTAAACACTGGTCTTTTGTTATCTGATCCCTGTTACACTTTGGCCTCGATTTTATTTTTAGCTCTTTAATCTCACCTCTGCTCTTTTCGCCTCCGTTTTTCTTCCTCATGTAAAACTTTCTTGAGCTGCAGGAAAAGCTGATGCTTCTCTTCCTGTAGAGCTAAAAGCTTCTCCTGCAACTTCAAGATCTGGGGAGGGGGAGAGAAGATGAAAGGAGAGCCAAGAGACGAAAGAAGGGAGAGATGGAGGAACTGCTTACTTGTTCCTTGGTCTCCTCTAGTGACATTCTTTCTTCCATCTCCTTTTTCTTCCTTCTCTCTTGCTCTTCCTTCATCTTCTGTTCCATCATCTTGTCCACTTCTTCCTCCTCTGGAATAAGAGGCAGAATGGGCAAGCAGGGTGTTAAAATATTAGAACATTAAGAACTGAAGACCAGCAAAAACTGGTTATTCCAGTGCTCTGGAACAGGCTTCATCACTGTTGGGGGCTGGAACGGGGAGGTTTATTAGGTGCTCTCCAAGGTCCTTCCCAGCTCCGGGCGTGGGCTGTTTAATTCCCACCACCATCACCACGGGGCTAGCTGTCCCTCTGGCTTCGGCCGCCATGCACTGGTCTGCTCACGGGTGGGGGTCACCGTGGACCGCGGTGCGCCCGAACCGTGCGTCCTCCCGTTTTGGGCCCGGCTCACCCTGCCGCTTGCGCTCTCGCTCCATCATGATGTGTCGGTGCAACGCCCTGGCCATGGCGTTGGACAGCTTCGGACGCTCCAGAAGCGCAGGCATGGTGCTGCTGGGGACGCTCGGGCCGTGAGCGCCCGGCTCTGTCGCTGGCTGCCAGACCTCCGGCCGGGCCTGCGGGGAGGCGGCAGCTCAGTGGGAGCGCGCCGGGTCCAGGCGGAAGCCGCCGCCAGCCGCCCGCCGCCCCGGTCACGTGTCGGCCGCCCGGCCGGGCCCGCAGCGCGGCACTTTCGCGTGCGCGGGCCTGGGTCTCGGTATCCGCGCTCCCGCCCCTGCCCGCCACCCGGGCTCCCGCCCCACCCTACCCGCCTTATCGTCGCTTTCTCTGTGGCCTCCCGAGCGGCAGGGCCGCGGCGTCACATCCGGCCGCTGGGCCGAATCCTTCCGGAGTCGGGCCGCCGCGAGCTCGCTGGTTGGGCGGAGCGGCGCAGACGGAAGTGCCGGTGACGGGTGCCCGTGGCGTCCAAACCCCCCCTATATGCCCCACGAGACTCCCCAACCCGGCCTGCCCAGCGGGCGGAGCCCCTGAAGTTGGCGGGGCCGGGGCTCCTCCTGCGGGCGAGAGGCACGCGAAAGAGGGGCCGAGGCGGCTGCTCTTCGACTGCGTTTATTGGCTCCTTAGAAATCAGAGTCAGTAACAACTGTACAGAGGCCCGAGCCCCGGCCCCCGCCTTCCCCACTCCCGCCCGGGCCGGAACAGCAGCTTCGTTGGGGCACGGGGAGACGCCTCTGGGATTCACAGTAACCAGGGAACAGAAACGGAAATAAATTAAGTGTATGGGGGAGGAGTCGCGGGGAGTCATGCTCCCCAGATCAGTGCATGGAGAGGGTTTCCCGGGGTCTGCGGCCAGGCTCCCCGCTGCGCCCTCACCTCGGAGGGAGGGACGTCCCCTTCCAGCCGGGGCACGGAGCCAAGCTCCGCTTCCCAGCTAGTCTGAGAGCCTGCCCACACGCTCCTGTGCATCTGCCAGGCTGAGCACCATGCATGTCGCGGGGCGCTGGAATGACCTGGAGGCAGTCATCATTCCGAGTCCACGGGCCGAGGCCCAACTGTGCTTGTAGTGGTGCGGCCTCGCCCCTCACTCCACCCGTACCAGCAGGGCATAGAGGAGCGTGGCCCCTTTCTCCTTGGTCACCCACTCAAGTTCGGCTGGGCTGAAGTGAGGATCGGGAGGCTCTCTGAGGGCCGCAGAAGGGGGTCCCGGGGTGTAGGAGCCAGGGCGCACACACACCTGGAACGCCACCTGGGCCTGGTGCGTCCGCTGGGATTTGGGGTCCCGGAATCTGTCACGTAACAAGCAGAAATAGGGCAGTGAGGCCTCTGGCCCCAGTACCTCTGCCCCTTGGCACCTGCAACCACCTCAATTAGCAACAGGCCCTGCTGTTCCTGGTAGTCACTCCTTCCTTATAGGGGCTTGGCTGCAGCCTCATCTCTACCTGAAATGGTATTCCTCCCAATGCCTGCTTGACTGACTCCATCCTGCCCAAGTCTTTGCTCAGATTCACCTTCTTAGGGATATCTACCTGGACTACCCTATCTTGTGTGCTCCAACCACACTCCTGATCCACTTCACTCTGCTCTACTTTTCGCTTCCATAGTACTTACTTGTCACCTTTAAAAATACTAAATAACTATGGATAAACATTGTAGAGCAAGAGAGGACATAAGTTCCACGTGACCAGGGTTCCCTTCTTTGTTCTTTGTGATAGAACAAAATAAATGGCACTTGTACAAAGACTGTGAATGAAGGGCTGGCTGGAGACTGAGGCACTAGGGAGACAAGGTGGACAGGAGGGAATCATGGAGACCCATGTGGCCCTGGGGCCCCTCCCGTGTACTCACTGCACTTTGGATGCCAGGGTCTCAGCCCCAGCATATTGGAGGGAGGGGGAAAGCAGCACTGGAGGGGGCTGCTCCTCCCGGGGAGGCGCACAGTTCTCTCCAGGCTCCTCAAACCCTGTCCCAGGCTCTCCCTTCAAGGGCCGGCAGCTCAGGATGGAAGCAGTGCCTGCGAGGGAGAAGAGCTGGGTCAGGGTGGCCCTCCTACCACCCACAGGCCCACCTGCCCTGTGTCCGCTGGCGCTACGTACCTGCCCCCAGCTCCCCTCGGTCCAGCACCCTCCGGACAGCCGCCACATTGCTTCCATGGTAGGCCATGTGCCACTTCTTGGTTAGTGTCCCAGCCTCCAGGCGGGGGTTCACCCTAGCAGGTGGACAGACAGGACAAAGGTTACTGGCTCCCCAAGGTCATTCCCCAGACAAGAAGTTTTGTTTTCTACACACCCTCTCAGGACCTTTTCTCAGGGTGGGTAAAGGATAGTGCGGGAGGCGCATAATCCTTCCTTCTACATACCTGAGGTTGAACCTGCACCAACCAAAGGGCAGAGCATATTCACGGGGGGGCTCCCCTCGGCGCCTGTGGGCCTCATCTCCTCGAAGTTTTCGGCAAGACTCACAGTAGCACAGGCTACGCTTCGGCGGAGGCATGAAATAGTCCTCTGTGGAGAGTGAGCAGCAGACTTTGTGGCATGGCCCCCACCCTGGGGCTCAGCCACAGCCCAGAGCTGGGCCGGGAATAAGGGAGGTTCTGGGGGACTGGGGACTCACCAGGAAGCAGCAGCAGTTCCTGGAAACGGGAGCAAAGGGCGTGATACTCGCAGCTTTTGAGGGGGCTAGTGGTGGGCGGTGGGCCCCAGCACACACTCTCCTTGATACCTGAGGGAGCAGAGTGGGCCCATGTCACAGGGGCTGGAGCCAGAAGTACAAAGTCAGGGTGAGGTGGGCCCTGGCCCCTTGGGCTGGCTCACCATCCACCATGTCAGCTTTCTCCATGTCCCCTTGGGTTCCAGCACTTTTCCCACTGGCAGCCCCTGGTTCAGGGCTCACGATTGTCACCTGCAGAGAAGAGGGGTGGTCAGTCAGGGTGTGACCAGCCCCCAGGGCCTGCTGATCCCTTCCATGAACTACTGGCTTCCCCTTTCCTGGGACCGCCCAGCCTCCCAGGTACCACTCCTCTCCTCCCACGGCCACTCACCTGCTCACACTGCCCATAGAGGTCCACGAGCGCATGGCATGGCTGGGGGACATCTGGCACAGCCACCCCCTGGTCCATCCCGTTGATATGGAGGTGCAGCCCCCCAGAGCTGTCCAGCCGCAGTCCCAGGATGGTGCCTTCTGGACATGTGTCCAGATTCGGCCCAAATTTCTCACAGATCTAGGAGGAAAGATCTATTGTCTTCAGGGAGATCAAACTCCCCACTGGCAGCAGCCACCGCCGCCCTTCACTAAGCTTTGCAAGTCCCTGGGTTTTGCCTCTACCCTTGCCCACTGCTTCAGTTACCTAAAGTCCACCTTCCCTTTCCCCCTTGTGACATTCTCAATGGCAGGGATGTCAGAGGAGGCAGTGAGCCTGAGACTGTCCAGGTAATGGCACTCACAGCTCTGCCCACCTGCTACAGGGCCACTATACACCTGTGCTCCTACCTCCAGGGCTCGGGGCCCCTCTTCTCCCTCAGCCAGCCACTCCCTCTGAGAGGCAGCGCCCTCTCCCTGCTCCCCACCCACCTTGAGGCCATTGTGGAAGACCCCTCGGCCCCGCAACAGCCAGGCTGCCCGTTTGAGGGCACAGGCAGAAGCAGGGAAGTTGAGCCTCTCCGGTGGGCAGGTGATGACTCCCAGGACAAGGGAAGATGTCCACTGCCGGTTCAGGAAGTCTATCCGCACCTGGGGAGAAGGCAACTGCTTCACAATCATAGCCTCCTGCGAAGAGGTCCCCCATCCAGCAGGACCGGGCTCCTCACCCCTGCCAGGGAGAGAAGACGGCACCCCAGAGTGCAGCCTGGGATGCAGCCCGTTCTGATACCTGGAGAGACCCGAAATGGCCAATTTGTTTGTGTCCTTCCCTGTTTCAGCCTTGGTCTTGCTATAAAGGATTCTTGTCCCTGGGGATTTCCTTCACCTGCCTAACTGACATCTTCGCAGCATAATGCCCCCTCCCCTGGAAAGCATGCCCCATTCCCACATACAGGATCAGGAGCCTTCCTGGCCTCCCCAAGCCCCTCCACACTGTTTCCCTCATCACAGCCCTCAGGTGGGTACTTCCTGGAAACTGATCTACAACTCCCACCACAGGATATGAGCAAACACCCAGAAAGCTAAGGGGCATGCATGCCTTCCACTTCACCCTCCACTTGGGGAAAAAAAGCCTTTCTACAGGAGAGTTGGCCCTGGGTCACCTGGAGCAAGAGGAGCTGGGGATAAGGAGGTGTAGCTCACCTGGACCAGCAGCTGGGGCACCAGGGGCTGGTTGATGACAACTATGCCCTGGTTGTAGCTGGCCACTCGTGTGGCTGTACGGTTCCCATTGGACAAGAGAATATTCTTCCCATGGTTCTCCAGGAACTCAAGGGCTGTGGGCATAATGGCCACTTGGTTCTGGCCCTGGTAAGGAGGAGAGACTGAGCTGCTGGGAGTGCCGACTCAAAACCGAAGCCACCCCACCAGGATGGACATAGAGCCTGCCAATAAGCCTCTGGCCATCCAGGACTAGATCAGGGAATCCGAAAATGACCTGGTGGCTGATGGCCCACCAACAGTCCATCCCTGAGCCCAGTGGTTCCTGCTGCCACCTCTTACTTCCAGGCCATGCTCCTCGCCTTCGTCGTCCTCCTCACCCTCACTGCCGGTGTCTGAGCTGGGGGAAGGAGGCTGAGTGCCTTCTGGCTCATCCAGACGGGTGGAACTGACAATAGAGACACTCCGCACTGGCCCATATAGATCCAACACAGCCCACACACTCTGTGGGCACACAGACCAGAAGTTAGAAATTAGCAGAGGACCTTGATCCTCCTCCAGGTCCATGGAAGGTCTGGGGTCTACCTTGGCAATGCCGGTGGCTGCAGGACCCATATCCTCTCCATCTACCAGGATGTGCATTGTGTCGTCTGCCCCTCGGCGAATGCCCACACGGCTTCCCACCTAGGGCCAAGGCATGGCAAGGACAAGGGCTCAGCCCACCTCTCCCCGCTGCCCCCACTCCCAGGCCCACCTGCGGCCCCGGGGTCAGCTGCCTCACCCCCAGCCTCTCCAGGTTCCGGCCATAGTTCATCCTCTGGAGTTGCCCGTCGCGCCTCACTTCACAGCTGGACACCATCCAGGTGGTCTTTGTCCGGAGCTCTGGCAGGGAGGGAGGCAGTCCCGGGCCCCCACCTGCGCCGGGCCCCATGTCCCCAGGCGCTAGCGTGGTCAGCCCTAGGCGGAGGGAGCCGGCCCACTTCTCATCCAGCTCCTCCACCTTCACCTGGGAGACAGAGGAACCCTCAGCGCACTGCAGGAGGATGGGAAGCAGGCTGGCCCTTCCATGGAGGTTTGGTGGCCCCCTGGGTTACATCGCCACAGCCCACCTCGAAGATTTCCTCACTCTTGAGCTCCTTGGTGCTGAAGACGAGGCCATGGGCGTAGCCGGCTGCTCGCACTGCCCTCGTGCCATCTTCCTCCAGAGCGATGTTCTTGCCACAGATGCTGTGGAATCGGTGGGCCACGCCAGCCACTGTGGGAAGACAGGACCAGAGGAGGGGGAGGATTGGGGCAGCAAGCTTCAGAGAGGACAGGGCGAGGCTTTCAGATGCAGCAGGAAGTCGACATGATGGTCCCACCTCCGGTCTTCCCTCAAGAACTTTGATACCTCTTTCACCACAGCAGGACTCAGTCCCAAACCTGCCATGCCCAGCGATGGTGTCCCAGCCCTTTGGTGGCAGGGAAGCATCCAGGCCCTGTGTCCAGGTGGAACTTCCTCCCCTCTTCTTGGCTGCTCCCCACCAGGGGCTGAGCCCTCCCCCTTCCCCTTGGTCTACCACTGCTGCAGCCAGCCTGTCTAAACAGCTTGCCTGACCTGGAGGCTGCACCCCTCAGACCCACCACAGGCAGACAGAGCCCTTCCCCGCTCCCTCCCTGCCATCCTCCCTCTCTGCCAGCTAAACCTGGGGAATGCAGGGGGAACGACTTCTCAGTGGCGGAGTTGCTGGTCGCCAGGCTGTTGTCCATGGGGCCGGTGGCATTGGTGATGGACACTTGGACGCACTGGCCGTACAGATCCACTACTGCATACACTTCTGAGTAAGAACAGAAGGCGTCAGCAGCCCAGTAGCCTGGGATGGACTGGGCCGAAGGTGGCAGGTCGAAAGCCACAGAATAGTCACCTTTACCGGGAGGCAAGCCTGAGCACGCAGCGCCTTGGTCCTGGCCATTGATGAAGTAGTGCAGGTCGCCCTTGGCCGTGCGCATCATACCGATGCGGGCTCCAGTGCCCAGCGCGTCAAGATCACACCCGTAGTTGTTGCGCATGGTGTTCCCATCTTGCATGATGGCTGTGCCGCTGCAGGGATAACAGAACGGGTAGATCGGCCTCCCAGCTTCCTCCCCACACAGGCCTCTGCCCCATCTCTGCTTGTCGGAATCGTCCAGGGCCTTGGACTGTGATGTTAACCTGGGGTGTGAGACTCAATCTTGTCTCCTGCACCCTGGAAACCCCCCAGGCAAAAGCAGAAGCTACCCTAAGGGTCTACGGGGAGGGAACAGCCAGACCACCTAGGTCTGTCATGGTCTACACCTACCATAGGCCCCAAACCCTGCTTCCCTCATCCCGGCCAGCTCCACCAAGCTGGCTGCCAAAGCAGACAGCCCAACCTCAGCATCCATGTGTCATAGTCAATGTCTGTCATAGTGTTGGGGAATTCAAGGTCCTCCGGCCGAATAGCGGTCACTCCTAGAAGGAGGCAGGGGTGGGTCAGAGCCGAGTCCCCAGCCTCTGGCAGCCAGCACCTCCCCAGCACATGTATACGTACACACACACACACACACACACACACACACACACACACACACACACACACACACGCCCCTCACCAGCCTCAATGGAGCCTGACCAGCGGTCCACCATCTTCTGAATGACGATTTCAAACAGCTCGCCATCTCTCAGGGCTCTGCCAGGAGAATGGCCGTCAGACAGGCCCCACTTGGGTGGCTGATGCTGAGCAGTAGGGAAGTAGGGACATAAAAGTCCAGACACTGACCGGTTGGAGATGACAATGGCATCGTTGAACTCGCTGCGGCAATTGTGGCGGAGCGCAGTACGGCCCCCGTTGGTGATGACCGCATTGCTGCCATGCAGCTGGTGGAAGCGGAGGTCCGAGCCCCCAGCCCCAGACGATGGGGAGCTTGGAGACACCTGGTTGTTCCCCTCAGGGAGTGGTTCAGGGACTTGGGGCACCTCTGCAAATGGACATCACCCTTTAGGCCTACAATCATCTCTGAGGCCTCCCAAGGCCACCCCAGGCCCTGCCCAGCTCGGCCCTCACCCACGTCGTCCACAATGGTGGCCTGGGCCGCCTGGCCATAGAGATCCACTACAGCATAGACTCCTGGGGGCACATTCCAGGCAGCGGGACCCTGAGTCATGCCATTGACGAAGAAGTGGAGAGTCCCGTCCTCCCGCCGCACAACGCCCACCGTGTCCCCTGCCTTGGAAGAAGGGGGGCTGGAGTGAGGAGTCAGGCCGAGTTCCTGCCTGGGCTGGTCCTTCAGCAGCTCCACCTGGCCTGCCTCCCCGCTACCGACAGGTGCCAGTCCCCCCAGTCTCCCACCTTGAGTCGGTCCAGGTTGTGCCCGTATTCGTCCAAGATGGTCGTCCCGTTGTGCATCACCCCATTCCCTGTCATCATCCAGGTCCCTAGTGGACAACGAGTGGTAAAAGCCATGAAGAGGAAGCCAAGACTTCTTTCCTTTACACAGTAGTCCCCCAGTTACTTCCGGAAGCTACCAGTCCAGCCTGCCTTTTCTTCTCAGGGCAGAGCAAGAAAATTCTGCAGTTCTCACACCAACCACAGGCCCTATCCACGTGGCATGCCTCAGGCACCGAATGTGTCATCACAAACGTGACAAGTGAAAGAGGGTCTGGAAAACAGGGATGGTTTCCCCCCTAGCATCTTATCCTGGCCCTGCCCTTCCTGGGAGCTCACCAGAGCGCAAGTTGGTCATGGTGGAGGGCAACTGGAGGTAGGCAGGGTTGTGGGTGGTGACGCCAATCTCAATGGAGCCAGCCCACTTGTCCACCATCTTGTCGATGCGCACCTGGAACACCTCTCCATCCCGCAGGGCTCTGCTGCTCAGCACCACACCATGATTGAAGTCGTCGGTGGCACTGAGGGGATGGCAAGTGGGGACTCAGATCCCGCCACACACAGTGCCCCAAAGCTCAGCCCTGCAACGCTCAGTGACACCCACTGCCCAGGTCAAGCACCCACGGTCCACACTCCAGGAGGCCCCCCGACCAGACTCCCACGGCCTCCCATTTGCCCACCCCTCCCCCAATCCCCTCATAGCCCCTCCGCAGGCTTCTCCCCACCCCATGGGCCATACTGGGGCCTCAGGGCAGTGCGTCCCTCGTGGGTGATGGCTGCCTTCTGCCCACAGTTGGGGTGGAAGAGCAGGCGCTCAGGTTCTGCCTGGGTTGTAGGAGCAGCCCGGCGGAGAGCACCCTCAGGGGACAGAGCCCGCAGGATGGCATTGTTCCGGCGAAGGCGGTCACTGTGGTTGTTATTGTGGACGATGGTCACCTTCACGGCCATCCCATACAAGTCCACCACACCGTACACCACTGGGGGTGTCAAGGGGGTCGCCACACCTGCAGGGGTGGAAGGCACAGGGAATGGAGGAATGACGGCCGTCTCATTGTGCATGGGACGAGGGGAGAAGAATCAATAAAGGGAGAATGAGATAGACCCCCCTCAGTGAAAGCCCTGGCCCAGCCGCCCTCTCTGAGCTTCTCCTTACCCTGATCAATGCCATTAATGAAGAAGTGTAGGGCAGAGTTGGACTTCCTCGTGAGACCAATGTGATCACCCTCCTATTCAAAGCAGAAAAATAAAAACCTGGAATCTTTCGACAGCTAGGCTCCAGACTTGTCTTGGACACTGAGAACAGAGTAGTCCTCCAGCCTTCCCATCAACCAATGCGACAGGGGAACAGCTCCAACTGGTTCCCATGCATCTCAGACCACTCCGAATGTTCGAGGCAAGTCAGGCACTATGTTAAACTATCTTATCAACACCAACTCAACCTTCATGGCACTCTATCCAATAATACTAACAGGCTCATTTTCAGACATTAATAAAAAAAAAAAAAACTACCCAAAAAGATGAGCTTCTGGCCGCAGGTCACCACCACCAAAGGCCAAACTGAAAGAAGAATGGAACCCATCTGACTGCAAAATCTGAGTGCTTAACAGTTGGGCAGCCCTGCCTTCTCAGAAGGAAAAGTGAAAGTCAATCATTTGTGTCCAATTCTTTGTGACCCCATGGACTGTAGCCTGCCAGGCTCCTCTCTTCATGGAATTCTCCAGGCCAGAATACTGGAGCAGGTAGCCATTTCCATCTCCAGGGGATCTTCCCAAACCAGGGATCAAACCCAGGTCTCCTGCTTTGCAGGCAGACTCTTTACCATCTGAGCCCACCAGGGAAGCCCTTCTCAGAAGGAACCTTCAGACAAAACATAAAGGGCCTTCCTCCACATCAGAGAGTATGGGGCCCAGGCAGGACTGCTCGGTATATACTGGGGTGCCCCTGGAGAGAGGCCGGCGCTGTGTCCACCCTCACCTGCAGCTCATCCAGGCTGAATTCACAGTACTCCCGGCGGGTGCCCTTGCCATTGGTCAGGATACCACAGCCGCTCATCATGATGGTACCTGGGAAAGCAGACACCTTGGTTAGGGTATGGGCTCCCTGCAGCTTGGTGACCACAGGCCACGCCCCCACCATGCCAGGGGCTGGTACCTGACTGCAGGTTGGTCATGGTGGCTGGGTACTCCAGATTGTTGGGGTTGTGGGTGGTGACACCAATCTCAATGGAGCCTGACCACTTATCTACGAGCTTATCGATGCGGATCTTGGGTGGAATGACAGTGGAAGGGAGAGGGGAAATATAAATGCAGAGAAAAAAATCTCTCCACCCTTTGAGTTCCCTAGGCCACCTCCACCCTCTGCTAGCATTGGGGATCGAGCCCCATCTCTAGTTCCCAGAGGGTGAGACGCTGGCCAGGCCCCAACACCTTGCACACCTCAAACATCTCATTGTCCCGGAGCGGGCGATTGGTCATGACAACCCCGTTGTTGAATTCATCCAGGGGCCGGCGGCGCTCAGCTGTCTTATTATTGTTGCTGAGCTTGATGAGGGTTCCACACTTCTCATGGAAAAGGAGAGCATCGTTGGAGGTGACAATGGGCGAGGTGGCAGCACCGCTAGACCCCGGTGCTTCCCCTGCTGGGGGGGAGCTCAGGTTCACATTCAGGAGCCCCCCGTTGTACGCAGACAGGATGGCATTGCTCACCACCTCGGAGAGCTCCATGCCGGCAAAGTCTGCAACAGCGGGACACAGGAAGGAAGCGGAAATGAGTCTTCTCAGTCTCAGGCTCACCATGCTCTCCCTACCCCTCTCCTGAGGTCCCCCCCCACCCCGTCCACCTCATGTCCCGCTCCCCTTCCCAGGCCTCCCAGGAACCCTCACCATTATGCGACTCAAGGCTGTTAGGAAACGTCTCCGGTCGGGCCTGCGCTGGGGATACCATGAAGGCTGGGGACCAGGTGGAATGGGAGGGGAATAAGGGTTCAGCCCCTGCTGCAGGGACCACAGCCAAGAGACCCCTCCACTAGCCCCTGCTCTCCCAGCCCACATCCAGCCTCACTTGTCATTGCCCTGCCCCGCCCCAGTCCCTTCAGCCATTCCCTCTGCCCTGTCCCCCCACCACTGCCCTAGCTGCATTCTCACCTTCATCCCCAGAGGTCCCTTGTTCAGCCAAGGCAGAATCTTCAGCGGGGGCGGAAGGCTCAAGGGGAGGCGTGGGGCTGGGAGTAGGGGGGCTGAAGCCCGGCTCAGGGGGGAGCACAGTGATCTGGGTGCACTTGCCGTAAAGGTCCACGACGGCCCAGACACGAGCCGGAAGGCCCGTGGCAGCCACGCCGCAATCCCGCCCATTCACCCAGAGCCGCAGCTCCCCGGCAGCCGTGCGCTCCACGCCCACACGGTCCCCTTCGCCAAGCTGGTCAAGGTCCTGCCCATACTCCTCCAGCACAGACCGTCCATCCCTCAGCACCGAGCAGCCCGACACTACCCACGAGCCCCCCTTCAGCCCTGTAGCGCTGCTTGGGAAGTCCAGCACATTGGGGTCCAGTGCCGTCACCCCAATCTCAATGGAGCCACTCCAGGAGTTGACCTGTGATGGGGCGGTGGACAGTGGCTCAGGGTGGGCTACGAATGGGTCTCCCGCATTTCACAGGCCACTGTGTCCCCCTCTTCCCACCTCTCAGACAGCTAACCGGGCTTTGCTCTCTTGAAATACGAGGCATCCCCAATCCAGAGATCCAGTCCCACAAAGTATTTTCTGGACTCTGGTCTCAGGGAATGATTAGACTTGCTCTCCTTTAGTAACTCTCTTCTGTACTCTGGGTGCACGCTGTCTATGATTCCATGCTCTTCCCACGCTGGCTCACCAAGCTGGCTAAATTCCCTGGCTCCAGGCTCCTGCCATCTCTAACTGCTCTGGTCTCTGTGGCTCCTCAACCAAATTCACAGCTCTCCATACTTGCTGGTATATTGCTCGCTCTCTCTCTCTGGGCCTCTCTCCTAGGCTATGGCTGCACTCAAACTCACTCTCCTCCCAAATTCTACCTCTGTGCATCTGGCATTTCCGCCGCATCACCGCACAGGCACACACATCTCTTGCTTTGAGTATCTCTTCTCACCCATCTTTCTGTCCCCTTCGGTGTGCTTTTGTTCTTCAATGGTTGTTCTTTTCTTGGTTATCTCTCTTCTTCCATCACATATCTGACATCTCTCCATCCTCCGTCTCCCAGAAATTATCCCAGGAGCATTGTTCTCTAATCATTATAGTGGGTGGGGCCCCGTGTCCCTTCCCTGCTCCTAGATCTTGACAAAACTTAAGCTCTCCTTGTCTCCTTCTCTTTGTGACAATGTTTCCGCTTCATGCTCCCTTCCTGCTCATCACCTAGTGTTCTGGCTAGCAGTTCCCTCTCGGTAGTGGGCTACCCTAGCTGTCCTCCCGCATCGCCTTCTGGTCCCCTCCCACCACCCTTCACATCTCGCTTCCGCGGCCCCAGCTCCGCACCTTGCGGTCGATGCGGACGGTGAAGACGCGTCCATCGCGCAAGGGTTCCCGACTCAACACCAGCCCGTGGTTAAACTCCTGGCCTGGCTGCTGCCGCCGCGCCGTACGCCCACAGGCCGACAAGCTCACCAAGCGCCCGGTGCGCGGATGCAGCTCCCCGCTGCTGCCCAGACTCCCGCCGGACCCCGGCCCTGGGCCGCTCCCGCCGGGGCCACCACCCCCACCCGGCCCCGGCCCGGGGCCTCCCCCGGAGCCCCCATTCCCACCCGACCCCGCCGCCATCGCCGCTGACACCGGGGCCGCGCGACAGCCGCGCTTGGCGGCACCGTGGCAACCGCGGTGCACGGACGCCCTGGGGGAATAGGACTCGGGGGCTGGGGCCAGATATGCTTTACGGCAGTGCCGGGCAATAAAGCATCCCGGAGTAGGGAACTAAGGACTACTACAGGGGGAAGAGAAAGGACGACAGAGTCGGGCAGGTTTGCTTTACGGCACGGGCGAGGTGACGGAGTGGCTCCAGAGGGGCGAAAACGGGCCGGGAGCTTTTGCGACAGTAAAAGAAACGACTGCCGCAGGCACTTTTACGACTTGGGGGTGGTGCCCAAACACTTTCAACTTTGCGACACCGACGACCCTGCCTTCGTTGAGGACAGGCAACACTTTGAAATATTCGCTTTACGGCAAGAGGAGGCGGGGTCTTTCCTTCGCTCCACGCGCCGCGAAGCGGTGTGAGCGGGCCCTGAGCACATAGAGGTAGCTTTGTAAATAAAGAGGGTCACACTCCGTACCACTTGAGACCGGATATGTCTTTCGACAGTGTCGCAATCCCTCCACTTCTCCGAAACAGAACGGGCTGGCTTTTGGGGCGAAAAGAGTTCGCGGATGTTTCTAGACAAGCCCATCTTGAACTCTAGTTCAACCAAACTTAGGTTTTAAAGCCACGAATAAAGAGTCCAAAGGAGCCCTGGCAGGTAGTTTCAGGTAACGACGCTGTCAGTCCTCAAAGACCGCCACCCCCAGAGCTATCAACAACCCCCCAGCAAGACTCCCCAGACGCTACGCTTCAACTGGACTGTGTGTGACGTCACAATTAAGTTTCTGGCAAGGCGTCCGGGACACCTGACTATGATTGGATAATTCGGATGAGAGTGGAGATGGGGGAGAAGGGCGGGAACAAATCCCAGAGACAAAGAAGGGTTTTAGGGTGGGACAGAAAGGGAGGGGCAACCTGAGAGGCTTCCAGAGGTCCCTAAACAGTTTTGATTCCGCCCCCCACGGCTCCAGGGAGCGGTGGGGGAGGGGACCCAGACCTCGCCCAAGTGTCCCCCTCCCGCCGCGGTGGGGGCGGGGCCTGGGGCGGGGCTATGTGGAGCAGGGAGGCGGGGCGAGGTAGCTGAGAGTGGCCCCCTAGTGGGGCCATGGAGAAGCAGGAAAGTCTGGGGGCTGCTGGCGGCCTCAATGGAGAATCCCCTGGTGGGGGTATCAGCGGGGTGCCAGGAGGCATCGGAGGAGTCGAGTCAGGCGCCGGGTTGCTCTCCGGAGTAACCATGTTTCACGGTTCTGGGCCTCCCACGCACAATGGGGGAACTATAATTCGCAGTCTTGACTCTAGCCAGCCCTCCGGAGGGACAGCAGTCCTCGGTTCCGGGCTCAACCAGCATCCTGGGGAAGTCGCGGGCCACAGCTTTGGGTCCCGTACACAACCTGTCGGGTTTAATCCCCACTTCCCTGGAACCAGTGTATCCGGGACGTTCAACCCGGGGTCCGGGGCGTCTGGGGTGTACAACTCGGCAAACATTACGCTATCCGAGTCAACTTGCACGCGCCAAGACAGACCCTGTGAGGACCGTCCCCGGAGCATCCTAAAAAACAGCAGCTCCATCATGGTGCACAAATCCCCCGGGGCGGAGAAGTAAGGAGCCGGGGAGGAAGAAAGGGATTCCAGACACTGGAGGAAGCCAAGGCAGGGGAAGGGGGTGGAGTCTCAAGAACTAAAAGTGAGAGTAAGTGGGGGTAATTGGGTGGGAAATCCGAGGTTCCTAGCCTTTGAGAGAGCGGCTGGTACAGGATAAATCCTTGATTACTTAGCACGTGATTATCGTCAGGTGTGACCCCACCCCAGCCTCCTACAGGTCGGAAAAGGTTTTGAATAACTGAAAGAGGGAGTACTCTGCCCTTCTTTTGTATCCTTTCCTCACCCGAAGGAGAAAGTCTCAGCACTGGGATGAAATGAATATCCTGGCGACCTACCACCCTGCTGACAAGAACTATGGCTTTATGAAGGTGGATGAGCCCAGCACGCCCTTCCACAGGTGCGAGTCTGCAGCTCTAGCCCTTCAGCTCCTACTCTTTTCTCTACTCAGAGGAGGGGAGTGCCTGCTGCCTGCTCTGAGGCATTGCTTCCTCCCTCTCTTGCAGGCTCCAAGACAGCGATGAAGACCTGCTTGCCGGGACCTCTCATGCAATGACTCCTGAGAAGTTAGCAGAAAGGTGAGAGTCCTGCCAGAGGTCAGTAGGGACCTGTGGCCTCCTGCCCCCTCCACCCCTGAACTAGGGTCTGAGCTAGCTCTGCTTTTTGGCTCTCCAAATGGGAGGTACTACAATTTGGATCAGGACTCACTCAGGCCAAGGTGGGGGAGTCAGCCAGCTTGGCCCCAGCTACCACATACTCCCATTTTTTGTTCTCTCTGTGCCCCTAACTGGTCTCCCTCCCCTTCAGGTTTGCAGCAATGGACAGTTTCTGCCCCAAGGTCCTGTACAGCGATAACAGAAGCTCGGGGTCTTCAGACAGCTTTTCCAAGACACGTGAGATGAGGGGTGGGGTTAAGTGGAAGGGGAGGTGGAGTGAGAGCTCAGTGGAGAGCCTGGCAGGAAAGCCATGCTCTGACACTGGCCCACAGAATCCGATGATTTTGAAAAGCGCCGCAAGGCACACTACAATGAAGGAAAGTTCCTGAAACCTCAGAAAAACCCTCCCTTGGATAATAGCGAGAACAGCAGTGTGGGTAGCGTGAGTATGAGCAGTGGCAGTCGAGGTGCAATGCTGGACTCAGAGCCCAGGCCTGTGGAAAGAGGTGGGGCAGGAAGAATGACTGGAGGAGTCAAGGACCAGATTGGCCTGGTGGCCAGAAACCACATCCTAGAAGCCAAAGGTTAGCTATGGTGGGGCCCCAGACACCCAAGGGAATTGTAGTCCAGAACCTTCTCCACCATAGCTTGTCTTCCTCAGTGGGTGTCAGCCCAGGGCCCTGCTGCCTAAGAGGGAAGTCTTGCTGGCTGGTGTCCCCAAGGTAGACAGAGGGCAGCTGGGGTAGGGTCCCCATCAGGGTAGGCCCCAAGGAAGGCTGGCTGGGAAGGAGGAACAGAAAGCCCAACAGAACTCTGAGGGGGTGGAAAGGTCACTGATGTTTTTCTAAAATGGGAGGAGGGGATAGAAGTGAGATGAGAACCTGAGGCTTGACCTTCTCATGGCTGCTCAGGGGTCACAATGAAGCTGGTGCCCTGTATTCTCTAGGTGTCCTTATGACTCAGACTGATTTGGGTGATTCCTCAGCTTCCCCTGCCTTCATAAATCTGTCCCCAACTTCATCCACCACTGTGGTGTTGGAGAAGGAAATTGGTCTGCAGCGCAAGGAGTATTACAGCAAAGGAAGATACCTAAGGTGCTGGCCCCACCCCGAGCTTGAGGAGGACACAGAAGATGAGCAGCAAAGCAGTGAGAGTTCAGCCGGGTCAGCCCAGGAGCGGGAGGGCTAAGAACCAATAGACTGATGGGTGTGCCAACCCTGGTCCTCTGATGCTTGCAGGCTCCACAAACTTGAACTGGGTGACTGAGAGTCCCATGGGCACTGAGGTCCGTCTGGTGGACCACACAGGAGGCTCCTCCCAGGATTTCCAGGCCACCGAGAGCTCCCAGAAAGTGATAGTGACATCATCGAAGCCTGGTGAGGGCACCAGGCCACCATCTCACCAGGCCTGGCTCTTGGCAAGCTCCCATCTTCCCAACCCCCGACTCCCTTCAGGCCAGCGGATCGGTAAAGGTGATGAGAGAGGCCTTCCACATTCTTGTGTGCAATGTGGATTTTATGGAGAGGACCCAGGGAGGCTCAGAGGGATGGGTACCAGCCCCCCAGCTTGGTACCACCGCTGCCCCCATGCCTCCTCCCTGATTCCTCTCTGCCACCTACCCTGCTCCAGGTACTGCCCAGTGCTCCAAAGATAGTGGGTCCCAAGCAATGTCTGACTGGTGTCAGTGGCTGGTATCCAAAGGGCTGAACTGGCAAAGCATGGAAGGCTCAGAGAGGGAACCTGGAAGTCACCCAAACTTCCCAAACCAAAACCAGCACAGACGTGAGCCTGAGCAGGGGCAAGGGGGTGGCCGGGGAGCGCGAGGGGCTGAGTGGGTAGGTTCTAGGGAGTCTGGGGATCGTGGCCACATCTTCTGCCTGTGGCAAGAAAGCCACTAACCCAGCCCCTCCTCTTCCAGATGAAACCCTGCAGCTCCAGTGGACTCAGGAGGAGGAAACCAAACAATGGAAACTGTAGCCAGCTGGGGATGGGGTGGGAGCCAACTTTCCCTGCCCTCACCACCCTCGGTCAATCGGGGTAGACAATAAAGAGAAGAGCAGGAGTCTAGGTGCTGTGAATTGGGGTCCCAGGCTGATCCTGAGCTGTCGTTGAGGAGAGCGGGGGCAGAGATGAAAGTTCACGTGCAGGAAACCACAGGCAGAACAGAGCAAAAAGCTTGGCATAGCCAGGGGGACTGGACTCAACAGGCACCCAGGAGCCCAGGAAGACCCACCTGCAGTGGGCTGACAATGACTTGTGTGATTCAACCACACACTTACCAGTATTGTCTTTAAAAAACCACCCTGGAGGTAGGAGTTATCGTCCCCATCTTTCAGATGAGGAAACTGAGGAATCAGCTTGCCCAGGGTTAGGCAATCAGGATTCGAACCTGTATCTCTCAGGCCTCCACGACTCAACCACTGAAGGAGACCAAGCGGAGAGAGACCAGGGCCCTAGGAAGGTGACTGTAGATAGTCTCCGAGGGCGGGGCTGTGGCTTCTCTGATCTCAGGCCCTTCTCCACCCCTGGGCCCCGCCTCCACCCCTCCCAGCACTGCCTGAAAGTGAGGGGTGAGAGCTCCTCCTAGGACACCCCTTGCACCTAGGGAAAGAATCCTTTCCCCCACCCCCAGGCTCTACCCAGGGGAGGACTTTCCCTCCTCCCTCATCAGCACGTCCCCAGGCCAGGGGAGTGCCTGTACTTGCAGCTCCACCCTCCAGGCCCGAGGGCCCACTGGCCCCGGAGCGGTCTAGCTGAGATGACGGTCAAGCTGGATTTTGAGGAGTGTCTTAAGGACTCACCCCGCTTCCGGTAAGTGTATACACAGGTGTCCAGGGGCAGAGGTGGGGAGGTCCGACAGTCCCTAACATACACAACCTTCCCCATGTCCGACGGAGGATGTCTTTCCAGGGCGTAGGTCTCAGAGGGGCGAGATCCAGCTTAGAAGTCAAAGCCGTACCTCTGGTATCAAATCCCGTGCTCTGATGCTCGCCACCCTCTGCCAGTGTGGAGGGGGTCCCTCCAGCCTCTCTCAACCCCAGAGCTGGCACTCCCTCCTCCCTCTCTTGGGGACCCCTCCCCTCCCCCAGCACCTGCTCTGGGCGGTTAGCAACTTCCTGCCCTCGCCACATCCACCCTCTTTCTACCTTCCTGCTCTGGCCTGGGCCTTAGTAGCTCCCACACTGTGCAGAGTGAGTGAGCCAGAGCGGGTGGGTGGGAAGTTCTTAACCCATCAGCTTTTTATGTCCGTACCCTTGGCCCCCAACCCCAGCCCCTAACCCTGCCAACTGGACAGACCAGATAGGCCCAAGCTCTGTTCCCGTGACACTGTCCCTCCTTTCCCAGAGCCTCTGTCGAGCTGGTGGAAGCCGAAGTGTCAGAATTGGAGACCCGGCTGGAAAAGGTGATCCGAATGTGGAGGGGTGACCTGGGGTGGGAGTGAGACGAGAGGGGTAGGGCCAGGGAGAAAAGTAGAGACCAAGTATAAGTTCTGGAGATTACTGAATGTTAACCAGGTTGGGTAGATACTGGGGGCTACAGAGAAACCAAAAGGTGGTTCTGTATCCTTAAGGAGCTCGGAATCTTGGAAAACAAGACTCATCTGTGAACTTGCTTCTGAAGACTTGAGTTATGCGGGACCCTGAGCCCCCAGAAGTTTCTGCCCTCAGGGAGCTCTCAGACTGTGGGCAACAAATCCGTAAAACACTGACATGATGCAGTCAGGCCTTCCTGGCTGCTCTTTACAAAAGCAGCAGGCTCCCATCCCCCTTATTTGGCTTTTTTTTTCCCCTCTACAGCATTTATCTCAACTATGTTATGCGTTTACTTGCTGTATTAGTTTTCTATTGTATAACAAATGACTATGCATTCCGTGACTTCAAATAGTGCACAGGTATTAGCATAGTCGTGGGTCAGCACAGCTTAACTGTGCTCTGCTCTGCTCAAAGCAGAGTTCCAGTCCTTGCTGTTGTGGGATTGAGGCCCTCATCTCCCAGAGGCCACCCACAGTTCCCTGGCCCGGGGCCCTGTCCATAGGCAGTTTATTTCATAACAGCTTGTGTCTTCTTCAAGGCCAGTAGTAGGCTTTCCCAAGTGTGTGCTGACAAGATGCCATCAGTTTATATCAGAATGTGATCATGGGGCAAATCCGTCACCTCTGTCATTTGGGGGCGCCATCCTATTGCTCTTGCCATGTGGTGAGAAGCATAATCCTCACTCACCCACACACAAGGAGTGAGGATTACGCAAAGGTGGGAGTCACAGGGCTTCCCTTAGCCTGTGTCTGTCCCACTTGCCAAGTTTGTTTCGTGTGTACTTTTCCCTACTGGACTGAAAGTATCATGAGGGACTTTTACATTTCCCCCTCCCCCGCCCCGCCTCAATCCCCAGGGCCTTTGCCATGACCTGAAAGTTAGTAAGTAACCAACTAATAGATACATTTATTAATGAAATAGATACATTTAAATTGGTGTATAGCTGATTTACAACATTGTTAGTTTCTGGTGTACAGAAAAGTGATTCAGTTGTACACATGAATATATACATATATTTTTAAGTTAAACTTTTTATTTTTAACTAATTGCAGATCACAGGAAGTTGCAAAAATAGCACAGAGAAGCACAGGTACCCATCTCCCAGCTTCCCCCAATGGTAGCATCTTCCATAACTGTAGTCTACTGCTCAAACCAGGAAATTGCTTCTGGCATGATACAGTAAGCTGTCTAAAGACTTCACTTGGATTCTACCTGCTTTGCATATACCCTTTAAAAAAAAAAAAAAATCATTTCTTTACTTAGCTGTGCTGTGTCTTAGTTGCTGCACATGGGATCTTTAGTTGCGGCATGTGGGATCCAGTTTCTGACCAGGGATGGACCCTGGGCCCCCTAACACTGGGAGGACAGAGTGTTAGCCACTGGACTCCCCCAGGGAAATCCCTGAATATACTCTCTTAAAAAAAAATCTTTGTGTATAATTCTGTGGCACTTTATCACATGTATAGATTCTTATAACCAGCATCACACTCAAGATACAAAACTCCTATCATCACAAAGAAACTCTTTTGAGCCGTTTTTTTGTAATGGTACCCTCCCTCCCCACCCCCTTCCTTATCCATGACAACCACTCATCTCTTTTCTATCTCTAGACTTCTCATTTCTAGGTTATCTAGGTGGAATCATACAGAATGTGACCTTTCAAGATTGGCCTTTTTTTTCCTCTCAAAATAATGTCTTTAGGTTTATTCAAGTTGTGGCTTATCAGTAGTTATCAGCAGTTCATTAATAGTTGATGAGGAGCTCATGCCTTTTACATTGCTGAGCCCGTGCTATTGTATGGATGTACCAGTTTGTCACTAGTTCAGTCTTCTGAAAGTTCCTTATTCAACTATTTGGGCAGGCAGGGTGAAGAAGGAAAAACTGGACACTCAGTCTCCCAGGGGAGTTGTGATCCTCTGGGTCCTTGTCCCTTATTATGGACACCCAAGAGTGACATCTGATAAAATTTGATCGTGGTCTGTTTCCTGACTGTTACTGACCCTGCCAGCCATCTTCAAGTCAAGCTATAGTTCCCTGAAGCCTTCACTAGCCTGAAAAAGTGTTTTTCAGTTCAACAAAAGTTCCGTGAGCAAACCTCTGTAGCCCATGTTTTCTGAGCCCCTGCTACCCAAGATTTCCTCATAGAACTGCCCTGGTGGTCTCTAGATCCCCAGGCTGAAATGACAGGCTCCATCAACTCTTGCCCTTCCCAGATACAGTGACTCAGGGTGGAATCAATGGTGTCATCTCTAGGAGCCATGCAGTTTCTGCAGGTGAAAAGAACCAGGGGTCAGAAAACCTAGCTCTGGCTTCTCAGTCGGGCACCTCAAGGAGTGAGTTGGGAGGGAAACCAGTCTTCAGGCTATTCCTACTGCCACAGGGGCCTCCCAGAGACCCTCCTCAGGCCAATCACTCGTCCTTTGTTTATGAAGCCTCCTAGGCAGGTGGAATGAACTGGGAGATTGGGATTGACATATATATTTAAACTATTAACACTGTGTATAAAATAGATAATTCATGAGAACCTACTGCATAGCTCAGAGAACTCTATTCTGTGGTCTTTGGTGCCCTAAATGGAAAGGAAATCTAAAAAACAGGGGATTTATGTATATAAACAGCTGATTCACTTTGCTGTGCAGCAGAAACTAACATTATAAAGCAACTGTACTCCAATATTTTTTTTTTTAAGCCTCCTTGTTTGTAATTTAGGGCCAGACAGAATAGGCCCTAAGAGCACCGTCTCTGACCCTATGGCCTGGCTGACTGATTACTATTTATGAGGAAATGTTCACTAAGCACAGAATGGACACCTCCAGACAGTAAATACTGTATAGAATTTTTTTTTTTTTTGCAAGGCATGTGGGTCTTAATTCCCCAACCAGAGATCATACCTGCGCGCTTGGCAGTGAGAGCTCAGAGTCCTAACCACTGGACAGCCAGGGTATCCCCCATTTCTGTAGAATTTAATACTGAGCAGATAAAGCTCAGGTTTCATCCTGAGGGCCAGACAGTGTTTGAGGATGGCGTTTCTGGGAACTCTGGACCCAAGCAGATGTTGCAGGGCAGGAGAGATGTCCAGGAGGTGAAACCGACTGGCTCCACTGTCAGACTGGGAGGAATTTTGATCCAGGCCCAGAGCAGTGGGAGGAAAGAAACCAAGATGAGAAAGCAGCTGTGTGTATTAGAAACCAGACTGGGCCACAGAGAAGTGTAGGTTGGGGAGGGAGGGGCACAGCCCTGGGAAAGGGGAGACAAGTCAGACAGGAGAGGAGCAGTACCGGCACGACTCCCTGTTGCTCTGTTGTTTCCCAGCTCCTCAAACTGGGGAATGGCCTCCTGGAAAGTGGGCGGCACTACCTTGCTGCCAGCCGGGCCTTCATCGTGGGCATTTGTGATCTTGCCCACCTGGGACCACCAGAGCCCATGATGGCGGTATGTGGAGGGTCTAGACCAGGCTGTGGTGGGGTCTGGGATGTGGAAGAGACCCTGGGGAAGGCGAGGGAAGAGTCGGTCTGGGGTCTGCCGGTCCCGGGTCTAGGGGTGGGAGGACCCGACTGCCCTTGTCTGGTACTCTCTTTCTGCATCTTCTTGCCTAGGAGTGTCTGGACAAATTCACTCAGAGCCTGAGCCATAAGCTGGACAGCCATGCTGTAAGTTGGGGGGTGGCCTGGTGGGGGGAGCAAGGAAGTCTGTGGTCCTGACCCCCCACCTGCCAACTTCTGCTTCCCTCAGGAGCTTCTCGACGCCACCCAGCACACACTGCAGCGGCAAATTCAGACCTTGGTCAAGGAGTGAGTTGGGAAGGAAACCAGTCTTCTGGCCTCTCCCACTGCCATGGGGGCCTCCCTGAATAAAGGAGTTGTGAGATTGGAGGCTTCTGGTGGCCTGATCATTATCCCCTATCTCAAGGATCCCCTCAAAGTCCTGAGTGTCCATAGCTACAAGGCTGTGAATGCACCTTAGGGATTTCTCTGCTGGGGTCAGTGAGTGTATGGGTAATTCTGTGTTATTCCTACACCTCCAGAGGTCTCCGGAGCTTCCGAGAGGCTGGCCGGGATTTCTGGCGGGGGGCCGAGAGCCTGGAGGCTGCTCTTACCCACAATGCAGAGGTTCCCAGGCGCCGGGCCCAGGAGGCAGAAGAGGCTGGAGCTGCTTTGAAGGTTGCTCGAGCTGGGTACCGGGGCCGGGCCCTGGACTATGCCCTGCAGGTGCCTGCCCCTACCTGTCCTCCTGGGGTACCAGGGCCTCAATCACCTTGAGTCTGGAGTCACTGGTGTGCAGTGGGAGGGGTGGGGTCTGTGTCTTCAAGACTGACCTGAGATCTTTTGGGCTCTCAGATCAATGTGATTGAGGACAAGAGGAAGTTTGACATCATGGAGTTTGTGAGTCGAGGTGGGGGTGGGGGTGGGGGTGGGGAGGAGCCTGCTGATAGCATGAGGGACCGGGGAAAGAGAAGGGTCTGCCTCCTGCCCACCTTGTCCCCAGGTGCTGCGTTTGGTGGAGGCCCAGGCTACCCATTTCCAGCAGGGCCACGAGGAGCTGAGCCAGCTGGCCCAGTATCGCAAGGAGCTGGGTGGCCAGGTAGAGCCCCAGGGAGCAGGAAGGTGGAAGAGGGAGGGAAGGCGCTTTGAGATGACTCTGGGTGAGGGTGGGGCCATCTGAGATACCCTTCCTGTGCTTAGTTACACCAGCTGGTCCTGAATTCAGCCCGCGAGAAGAGGGACATGGAGCAGAGACATGTGCTGCTAAAACAGAAGGTGAGGACTGGGGCTGCAGACAGGAGGCGGACGACCCTGGGGCCTTGGTCTCTGCTCACTTCAGTTGCCCTTTGACACTTTTGTGCCCCCAGGAGCTGGGTGGGGAGGAGCCAGAGCCAAGCCTAAAGGAGGGGCCTGGTGGCTTGGTCATGGAAGGACATCTCTTCAAAAGGGCCAGCAATGCATTTAAGACCTGGAGCAGGTGAGGAGTGAACATCCCAGTCGGTTTTGGGGGTTTTTTTGAGTGGTTATAGTGTGTTAAATGGGTCTTCCCAGGTGGTTCACTGGGTAAAGAATCCTCCTGCAGTAGAGGAGACCTGGGTTCAATCCCTGGGTTGGGAAGATCCCCCTGAGGAGGGCATGACAACCCAGTCCAGTATTCTTGCCTTGAGAATCCCATCGAGAGAGGAGCCTGGTGGGCTATAGTCCATAGGGTCACAAAGAGTCGGACATGACTGAAGCAACTGAGCATGCATGCATGCACACACCATGTGTTAAATGCAGCCAGGAAAAACAGACAGACTGCCCCTACCCCCACCCCACTGCTTCCTTCAGAGACTTTATATTCCATCAGCAAAGATACACAGTGATATGGTAATTAAGTGAATTACGTGTTATCTTAGACGGTAAGAATACCATAGGCAAAAAACAACAAAGAAGCAATGTGGACACAGCCGGAAAGGAGCTGTGACTTTGAGTAGGGTGGTCAGTCTAGACCTCCTGGAAAGGTGACTGCTGAGTGAGGACTGGAAGGATATCTAGGGGGAGAATGTTCTAGGCTGAAGGAGGAGCCCTTCCAAGGCCCTGAGGAACCTGGAGGGTTCCAGGAACAGAGGGGAGGCCCTGGGTGTGGACAGAGGGAGGGAGGAGGAAGTGGTAGAAGATGCAGGTGGAGCTAACAGGGTGTGAATCATGATGGCCTCGTTGGCTGTGCTCTGAGGGAAGTGGGGCGCCATGGGAGGGTGTGGAGCAGGGTGGTGACCTGCTCTGACGTGACCCCTTCCCCTTCCAGGGCCACTGCCGGCCCCTGAGGGATCTTTGTGCAAATTAAGAAACAGAGCCCCTTCTCCAAGATACTTATATTTGCCAAAACGTTGTAGTAACTATTTTATTAGACAAAGCATTTTTGCTGCCATCTGCTGGAAACTTGTCTTTGTGAGTCTATCACAACTGGGTGCTGAGATGTGATCAGCACCCCTCACAGGTCCCCGGCTGCCCCTCCTCTGCAGCATCTCCTGGGACGGGCAGCCCAGGGCTCTCTCTTCTCAGTGAGATTCTATGAAGCTGAGAGCACCATATTCCTCCTGTCCCTCTCCTGAGCCATTACCCCCACATCACAAATGCTATTTCCACCTCTTCCAGACGCTGGTTCACTATTCAGAGCAACCAACTGGTCTATCAGAAGAGGTACAAGGTGAGTAGGCTGGGTCCTGGGTACTGGGCCCCAGGAGGACTCAGCCCTGCTGTGGCTGCCTGGACATCTGCCCTCCCCCCGCCAGGACCCTGTGACCGTGGTGGTGGATGACCTTCGTCTCTGCACAGTGAAGCTCTGTCCTGACTCAGAAAGACGGTTCTGCTTTGAGGTTGTGTCCCCCAGCAAGTGAGTACAGTGCCCAGGGCTGATGGCCTGTGTGTCTCAATCTTACTGGCTGGCAAGGGTCTTGGAGGCCCCTCATGCTGCCCCAGATGTTAACCCTTTGGTGGTTGACTGGGGAGGAGAGTATAGGGCAAAGGGGCATATCTAGAAGGGTATTACCAATTGGTGCAGAGGTATTTCCATATGACTGGCACCAGCCGCACACTTGCTGAATGTCAGCTTGCTCATCCTGCCACTTGACTCCCCAAGCCTCAGTTCTCTCCCTGCTCTCCATTCCCCTCTGGTCCAGGTCTTGCCTCCTGCAGGCTGACTCAGAGCGCCTCATGCAGCTGTGGGTCAGCGCCGTGCAGAGCAGCATCGCCACAGCCTTCAGCCAGGCTCGCCTTGATGACAGCCCCCGGGGTCTAGGCCAGGTACCTTAACTGGCGGTGCAGGGCTGGGCTGCCCAGCGAGCTAGGACATCCCTTCCCTCAGAGTCACTCTTTCTTCCCCTGTCCCCCCAGGGCTCAGGACACCTGGCCATAAGCTCCGCTGCCACCCTGGGCCCTGGTGGGTTGACCAGGGGAAGGGAGCCTGGGGGAGTAGGGCACGTGGCAGCCCAGGTGCAGAGCGTAGACGGCAACGCCCAGTGCTGTGACTGCCGGGAGCCTGCCCCCGAGTGGGCCAGCATCAACCTCGGCGTCACCCTCTGCATTCAGTGCTCTGGCATTCACAGGTCTCTCCCCACAGGGTCCCAAGCGTGGGCCCCTGCTCCTCCTGGGTTGGGGGCGGGAGACTTGCCTGGGTTTCCTCTCACACTCTGCCTGTTACCTGGGCTGAGCCTGTGGGGCCCAAGGTGGACCCAGGTGGGCCCAGCCCCTCGGTATCCTGGTCTGGCCAGGGCAGGAGGACACCCAGGGGAGTTGATCGACTTGTCTGGAGGAGGGGTGGGGTCAGGACTGCTGAGGGTTGGGGAGCTGATGAAAAGCAGAGAGAGATGATGTTATGAGGCCTTAGCAGGTCTATACAGCCCTCAGGGGGGGAGAGGGGAGGGGAGTGGCATGGCAAGAGTTGTCCAGGCCAAAATACCTGGAGAGAGGGGAGGTGGCTGGAGAGGATGAGGAGAAGGGAGGAGAGGGAATGGTGAACAGGCGGAATCCAGCTCCATCCAGGTCAAGACCACGTGGCCCTGGCTGCCCTCTGCCTCCTGGCCCAGCGCCTCCGCCTGGGCCCCTGCACGCAGGACCTTGCCCCTAAGTCTTTTCAGGAGTAGCAGCTGCCCCCACAGAGGGCCTGACATATCTCCCCTTGCTCTCCAGGAGCCTTGGAGTTCATTTCTCCAAAGTCCGGTCTCTGACCCTTGACTCATGGGAGCCAGAACTCGTGAAGGTGACTTGGGATGCTGTTGAGTGTGTGGGGGTGGGGTAAGGGCAGGGCTTCAGAGTCCTGAGGGCTCAGACACTCACCCACACCCTACCTGTCTGTCTCTGCCTCTACCTGGGCTGTCTGCAGCTCATGTGTGAGCTGGGAAATGTCGTCATAAACCAGATCTATGAAGCCCGAGTGGAGGCCATGGCTGTGAAGAAGCCAGGACCCAGCTGCTCCCGGTGAGGCTGGGGCCACCCTCCATGTGGGGAGGGAGGGAGGAGGGCCCAGGACGAGAGGAGGAAAGACTGTCTCCTTCCCCTGCAACACTCCCCCGCCAGGCAAGAGAAGGAGGCCTGGATTCATGCTAAATACGTGGAGAAGAAGTTCCTGACCAAGCTTCCTGAGATTCGAGGGCGAAGAGGTGGCCGGGGGCCCCCCAGGGGACATCCTCCTGTGCCCCCAAAGCCAGGGCTTATCAGGCCCAAGCCGGGGAGCTTCAGATCCAAGCCAGGTATACAGTTGGTTGGTTGGGCATCTGTGAGCGCCTGCTGGGCACTCAGCACAGTGCCAAGCCCAGTGGGGAGGCACAGAGTCCCGGGTCTAGGTCTTCCCCTTGAGAATGTTCAGGGGGCCAGACTGTACCAGCACTGGTTTTATAAGGCAAGAGTTTCGGGGATTAAAGTGAAGGATGGGAAGGACCATGGGGCTGGGAGGAAGCAGGAAGGGCTGTGTGAGGGTGCCAACAACCTAAGATGAGTCAGGAGAATGAGTGAAGGTCTCCAGAGGCCTGTGGATGAGGGTGAGAGCTTGGCTGGAAGAGAGGGAATCAAGAGAGCTGAGGTTGACTATCAGCTCACTCTCAACATCCCCGCCAGTTGAGGTGGTCAGACAGGAAGAAGTGAAAGATGTGACTATTCTATATGCCTAGGCACCTGGCCATATCCTCTCACACCTTCCATCACCCCCCACCACAATTCCTGGTCTTGGAGTCCTTCCCACAATTGAGAAGTGACCTATCCCGTCACAATGTCAGGGGTCTGTACTGAGGGTTTTCTTCTCAGATTCATAGCTGGTTCCCCTTCACAGAGCCCCCCTCTGAGGACCTGCAGAGCCTGCACCCTGGGGCCCTGCTCTTTCGAGCTGCTGGGCACCCTCCATCCCTTCCCACCATGGCTGATGCCCTTGCCCATGGAGCCGATGTCAACTGGGTCAACGGGGGTCAGGAGAATGCCACACCGCTGATCCAGGCCACAGCTGCTGTGAGAGTCTTGGTGACCTCCCTACACCACCTTCGGTCTCCTCTCTTCCCTCTCCTGACCTTGGTCCCAGCTCTTAACCCTCTCCCCAGCCCCTAGGGAGTGATAACCAGTAGAGCCTGATTGCTAAGAGGGTGAGATTTGGAGGCTGAGAAACCTGGTTTGGATCCAGACCCTCACCACTTACAGCTGTGAACCTCCTTGTGCCTCAGTTTCCTCATCTGTAAAATAGGGATAACATGCCTTATTAGGTTGTACTATGGATGTAATACATGTAAAGAGCCAGAGCAGAGGGACTTCCCTGGTGGTGGTCCAGTGGTTAAGATTCTGTGCTTCCAAGGCAGGGGCTGCAGGTTCAATCCCTTATCAGAAAACAGATCCCACGTGTCCCGTGGTGTGGCCAATAAATAAAGCTTAAAAAAAAAAAAAAAGCAGAGCCTGCCATCCCATACCACTGAACTGACCCGACTCCAAAATATCTTTTAATTTGTCTCTAATTTGCCACATCTCTCCCCCTTCTCTATTTCTCCATGCAGAATTCTCTTCTGGCCTGTGAGTTTCTCCTCCAGAACGGGGCAAACGTGAACCAGGTGGACAACCAAGGCCGGGGCCCGCTCCACCACGCGACAATTCTTGGCCACACGGGGTAGGGACAACAGGGATGATGGCCTCGGGAGGAAAGCTCCAGACGGGGTGAGGGGCTGGCTGAACTTGGCTATCTTGTCCAGGCTGGCCTGCCTGTTTCTGAAACGGGGAGCCGATCTAGGAGTTCGAGACTCTGAAGGCAGAGACCCCCTGACCATCGCCGTGGAAACAGCCAACGCTGACATCGTCACTCTGTGAGGGTGCCTGGGGAGGCGGGGCTCGCGCTTACACTATCCACTTGGGCGGGGCTTACGCCAGACCCCAGCTTGCCAGGCGGGGCCTGGGGAGGGGCGGGGCCAGCTCCTGGACCAGACTGAGAAAGGCTCCTCCAGGTGTTGACTGAGGCTTGGAGTAGGAAGGGTAAACTCACCTTCCTTGGTGGATTTATTCTGAGAGAGGCATTATTCATTAATTGTCGGGCATCTTTAAAGTACTAGACCCTGAGGAAACAGGTGAATGAAACAACCCAGCTCAAAGGATGGGAAGGTGAGGGTGGGGGTGGGGTGAGAATGTCATTCATTCCTTAATTCTCTCCCCCTTCAGGCTACGATTGGCAAAAATGCGGGAGGCCGACGCAGCCCAGGGCCAGGCTGGTAAAGTACACCTCCCCTCCGCCCTGCACAACATTGTAACTGTGGGCTTCTGGCCCCTGGTGACCTGTCCCCAACGCCCTGTCCTCAGCTTCATTGATCAATTACATTATTTATTCAACAAATACGTATTGGGTGCATCCTACGCTCCAGGTCCTTGAAACAAAGCAAAGAATAGGCGAGGGCGCTGCCCTGACAGTACAGACATCTCCTCCACCCACGTTGGAAGCGCGTGCTCTTACCAGGCCGGGCTGTCCCTATTGTGCTATTCGTGCTAGGACCCAGCCTCTCAGCCCTTTCTCCCTCCCCTCAGGAGACGAGACATATCTTGACATCTTCCGTGATTTCTCCCTCATGGCATCCGACGACCCGGAGAAGCTGAGCCGGCGTAGTCATGACCTCCACACGCTTTGATCCCAGGCCTTCAAGGGCTGGGACCCCCATCCCTTCCCTCCCTACCACCCGCCCTTTCCATTAAAGCCTTTGTGCTTTGCTCTTCAAAGTTCATTTATTGGCCACCTCCTTTCGGCTGGTGAGATATAGGGCACTGCGACTCTTGGGGTGCAGGAGCGATTGGGAGTTTTTGAACTGGAGTCAATGGAGGGGCAACTCCTGGGAGTGAAGTGGGAGCTTCGGCCTCTAGGGCGGGGGCTCGCGAGCTCAGGCGACGTGGCCCGACCCGTCCGGCTAAGCAGAGGCCGCTTGCGTGGCGTGGGTTGGGTCTAGCCTTGGGAAGGGGGGGCGGCTGGCATCCGGGCTCAGGCCACCCTGGCCCGGAGGCATCCCTGGAATGTGGATGCTCAGCACCCGCCCCCTCGGGAATTCCCCCGGGGAGTGACAGAAAAGGAACAGGTCCTCAACCCCTGCCGTCCGGCCCTCAGTTTCTTGAGCGGCGGGATAGGAGATGCCGGCGTCCACTGAATTGCAGACGTGAGGTCGGGCACACCTGGGGGCCCGTGGGGCCGTCGCGGGTACACCCGGAACGACGTGACTGAGTCACCCTCAGGACCCCACCCCCGCTAGCGTGCGCTGGTCCAGCCTGTCGGCCCCGTCTCTCTGGTTCGCCTTTCGGCTTCCACCACCACCCTAGCAGCGCTAGGCCGGCGGGGCGGGGGCGGGGGCGAGGGGCGGGGCGCCCAGGGGGCGGGGCTGCCTCTTAAAGGGCCCCCGGCCGCTGCCCTTAGGCCACTTCCTGGGGGCGGAGAGGACTTAAGCGGTTGCAGAAACCAGAGGAAGGCGTCGGCGCCCGGTCCGAGACTCCCGGCTGCTTCCATCGGAGTCCTCAGACACTCCCAGCTTGTACTGAACGTGCATCTGCGGTCTCCAGCCGATACAGAGGCACCCCTCGCCATCGGCTCCGATCAGCCTCGCCTCCATCTCCTGGGACCCGCGCCAGAGTCAGGCAAGGCAAGGCCTCAAACTGGCCCCCGGAGCCCTGCGTGGACTTGCCCACGGTGACAGCGATCTGCCCGAGAAGCTGGACCCTTCAGAGTCGGCCTTGTGCTCGCCACCGTCACCTGCTGGTTGGATTCTGGAAAGCCACTGTCTGAAGACCACAGAAAGGAATCGCTGACCACCCAGAATCGGATCTATATCTCCCGTACCTGACTTCCCTCAGCTCTTTTCATCCGTTCTCTCGACCTTTCCGGCGTCTCTGTGCCCAGAAACCATCCCCCACCACCAAGGCAGCTAGGGTGAGCCCCAAATCTTGCTGCCTTGTACTCCAACCTGTGCCTCCCACTCAGAGACAGTCTGAACCTTACCACCCAGTTCTGCACACACCCAGGAAGTTCTACCTTTTCTTCTCTTTCGGTGTCTTCTATACTCCTCAAAATTTCTCCTCCTCCTGTGCCCTCTTCGCCCCCCTCCTTCGGGGGCCCCGTGACCCTGAATGTCGGGGGAACGCTATATTCCACCACGTTGGAGACCTTGACTCGATTCCCAGACTCCATGCTGGGGGCCATGTTTAGGGCTGGTACCCCCATGACTCCCAACCTCAATCCCGAGGGAGGTGGCCACTACTTCATCGATCGAGATGGCAAGGCCTTCCGGCACATCCTCAATTTCCTCCGGCTGGGCCGCCTAGACCTGCCCCTTGGATATGGGGAGACAGCGCTTCTCAGGGCAGAGGCGGACTTTTACCAGATCCGACCCCTCCTGGATGCCCTGCGGGAACTGGAGGCCTCTCGGGGGACCCCAGCTCCCACAGCCGCCCTGCTCCATGCAGATGTAGATAGCAGCCCCCGCCTGGTGCACTTCTCTGCTCGTCGAGGCCCACACCACTATGAGCTGAGTTCTGTCCAGGTGGACACCTTCCGGGCCAATCTCTTCTGCACCGACCCTGAGTGTCTGGGTGCCCTGCGGGCCCGATTTGGTGTGACCAATGAGGACAGGGCAGAGGGAGGCCCACATTTCCGTCTGGAATGGGCTCCCCGCCCCGCGGAACTCCCCGAAGTGGAGTACCGCAGACTAGGGCTGCAGCCACTGTGGACCGGGGCACCAGGAGAGCCACGGGAGGTGGTGGGCACACCCAGCTTCCTGGAGGAGGTGCTGCGGGTGGCTCTGGAGCATGGCTTCCGTCTCGACTCTGTCTTCCCTGATCCTGAAGACCTGCTCAACTCCCGATCTCTACGCTTTGTTCGGCACTAGGAACTGAGACCTGGGAACGCTGCCCTCAGTTTGACTTCATGGAGGGGCGGGGGAGGGGGGAGAAAGAACGGGTCATTAAAGGGGTTGAAGATTCTCCTGAGGCCTTTTCCTAGCTCTGCTCCGGGAGCTGTGAGAGTCAGAGGCCCCACTGCACCTGACTGGAGAGCCCAAGTATGGACAGGAATCCCCACACTGGAGGGAGCCCACCAAGAGCCCACAGGATCAGTGGGTCTGGACTGGAGCCGATCCTAGGAGGGCTGGGGAGGCTTCCCTGGCTGGTCCTGCCTGAGTCTGGGGACCTTCGGTGTTTCCTTGCTTGGAGCTCAGTATTCAGAGTCAGGAAAAGCAGGTATGCTTCTCTGCCCAGGCTCAACTTAGCAGGACTATGGAAGGATGATGAGGTCTGAGGGAAAGAGGAGCTTTGGATTGCTCTAATGTGGTCTCCTGGACTGTGACTTCTCCTGGAGATGGTGGCCTCGCCTGGCCTGACAAATGAGAGGTCAGAACACTGTGAAATATGGGAAGGGAGGTTCTTTGCTGTGCCCTAAGCCACCACTGAGGGAGACAGGGAGGGCTACGCCCCACCTTAGGTTGGCATAAGGGAGCTAGGAGAATCCCCATTAACTGTGGGGCTGGAGCGTCCCTCTGGAGTTCCAGGTGTTTTAAATAATCCCATGTTGAAGGTGGGGCTGGCTACAGGGAGGAGTGGGGCATCTTCTTGGGTCCTGGCCTTCCTTCCTTCATGTGTACGTGCCTGTCAGCCAGTGGCTCTGACTGATGCGTGGATCCCTGCATCCTGGCTCTCAGCCATGTTGCTGGAGGTGGTGTCTGTGTGCTGGTCTTTCTGTGGCCTCTGCATGTTCAGGCCTGTTTGGGGTTGCCCAGCAACTGTTTTGGTACCAGGTGTGTCTGTGGTATGGGTATGAGTAGACTGACAATTAGTTTAATCACAAGGGGTGTGTGTGCACATGTGCTTCACACATCCACGTAGGCAGGAGGGGCCTGCTGAGCTTTGAGTCACTAGGATCTTCTAATGAGAGGTAAGAGAAGTCAACTGGGCTCAGCTAGGCCTTGGAGGCCTGTATAGAACACTCTGTTGCTAAGGCAACCATGAGCCTGTTGCTAGGAGATAGCTGGGGAAGGCCCAAGGCTGCTCAGGGCGAAGAAGAGATGAACAGAAGAGTTTGAAAGAGTGGGGGAGGATGTGGACAGGCATGGGTTTCTGAGTCCCTGGGGGTACGGAATACTCACAAACAGCTTCTTCACTGGGGAGTCACTTACTATTTATCACTGGTCATGATTTACAGGAAGAAAAATAAAATTGCTTTTGGAATCACCAACTCATGAAAGCTGCTGAGGGCTAGGTTGGGGGTATAGCAGAAGCCCTGCTTTCTCTATCCATCTCCCACTAGAAGAATCTTCTTCCAGTCCTCAATTCACTGGGCCCCAAGTTTACCCCAGCCAGAGATGGGGCAGTGTCGCTGTGCTAGAATGCTCTAGAACCTCCAGACAAAAGGCTGGAACCAGGATCACAGAGCATTCCAATGCCTTCCCAGCCTAGGTGGGGCCAGCCCTCCCTCCAGCAGCCCCCAGCAGGCCTCATGTGGACACTGGCACTAGGTGGGATCTTCCTGGCAGCCGTTGAGGCCTGTGTCTTCTGCCGCTTCCCAGACCGTGAGTTGTCGGGCCGCCTGGCCCGGCTTTGCAGCCAGATGGAGGTCCAGTGGAAGGACTGTGAGGTCTCCTGGACATTCTCGGCCTTTGCCTTAGGTAAAATCAGACATCCAGGGATGGGCCTAACAACAATCACCCCTGTGCCCCAAGGGGCCTGCAAGTGGCCTCACAGCTCTGCCTCTCAGCCATCTCCTCAGTCCACAGCCCTCTCTGGACACACTTTCTGCTCCCTCTGGGAGAGCTTCTTTGGACCCTGGGAAAGGGCCCAGAACCTTCTTCCAGGTCAGTGAGGGAATCACCCGGTCCTTACCCATCTCCACAGATGATGCATCCTTGAACAAAATCACAGAGAAGACTCACAGAGTCCTGAGAGTCATGGGTGAAGTCAAGGGGGAAGGCACAACCTAGGGGCTTGGAAGGCACAACCAAGGAGGGGGCTGGGGAGGTGGAGTAGGGACGGGTGGAGGGCAGATGGAGACAGGAGAGTGTGATGGGGTGGTGCTGGGTGAAGGGGTGGAGGTGAACCATCCCTGCTGAGGCCCTGGGCACTCTAGCTGCTTTCTGCCTCCCCAGAGATCAAAGGGTCTCTCTACTCACTCCCTTCATATTGGCAATGGCTTCGAAAGACCAAGCTCCAGGAGTACAACAGAGAAGGTACGGATGAGGGGAAGGACCAAGGGGTGCCTAGGTCCTTGGGCAAAGGGGTGTATGGCTGAGCTCATCCGCCCCCCACCCTGCCTTGTCTTTCATTTCAGCTCTCTGCCCTCCCTCCTGCCGTGAGTAAGAAAGGGAAGGGGTAGCGAAAGCCGGGGGCTTGGGGCACTTGAGGAGAGCAGCCACGGAGGGCGGTGGGAGCAGAGAGGAACGGAGGCTTCCCGCCGCACTGCCGGCCCTACTGTCTCCTGCAGGGGGCAGCACCATCCTGTACAACTGTTCAACCTGCCAGGGCTTCGAGGTGTACTGTTGGCCCCGAAAGCGCTGCTTCCCAGGTCCTTACTCCCCACCTCTGCCTCACCCCCACCCAGATCTCTGAGCTCTGAGGCTTCCCCAGCATCGATGGGTATGGTCCCCGGGATCACTCACTGCTTCCTGGGTCCCCTATAGGAAGTCACGATCTTTGGGAAGCTCGGATCCTGCTCCTCTTTGTGTGCGGAACTGCCCTGCTCCTGGGTGTCCCGAGCCTCGCGGTGGAGTGAGTTGGGGGATCAGGGCGGGAGACAGCCTCACCACTTCCCACGAGTACCCCCTCATCCTTCCTCCTGCCCTCGTGGCCCTTCCCTCCTCCCTTCCCAGGCCTCCCACCCTCTGTTTTCCCTCAGGTACAACTACTTCCAAGCAAAAAGTTGACTTGTGAAAACGAGGACAGAGCCTAGCCTCCAGTTCTAAGGAGCTCGTGTGCCCACAACATCCACTTCTCTCTTGGGGTTGGGGGTGGGGTGGGGAGGGCGGGGGACAGCCAGACCCTTAGTTCCAGCCCCAAGTGGTTCAATCTTCCAGACCCTGATACTTAGATATACCCCATAGTCCCAGTGTCAGATGGTCCAGGGACCCAGGCACCCACAGCTGGAAAGCTCCTCCCCTTCATCCCTCAACCAATCAGACAGGGGCAGTCCCCGTGCCAGGAAAATATCTACAGAAGGAAAGAATCCCCTCTGCTCACCACCACTCCCACATCTCCTTCTGCCTGTTCCCGGAACGTGGGGGCTGCCAGGCCCCAGAAACTCCTCTTGGCCCTCCTGTGACTGATTGGGAATCCGGGAATGAGTGTTCTGGAAAAGTCCCTCCCCCTAGAATGAGACCACAGCAGTCAGCCTGCTGGCATGCTCCCCTTCCATTTAACATTGTGAAGCCTCCCACAGAGAGAGGCCTCCCTCCTGCCAGGCCCAACTAAACGTGCTGTCAAATGGCCTCCACCTCTGCCTGGCCTCTGTCTGCAACTAGGGAGGGCAGGGGGAGAGGGAGGCTCATGTAGCACAGTGGTTCTCAACTTAGGGAGGTGGGGATTTTGCACCAGAGGAGATGTTTCTGATTGTTTTGATGGGGGTGGGGGGGAATGTAGTACTGGCATCTAATTGTTAGAGACCAGGGATGCTGGTAAACATCTGAAAATGCATGGGAATGTCCTCCAGGACAAAGAATGATCCGGTCTGAACAGTCAGCAGTGTGTGGTTGAGAAACCCTGGTGTCTGGTCCCTTGGTTATCAGGAGTTTGGATTTGGGGGATGGGAGATGGGACATATAAAGAAGAGGCCTATCTCCAACTATAAGTCACAGTCCAAGGGCCTAGGCCTAGGAGGGATCCTTGCCTTCACACAGCCCCATGGTTTTCAAACTGGATACTGAAGTTCAAAGTGGATACTGAAGTTCAAACTGGAACCGAAGCTCCCAGTTCTCAACCAGCTGCGTGTGTGTGTGCTAAGTCACTTCAGTCGTGTCCGACTCCACAACCCTATGGACTGTAGCCCACCAGGCTCTTCTGTCTGTGGGATTCTCCAGGCAAGAATACCGGAGTGGGTTACCATGCCCTCTTCCAGGGGATCTTCCCTACCCAGGGATGGAACCTGCGTCTCTTGGGCCTCCTGCATTGGCAGATGGGTTCTTTACCACTAGTGCCACGTGGGAGACCGCATGTAGAGTCATCTGGTCATCTTAAAAAACTACCTGTTGCTGGGTCTTGTCTCCAGAGATTTGGAGTTTAGTGGTCTCATATGGGGCCTCAGTTAATCTAATTTACAGCCAGCCAGGGTTAGAACCACTGTTTGGGGGAATCTGTAAAGGTACTGGGGATAGAGAGAAAGGAGTAATTTATCCCTTCTGGGGAAATATCTTCCATTTTGTTTTACACATTCTAGTCCAATGCTTTCATTTTATACCGAAAAATGGAACCCAGAGATCATATGGCATGCCCAAGCTCATACAACAATTGAAACATTCACTCATTTGATAAATACTAAGTGATTGCCAGCCAGGCACCGGACAACGCTGCCGCCCACACTGGGGTGAGAAGCACCCTGCTCACGTCCCAGCCACAGCAGCTCTCCTTTGTCTCTGGGAGCTGTCTCAAGCCCCCAAGAATGTGCCCTGTTTCCAGGCTCAGCATTTTAGCTGTCCTCCTTCTCACACCCAACATGCAGTGGGTCAACAGCTTTGCCCATCTCTGAAGGACCTTGCTCCTCTCTGCCCCTCCTCCTGCTCTATGGATCCCAGCCCTCTCTGGAACCCTCTTTCTCCCTGTGGAGCCCAGTCTCCCAAATGTGCATCTGACTCTGCTAACTCCCCTAAAGCCCACTCTGTACCCTTAGCAGCCACACTGGTTTTGTTTTGTTTTTTTAAATATTGACTTTATTTTCCTGGCTGTGTTGGATCTTAATTGTGGGGTGGGGACTCTCTAGTTATCGTGCATGGGCTTAGTTTGCCTGCTGCTTGTGGGATCTTAGTCCCCCGACCAGGGCTCGAACCTGTGCCCTCTGCATTGGAAGGCAGATTCTTAACCACTGGCCCACCAGCGAAGTCCCCACACTGGTCTTCTTAAAACTCCACATCACTCGACCCTCCTGTCCAGCATCAAATGATGCTTGAAAACTTAGGCTCTGGAGTTGGGCTGCCCGATTTCAAATCCTGGCTCTGGCACATACCAAACCTTGGGAAAGTTATTTTTCTGTTCCTGTTTCCTCCTGTTTTAAATGCGGATCATGTATTTCTTTGATTCCTTGGCCTTTTTTCCTTCGATCTACATTTTAACATCTCTGAAGAACCCATTTTAAATTGAAGACATGTCATAGCATAATGGTATATATTACAATTGAAAATATCTTAAATTCAATGCAGTGGCACTTTCCTTACAGAATGACTGTGAGGTCCAAATCAGTTCATATAAAATGCTTGGGACTTTGCCCAACATGTAATGGGCCCTCATGAAGTATTAGCCATTATAATCTCTTACTTAAAATCTTCCCTAGCTTGTCTTTGCCTATAGAATATAGAGTTGGCCCTTGATCCTGACATTCAAGACTCTCTACCTGCAGCTCCCCTCATCTTCTTTAGTCCTCAGGCCAGAACTGTCCGGACACAGACCTGGAATCCTGCTTGAACACCCCACAGGCATCTCAGACTCCACATGTCCACCTTTCTAGACCTATCTTCCTCCCACTCCCGGGATTTCTCAGGTTTAATGGCATGGCCGACAGGGTCACAGTCATCCTCCTCCCCTCATGCCATGCGCCCACTTCTTACCAGTAAGTGGTCTACCTCGGTAGGTAATGCTTCTTGGAATCTGACCCCCTGGTGTCTCCTGGGGCTTCACCTCAGCTCTGCCCACCCCACAGCCACTCTGAGTCACTTCTAGTTGCCCAAATACTGTTATCTCATATCTCCTTCCTTTGCCCAGGCTTGTTCCTCTACCTGGAAAGACTTTCTCCTTTGGCTCAGATATCCCCTCTTCTGAGAAAACTTCTGTGAGCCCCCAAGGCTAAGTGGAGTGAGTCTGCTCCAGGCTTCTCTTGTGTGGCACCTGTTTACCTCGGGTGGTGGTGTTTCTTTACACATCTTCCTGCTGTACCACACACTACTCTCTAAAGCCACTGCTTAAGGTTCTGGGTCTGTTTCCTCAGAGCCTGGCACATGGTAGATGCCAGGAAGTGTCACTGATGACTGCAGCGCCTTCTCTGAACCCTTGTGATATGTCTTCCCTGGGTAAGCCCTTCATGAACACTTCGCACAGGAGGCTGGCAGAGTTAGTGTTTGTTTTGTGCACATGAGGCCAACGTACCAGAGTGTGGCCTGTCAGGGCAGGGACGGTTTTTCAGAGCCCCTCACCAATCAGGAGGCTTCTGTGGGTGTGGCAGTTTTAAACAATGGCCCCGTACTCTCTGATATGCTGCCTACCTAGAGGTAGGTGCTATGTATCCTTCCCTTGAACCTGGGTTCCATGGCTAGCTGGCTCACTGAATGTGGCAGAAGCGACACTGAGCCACTTTCTGAGCCCAGGCCTTAAGAATCTGTCACCTTCTGCCTTTTGGGACATTCACTCTGGAACTCAGTCGTCATGCTATGAGGATGCCCGGCCTATTTTAAGGGTCCCCATGGAGGGGTTTGGCCAAAAGCCAGTATCTGCTGCCAGATGTGTAAGTAACGCAGCCCTCCGCTCTCAGATCATCATCCCCAGATTGTCAGGTTTTCCACCCAAGGCCGCAGACATAGTAGAGCAGAGATAAACCATTCCCACAGTGTCCTGTTGGGGTTCCAGACACAAAGTCCAGAGCATAATAAAATAGTTATTTAATGCTACTACGTATTGTTACTCAACAATGGGTAACTGGATGGTGGGGCAGAAAGAAGAGCTTAGAACCTGGCACTAAAAGCCCTGGGTTGGGACTTTCCTTGGGGCCCAGTGGTTAAGACTTGGTGCTTCTACTGCAGGGACCTTGGGTTCAATGATCCCTGGTCAGGGAACTAAGATACTGCATGCCATGGTGGTGTGGCCAAAAGTAATAACAAAAAACAACAAAAAAAGGCCCTGGTTTGAGGATATGGCTGGCACTGCCACTTCCTATTAATAGCTGTATATGTACATGAAAAACATCAGTTCACCAGCCTGAGCTTCAGTCTTCCTATCTGTAAGATGGAGTTAATGATGGTTAACAGGTATGGAGACTATGTGTCAGACTATGTGTTATTTATGTATAGCTGTGTAACAAATTATTCTAAAACTCAATTGTCTGAAACAGTAAACCCTTGTTATCTCATGGTTTCTGTGAATCAGAAATTCAGAAGCAGCTAAAATGGGTGTTTCTGGCTCAGAGTTTCTGGTAAGGATGTTGTCCAGATGTAGGTCAGGGTTGCAGACATCTAAGGGCTAGTGGATCAGCCTTCAAGATTCCAAGATGGCTCACTCGAATGTCTGTCTGGTTGGTTGGTGTCAGCCGACGGCAGGAGCCCTCAACTTCTCGACAAGTGGAGCTTCTCCACTGGGCTACTTGACTGTCAGGACATGGTGGCTGGCCTCCTCCAGAGTGAGTGATCCAAGAGAGGGAGGTGGAAGCCACACTGCCTTTTACTACCTAGCTCTGAGGTCACACACCATCCTCACAATAGCCCATTGATTACACTCATTGTGAACCCATGGACTATAGCATGCCAGGCTCCATGTCCATGGGATTCTCCAAGCAATAATACTGGAGTGGGTTGCCATTCCCTTCTCCAGGGATCTTCCTGACCCATGGATCAAACTTGTGTCTCTTGCATCTCCTGCATTGGCAGGCAGGTTCTTTACTACTGCGACACCTGGGAGCCCCATCAATTACACAGATCATTGTGGAAAGGCATGACACTGTGATACCAGCTGGGGAGGTTCACTGGGAGCTGATTTGGAGACCGGCTACCACACACATGGGCACAGTTAATTCTTCAATAACCCCACAAGGTAGATACTCCTAATAATCTCATCTTGAAGATGAGGAAACAGAGGTGTACAAACATGAAGTAACTTGCCCAGATTTATAGGATGGTAAGTGATCAAGCTGGGATCCAAACTCAGGTAGTCAGACTCCGAAAGTGAGCTCTCAGCTGGTTTCAAAAATAATAATAATTAGGCTGCAATAGATCTTAGTTGCAGGACATGGGATCTTTAGTTGCAGCATGCAAACTCTTAGTTTCGATATGTGGGATTTAGTTCCCGGACCAGGGACGGAACCCGAGCCCCCTGCATTGGGAGCTTAGAGTCTTAGCCAGTGGACCACCTGGGATGTCCCAGAGCTACTGTTCTGTAAAGGCCCTCAGCTCCATTATGAGCCTGTTGGAATATGGAAGATTTAAGACTGCTTCCACTTTGGAAAGAAAACCGTCAGACAGATACAAGGTGGTGGGCTGGTGACTCCGTTAACTAGTGAGCAAATGCAAACTGGAAAAGAATAGGACCTCAGGGTCCTGGGAGATGGAGATGGGGTGATGGAACAAGAGGGTGTTACTCAAGGGTCTGGGGAGAGCTAACTATGTGGGGCCAGGGAGTGTCACGGGGGGAGGGGCAGGGTTGGGTTCACCAGGAGAACACTTATGGATTAACTCTAGAAACTCCCATCCCCATCACTCTCACCAAAGGAGCTCCTGATGTCAAAAATCTCCTTTGCTTTACTCTATCCAGATCACTCTGTCTCGTCCATTTGTTCAACAAAGGTTATTGAGCACTTATCATATGAGTCAGAACCATACTGGGCATGGGGGACATAGCAATGCCCAGACAAGATGAAGTCATTTTCTACCTGGAGCTTGGAATCTAACAGGAGAGATAGACAAGTTACTGGCAAATTCTATCAGAGCAATGAGTACAATGAGAAGAAAGCACAAGGATCTTAGGGTGTAGGGGAAGAGTCCAGACCAGATTAGGGGTAGGCTGCCTGCACTTAGCAAGGCCAGATTTGGAGAAGGGTGGGAAGACTTTCAAGAAGAGTGAATAGTCATGCAAAGGCTCAGAGGAGAGAGAGAACCAGAATGTTGGGGGGCTTTCCTCTGCTGAGAGGTTGATGTGGTCAGGGAGAAGGGGAAAAGCTCAGTGATCTCAGGGATCAGGGCAGAAAGGGAGAAGGCAGAGGCACCAGGATGGTTCCTGCAGAAGGATGGGTCCTACCTGTCTGCCAAACCCAAGGTGGGGGAGGGGAGGTTGGCCACCGGGCCGCCCTCTCTGCTTGTCCTCCTGGTTCTCTGCCCTTTGGGGAAAAACTTGGCTCTGGTGGTGTGAATGTGCTCATCTTTCTCGGATGCAGAGCCTGCAGGGCCAGGCAGAAGTTGGGGAAAGGCAGATGGAGAGGGTGGAGGGGGTGGTGCTCTGGGCCTCCAAGTTTAAGTGTTAGCTGGATGCCCCATCTCAGCCTGGAGGCAGGCCTCCAGAGGCAGAGTGAGAATCATCAGGCTCTGCTCCTCCAAACCGCATCATCTTTATTGGCAAAGGTTGGGGAGGAGAGACGCTTAACTCCAAAAATAAGAAACAAAGGGGGATAAAGAGGCCTCTGATTTCCTGGGGTTTTTCCAAGTCAAAGACAAAGGTGGGTGGAGCCTCTGCCTCTGGTTTCCTGCTGGAGCACAGAGCGAACCAGGCCAAGAGTTCAGTCAGGAGCGCCCCCTCCTCAGTCTCCTTTCCATCCCACGCCAAGGATGGCAGGGCAGCCTCTCTCCCCTGAGCCAATGGTCAGAGTCTCTTCCTTGAGTTCCCTCTTTTTTCTCTCTCACCTTTTCCCAGCCTCTTTACACCTCGGGTTGGTTCTGTCACTCCCCTGTTAAAACTTTTCAGGGGGTACCAAAGCCCTAAGGAAAGGCCTGAGCTGACCGCATTCTGCAAGGCCCTGCAGACTGAACCCAACTAGGTCAGGGATCGTGCCAGCTTGTTCACTTGGGTCCCCAGAACCTGGCACAGTGAAAGCCTGCTGGAAGGATGATCTGACACCTAGTTTGGCTTCTGCCAGCCTCTCCGGCTGCATCGGCCTTCATATCCCACCATGTGCTCTACATGCATATATTAATTCATTCAATACCCAGAGGACTTCCAGTGCACCCAGATCTGTGAGGACACTGGACATCCAGAGGAAAATCAGGTTTCACCTGCTCTTTCCTGAAGATGCTCATGGAACTGCTGTTTCTCCCATCAAGAAATTGGAAAAGGGACTTCCCTGGTGGTCCAGTGGTTACGAATCTGCTTGCCGATGGAGGGGACACAGGTTCGATCTCTGTGCCGGGAAGATCCCACATGCCACAGGGTAACTAAGCCCACTGGCCACAACTACTGAGCCTGTGCTCTATAATTTGCGAGACTTAGAGCCCATGCTCTGCAATGAGAAGTCACTGCAATGAGAAGCCCAACCACCACAACTAGAGAGTAGCCCCCTCTCTCAGCAACTAGAGAAAGCCCTCCCGCAGCAACAAAGACCCAGTACAGCTAAAAATAAATGAAAATTTGGGAAAAAAGAAAAACCCCAACCAAACAAAAAAATGTTGAGTGAAAGAAACCAAATGCAAACAGTAAAGTGTGTGATTCTGTTGACTGAAAGGTCAAGAGCAGGCAGAAACCATCTCTGGGTTTTAGAAATGGGAATAGTAATAGCTGGGGAATTCCCTGGAGATCTAGCAGTCAGGACTCCACACTTTTCACCGCCCAGGGCTTGGCAGTTAGACTGAGCAGACTTCTTCATAGACAATATGCACTGTACCTATTATAGGCCTACATTGTCCCAGGTACCTTAGGACACCTGACAGATCCAGCCCCTCCCGTGTGGAGCCAGTCCATAATAAATCAGAGATGAGACATGTGCAGGGAACAATCACATCTGTTATCTGCCCTGGTGGGAGGGCAAGAGAGCTGGCAAGAAAACCACAGAACTGTGAACTACGATTTTCCCATCGATGCTGGAATTTTCCATGATTACCAAGGTGAGGGGGCTTTGCCCCTCACGGAACTCTGCAGACTACATTTGCTATGCTCACACATCTATCCCTGGGACAGAAGGACGTAGGCCAGATGGCCTAAGACTGGTCCTGAGACCCGTGAGGGAAAGGGAGAGGGCATACTCCTTCTCAGAGCCTTCTTGGAGCCAGACTATGTCTCCGCCCCACAGGGCAAGCAGAAGTGTACAGAACCCTGGTGTCAGCAGAGGTAACAGGTGGGAGGGGCCAGAAGGAGGCCAGGAAGTGCCAGAGATGGGAAGTTGTGCCCTGAGGTATGGAGCGCTGCCCTGGATCACCAAGACCAGGTACCAAGCTGGAATTGGGCTGAGGAGCCACTCAGAAGCTGTCTCCACCCCACTTGCTCCAGAGCCCCCTACATGTTCCACCTTGGGGAGCTCCCCAAAAGGTCCATTTCGGGGGCAGCACATGAGACCGGGAAAGGACACTCAGAGCAGGGGGAAAGGCCAAGGGCTTTAATCTTAGAGACTCCGTGCGGTCGGTCTGGAGCTGACTACCTGCGCGACCATCAACACCTCGGTCGTGGCGCCATTTCACAGCCCAGAAAGCTGCTCCAGGCCGGCTTTCTGCATCAGAGTGCCATGAAGCCCTCTCAGGGACTCTGTCCTGTTTAGCTTTATCCCCGGGCCCTGGGCGGGTCTCTCTACCAGGGGTTATTCATTTCGTGGGTGGGGCGCTGGTTGAGGGAGGTGGAGGATTCGGTTGAAGTGGGCACGGGGCAGGGGTGAAGGGGGAACGAGACACCGATGAGGAAGTCTGGGAAGGGGTGAGAAGTTCTTTGGAGAAGTCTGAAAAGAGGGCGGGAAGGTGGAGAGAGGGTGGGAAGGGGGCGAGCAAAGGACCTGCGAAGGGAGACCCCCCAGGGTCTGGCCTGGCTGGCCGGCCGCCAGCACCAACCCCCACCTCATCCACCCCCTCACCCGCCCCCCGCCACCACCTCATCCCTCGGGGAACCCGGGCCAAGCCGCCAGGCCCCGCCCCGCGGCTTCGGTCCTGCCCTCCCCGGGATTTAGTCCCGGCAGCCTGGGCGGCTCCCCAGCCGCTGCTTCCGCCTTCGCCAGGTGAGGGTCCGAAGAGGCAGGGGCTCTGGGGGCCGGGCTGGCGGGGCGGCCTTCGTTTGGGGGCGCGTCCGGGGGTGCGAGCCTCCCCTCCCCGGTCCTTCTCTTCCGCGGCCACGTCTCCTCCTGTCCCCCATCTCGTGCTGTCCGTCCACTTCTCACCTGGCCACTGGTCCGGATGTGCTTAGCACCCTGAACTTTCTCCTCCCCCCGCCCCTGCTGTGGCCCGCGGTTCCTCGCCACTTCCGAGCGTCCCTCGGGACCCAGCCTGGGGCCCTTCGCTTCCTCCGGGCTTAACTAAGTAGGGGTGGGAGGGGGGCAGGTGTGTGTGAGGGAGAGTGTGCGCAGACAGCCGGCACCGAGAGCCTTATTGAATAAAGACTGGTGGAGTTGCCTGGGACTCCCGTGTGCCAGCCGGGCTCTGTCTCGGGATCTGAGCTCAGGTGGGTGGGGAGGGGACTGTGTACCTGGCAGCCTGGGTGTCTCTGAGCAGTACCTGAGGTTTACCGCCCGTCACAAATGCCCGATTTGATTTCACATGTTGCTGCCTAGGGTGTGGAAGAGGCAATGACTCTGGGCAGAGGGGGCAGCCTACCGGCATATCTCAGGTACATGTGGACACCAAAGCTTGATGTCTTGTGTGTTGTGTGGACCTAGGTGTCTCACACGTGAGGGCCGGTGAATCTTGAAGGCAGTAAACTCAACATGTCTCAAGGGGGTGTGTGAGGGGTACGTGGCAGGAAGCCTGGTGTCTTGCGGCAGCTAATATATGCCTCAGCTGGGAGTGGACATGTATCATGTGTCTCTGGTGTCTTTTGCATCATATCTCTAGGGGATCTATAGGTGTGATGTGTGTGTCTGTTGTACCTCTGTGTCTGAAGTGTGGTTAGTGTATCTGGGCATCTCTGGAGTGTATGTGGTGGATCAGAATGTCTCCGGTGTACCTGAGTGGGTGTGTACAAGGGTGCACCCCAAGTCTAAGAGGCAGTATATCTGGGTGGCCTAGGGGTACAGGCAGGGCTTCCCAGGTGGCACTAGAGGTAAAGAACCCACCTGCCAATGCAGAAGACATAAGAGATGCGGGTTCCATCCCTGGGTCGGGAAGATTCCCTGGAGGAGGGCATGGCAACCCACTCTTGTATTCTTGCCTGGAGAATTCCAAGGACAGAGGAGCCTGGTGGGTTACAGTCCATAGGGTTGCAAAGAGTTGGACATGACTGAAGCGACTTAGCATGCACGGGGGTACAGGCAGTGTGCCATATCTCAGAGCGGGGCCACACACCTGAAGTCTGCTAGGTGCTAAAATCTTAGGTGTGAGGAGAACGTTCTTCCTGGGTGGGGTTTGTGTGTATGAGGGGCAGGATTCCTGGCTGATCCTGAGATTCCCTCCCTCTGTACCTGAGTGTTTCTGAGGGTTTGCGGGTGGAACTGGCAACCATGTCTCTGGTGCCTGAGTGTCTCAGGTGACTACCCTGGACCATGTGACTGGAGGACGGGGCCTCACAGGGGTCCCTCCTCTAGACATGCTCCCCGAGGCGGGTTCCCTGTGGCTGCTGCGGCTGCTCCGAGACCTCCAGCTGGCCCAGTTTTACCGGCCCATCCTGGAGGAGCTTAACGTGACTCGGCCGGAGCACTTCGACTTTGTAAGAGCTGAAGATCTGGATGGCATTGGCATGGGCCGGCCTGGTGAGAGTCCCCTGCCACTAGGCCCTACTGTTTCCTTCCCCAGCCTGTTAGTTGCGACTCTCCTCCAACCACCACACACCCCAGCCTTCTTCTTGCTTGTAAATCCCTTGCATCCTGCTCCCTGCCGCCCCCATTACCCCATCCCTCTGATTCTGGCCTCCCTCAGCCCAACGTAGACTGGCTGAAGCTCTGAAGAGGCACCGTTCGGGGCTCAAGTCTAAGAATTGGGTCTACAAGGTGTGTGTTTTGGGGTGGGGGCAAGAGGCTTTTCAGGGCCAGCTCAGGCCTGGGTAAGGGGCAGGCTGAGTGGCAGAGAAGAGTGTAAACAGGGTTCCACACACCTGATTTCCCATCCTTGTTTCAGATCCTTGGGGGCTTTGCCTCTGGGCAAAAGGAGACCACCCCACCCTCAGATAGCCTTCCATCCCTCCCTGAGCCAGATGGGAGACTCAAGTGTCTGATCCCAAACCAGGCTGTGTGCCGAGGGGAGCTTTTGGGCTCCGGTTGCTTTGGCATGGTGCACCGAGGGCTGTGGACACTACCCAGCGGCCAGACTGTGAGTGTCCAGGGAGCCTACTTCATTCTGGGATCTTGGGCCAGCTGCCCCCTCTCTGAGGGCCCTCTCTGCTCTGGCCTTGGCTTAACTGTTTGCTCCCGTGCCTGACGGTGCTTCCCCCCACGCCCAGGTCCCAGTGGCTGTCAAGTCCCTCCGGGTGGGTCCCGAAGGTCCCGAGGGCACTGAGCTAGAGGACTTCCTGAGAGAAGTGTCTGTCATGATGAACTTGGAGCATCCACACGTGCTGCGTCTGCACGGCCTTGTACTGGGTCAGCCTCTGCAGATGGTGAGCAAACCCCGACGCTGGTACCTGGGACAGTCCCCGGGCCGATGGGCTACAGGAGAATGAGCGCTAGGGTCTCATGGGGCCAGACCACCGCTCACACCGACATGTTCCTGCAGGTGATGGAGCTGGCGCCCCTGGGCTCCCTGCACGCGCGTCTGACGGCCCCAGCCCCCACGCCCCCGCTGGCCCTGGCCTTGCTCTGCCTCTTCCTGCGGCAGGTGGCGGGGGCCATGGCGTACCTGGGGGCCCGTGGGCTGGTCCACCGAGACCTGGCCACGCGCAACCTGCTGCTGGCTTCACCGCGCACCATCAAGGTGGCTGACTTCGGGCTGGTGCGACCGCTGGGCGGCGCCCGGGGCCGCTACATCATGGGCGGGCCCCGACGCATCCCCTTCGCCTGGTGAGAACCTGGGCGGAGGGGCAGGATCTCGGGGCAGGAGCCGAGGGGGTGGTCCTCTGAGGGAGGCGGGGACTAGAGGAGTCTTCCGGTCTGGAAGGGCCGAGAAAGGAGGACTTTGGAAGGAACGCAGGACGGCAGGCCGCATTAAGGGGGCGTGCCCAGTGGCAGGTGGGCGCTCCAGGCGCACACCCTGCGCACACGTCCGGCCCCCTTCAGCTCCGCTTCCGCAGGTGTGCGCCCGAGAGCCTGCGCCACGGGGCTTTCTCGTCTGCCTCGGACGTGTGGATGTATGGGGTGACGCTGTGGGAGATGTTCGCTGGGGGCGAGGAGCCCTGGGCCGGGGTCCCGCCATACCTCATCCTGCAACGGCTGGAGAAGGACCGAGCCCGCCTGCCCAAGCCTCCTCTCTGCTCCAGGGCCCTCTACACCCTGGCCTTGCGCTGCTGGGCCTCCCACCCTGCTGACCGGCCCACCTTTTCCGACCTAGAGGGGCTGCTTCAAGAGGTGGGAGCTCCTGCCTCCCCGGAAACCCCGTCTCTCTTGCGTCTGCTTCCTTTCCCAGGGTCCCATGCACAAGATGGATGTATACTGACTCCCAGTTTGGGGTCTGGGACCTGACTCTACAGAGCAGATTCATTCCCCACCTTTAGGGTCCTCAGAGCCCCAGGGAGACAGCTGGGGTCTAGTTTCTGCTGGCTGGGGGCTGGGGAAGAGAGAGGGGAGCCCAGAGCGGCAGGATGCAGTGGGTGTTTGACAGGCAGAGGAAAGGTTCAGCGTGGGAGGGGGAAGTACAGTGACCAAGGTGGCAGAGGCACTTTGGGGGCGCACCAAGGAGGGACTTATAAGACAGGGTAAATAACCGGTGCTAGCACTGAGAGCGCTTGGTATGTGTAAGATACTGTACTAAGTGCTCTCCATGTATCCTGATGCATCTTCACTCATTCAGCCCTCACAACAACCCAGCTCGATCTTAGGGAGGGGGCAGTTAAGACACTGACAGTTTAAGTGATTTGCCTAAGGTCACACAGGAAGTGGAGGAATGGAGAGCTGCACCAGTCACTGACTGCAGAGCTGTGCCCTAAATCACTATATACTCTAACATTAAAGGAGTTTAGTCCTTAACTCTGAGGACATCTGGGGGCCACGTAAGGGTTGTGAGCAGGAAAGTTACAAGCCATCCTTATATATATATGTCACTCTGGTTTCCTTGGTAGTGTTAGTGGTAAAGAACCCGCCTGCCATGCAGGTGACGTAAGAGACATGGGTTCTATCCCTGGGTTGGGGAAATCCCTGGAGGAGGGCATGGCAACCCACTCCAGTATTCTTGCCTGGAGAACCCCATGGACAGAGGAGCCTGGTGGGCTACAGTCCGTGGGGTTGCAAAGAGTTGAATACAACTGAAACGACTTAGCATAGCACATACTGAGGTGTGGTGCAAGAATGGATTAGAAGGATGAGACTGAAGATGGGAAGACCAGTAGACTGCAGTGACTGTGAAGCAGAAGTGAGAGGAAGAGGTCTGGATGAAGGTGGAGGCAGTGGTGCTACAGAGAAGTGGAGAATTCCCAGAGGTGCTTGGGAGGCAGATCTGATGGGCCTGGGTATGGAGTGAAAGTGTACAGGGTGACTCTCCCCTTGGCCCCCTAGATAGAGGCAGGGTCCCCTTTTGTTGCTTCCTGACCCCTGGGCTGTGTCCAGCTTGGCATGGAATCCAGGTCTGCCTCCACTGGATTACAACCAAGAGACAGGGACCATTCCCCCCTGGGCCCAGGACACACCTGGTAGGGGTTTGCTTGATGGGTGCATGAACAGTCTCTCCTCTGTTCCCATGACATTACCCTTGTGACTCATGCCATAAGCCCACCCACCCTTTCTTCCTGTCTCTACAGGCCTGGCCTCCTGAGGGACGTTGTGTGAGGGAGGTCATGGAGGCCGGTGCTCTGAGGATGGAGCCTGGTGACCCCATCACTATCATTGAGGGCAGGTGAGGGTCTCATGCCTCCCACCCAGCCCCAGGAGGACACTCTTCCAACCCTCCTGATGCTGGTCCCAGCTCAGCTTCCCCCCAGTTCCTTGAACCCCAGGCCTGTGCCTCCTCTCCCCGCCCCAAGCGCTCTACCACAGTCCTGGCCTCCCCCCCTAGAGCCACCGCTGGCCTATAGAGCCCTTTTGTATTAAAGAGAAAAAAGCATCCCTTCCTCCAGGCAGATGTGGCTCCGTAGCGCACAGCTTGTGAGCTGAATGTGGACTGGGGCCCAGCCCCCACTGTCCCCTGGCTCCCAGCCCTTTCACCTCTTCCCACAGCCCTGACTCCACAACCTGGAAGGGCCAGAACGGTCGCACGTTCAAAGTGGGCAGCTTTCCAGCCTCAGCGGTGACACTGGTAGACCCACCAGCCACCCGCCCCATCCTCAGAGGCACCCCTGCCCGGGTAGAGCGACACCAGAGAAACGCAGATGGGTAAGGACATGAAAGAGTTGGGGCCAGAGCTAGGCTAGGGAACCAACCAAGCCCAGCAACTTTTCTGGAAGGGGAGCCTGTGGGGGAGGTGAAGGTGGAGGGGAGAAGGGTGAAGTTGGAGGGAGGTGGGTAAAGATGGAGGGGAGGCTGGACGTGCCTCAGGTCTCAGCCTGCCTGGAGGCCCCAGAGAGGGGAAGGTGGAGGGGAAGCGGTAAAGGTGGAGGGGAGGTTGGACGTGCCTCAGGTCTCAGCCTGCTTGGAGGCCCCAGAGATTCTTTGGGGGAGGGCACTGCTCTCTGGGGTGGGGGTGGAGAATGAACTGGAACACTCTCCAACAGGGACAGAGGGAAGGCAAAGCTTCAGGATGCCCCTCAGGCTCGGGGCCAGAGAAGGAATGTGGCTATGCAGAGGACTAAAGGTGGGCATGGCGGTGGGGACAGCCTGCGGTGTCTCCCAGGAGGTCTGGAATCACCCTCCAACAGTGCCCCTTGCTCTGATTGTATCTGTGATCTCCCCACCTATCGTGTCCTGCCCTTCCTCTGCCTGCTGACATGCTGGCTGGACTTTGGGCAGCATCTCCCCCCTGCAGCCCTGGGCCGCTCTCTGGGCCCCCTGGCTGCCTGGATATGGGCATCCATCCTGCACATCTGGGTTCTGGTCCGCCTGGACAGAGGACCACCCCGAGGACAGCACAGATAGCCAGAGAAAGAAGGCAGCTGGGCTTCCTCTCAAGTTGTGGTTTCTTTCTCAAATATGCAGGCATTTCCAAGAGTCTGGAGTCGGTTCTTTCCCTGGGTCCCCGCCCCACAGGAGGCGGGTCGAGCCCCCCTGAACTTCGACATGCCAGAACTGGGCCCCAGGGACCCCCAAGCCGGTCACCCCGCCTTCCCATGGCCACCAGCTCTTCCCAGCCTTCCAGGGAGCGGCCTCCCTGGCCCAAAAGAGAATCCCCCCAGAGTCACCCCGTAGGAGCACCTGGAGCCAGCAAAGCCGCCATCCCCTCCGGAGGACCCTTGTCTGACCCTGAGCTGCAGAGGAGGGTTATGGAGGTGAGGTCTCCCTGAAGTGGCCCGGTGTCCAGAGGGGCTACAGACTGGGGAAGGGGCCTAAGTGAGGCTTCGTCCCCGGCAGGTGGAGCTGAGTGTGCACGGAGTCACCCACCAGGAGTGCCAGGCTGCTCTAAGAGCCACCGGGGGAGATGTGGTTTCTGCCATACGGAACCTCAAGGTAAAGTCCGACCCTTCCCCTGGTTCCCGCCCTTCCTGGCCCTGCTGTCTGGCAGTCAACTGCCTATCCTCCCACCCCCACAGGTAGAGCAGCTTTTCTACCTCAGTAGCTGGTCCAGAGCGGACTGCCGGCGCATCCTGGAGCGTTACCAGTGGGACCTCTCGGCCGCCAGCCGCTATGTCCTGGCCCGGCCCTGAGCTTTGTTCCTTTGGGCACAGACACCAGACAGACCAAGGGCCTGGCCACATGAGACCAGGCAGAAGCAGAACAAGGTCCCAACAGGCCTGTGATAGGTACAGGAGGAGCCCAGCATCGGGCACTGGTGTCTCCTCACCTGCCCCTTGGCCTCTGAGGGCACAAACTCCCTTGGCCATAGGAGGATCTAGTCCACTCTGCCCAACAAGAGGGCATACTTGGAAGAGCGGAGCTGTGCCACATCATACCCACAGGAAGCTTCTGTCACTACAGAAAATGAGCACAAGGCCATTCTGGGTCACGGGAGAAGCCATCCTGAACTGCCATCAGCTACCACACTGGGCTCTGTGGGGGCAGCCATCTTGGATGACTTGGGGAATATAGCCTCAGCTGCCTTGGCGTGGTCTGGGGCCATCATGGGTGATGAAAGGGGCTCTCTTAGACTCAAGGACACATGATCTTGGCAGTGTGGATTATGAGATGGGCCAGACCCTGCCCATCCCAGCTGTCATATTTCCCTTTGTCTCTTCCCACACCCAACTCTCTCTCCTGCCCTCTCCTATCACATACATCTTCCACTGTGCAAAAAGTTACAAAGTTTATATGAATGTAACATAAAAAGATACAGCTTCCTTCCTGGGACAAGGGAAGGAACAGGTGGTTAAGGCACAGGAAGTTGCAGCAAGCACCAGCTGAGGGAGAGGAAGTTGGCACTGGGGTCCTGGCCCTAGTGGGGAGGTAGGATGCCCTCAGAGTGCCATCGTCTGAGGCTGAATGAATTGGCCAAGCTGATGCAGGGAAAGGGTGGCCAGGTCTGCCATCTTTGGTGCCTTTCCCACCTCCAGCCCTGTCAGAAAACCCGAGTCCTGCATTCTAAGGCCTCATTTGGAGCAGAGACCCTGGAAGGGATTGGGAAGAAGTGGGTAGGGAACATTTGAAAGCCGATATGCCTGCATGCTGAGGGACCACTGGAGATGTGGGAAGTAGCAGGAGAAGGGCTCTCATACATACCCTTCTGTAGGGGCCACGGGTGAAGGAGGCCAGGGGAGCAGGGGAGGGATGGGGCACCAAGCCCCCAGCCTCTCAGGCTTCCCTGTCTCTCGCCTGCAGTGTACACGGAGGAAAGGGGCTGCCTCTGAGCAGGGGCCAGGGCGAGTGACCATCCTGAATTCTGGTTGAGTTGATGGTCTCCTCACCCAGAGAAGGCCTCTAACTGGTGATGGCAGAGGGTCCAGCGCCTCCTCGCTTCTCGAAGAACATGTAGTCCTGAGGGGAGGGCATGGTCAGCAGGATATCTGGCTGGGCCACCCTGGCTCAGCTATTACAACCCAGGTCTGGAACCCCAAACCCTTAAAGACTCTGTCCCTGAACCTCTCCTAGCAGGAGGCCAAGAAGCACTCAGAACCTCTGAGTGAGAGCAGAAGGGGTAGTTGGGGGAGGAGCAAGGGCCGCCGACTCACAATGAGGAACGTGGCTCCGAGCAGCACAGCCTTCACCCTCACGTCCAGGTCCAGCGGGAACTGCAGGCCGAAGTCATCTGTGTCAGTGAGGGCTTCTCGGAGCAGGCCCCCCCACTGTTTGCTGATGCGGCCCACACTGCGGGATTCGTCTGGGGTCTTCACCTGGCAGGAAAGAGGGAGGAAGGGAGATCCCACGTGGAAGGGGTGTGCCTGATCTCATCTGTCTCCAGTCCCACTTCCACAGTCCCTGGTTATGAACTGTGCAGGCTGTACACATAGTGAATCCTCCCAAAGCCTTTGGGTTCCATGTGACATCGGGACACTGAGCCACCCGAAGTTACCTTGTGAGTCCACAAGAAAAATCGGGATGGCAACTTGGATCTGTGGCTCTTGAAAGGCCACCCATGATTACTAAACATCAGTGTTGGGAGAAACAGAAGCACAATACAATCTAATCTCCTTAGCGGATGGCCAGTTGCTAGGTTTGTTTTGGTTACCAAAGTCCTTGCCACCAACGGTTGGTGCAGTTTGTGCCCTGTACAGAGTAGCCTGGCCAGAGGGGCTAAAAGAGGCTGCTAAATGCCTGATTGTGCTCAGCCAACCAGGCTCCTAGATGGCCCAGAGGGGTGTCCTCTCATCTGCAAGGTAGTGAGGGCTCTGTCTAGTGCAGCATGCAAGCCTCATCCTGGGTGGATACAAGTCCATCCAGTGGGAGGAGGGGGCAGTAGAAAGTGGCCTCTGAGGACCAGGGTCTTCACTGGCCTCTCTGAGCCCAGCAGCAACAGGCCCTGCCAATCTGGGTGGTAATTCACAGTGGCCACCTGGACTTTATCCTCCGCTCATTCTCCTGTGGCTAGAACTGGAGTGATGTCCTGCCCATCCCCTTCCCCAAAGATCCTACAGCCCTGGGGCACTTCCTGCAGACCAGTCCCAGGTTGGGCAGGGCCTCTCCCAGCCAGCCCTGTGGTCCCAAGGGCACAACCCCAAATGTGGACCATTCATATTGCATAAGAGGAAGACTGACCTGATGAGAACCATGCAGTCTACATACTCCCATCCAGAGATCACCAAATTATCTCTTTGCCAATGAGTTCCTATCAAAGAAGCTTTCCCCAGGTACCAAGGTGACTCAGTTTCAAAAAGTAACCTTAGGCAGAGCACCTTATCAGAAGCCTTGGAAAGTCTACCAGACTATACCTGTCGTTTCCTACCTTATCTACACATATAATTATCTCTTAAAGTATTCAAGTGCCTTTATCTTCTAGAAAAGGAGGTGCTTCCCAGGCTTTACTCTTAAATGGTCACCACTTGGATTCTCTAGGCTCCAGGTTGGTGACCAGAATGTATGGTAAGAAGGACATCACCTGGATTTCAGACTAGGGGTGAATGGGTGGACATTTGGCAAGGCAAGCCACAGGATGTTAACAAGTGAAATCAGTGCTTGTTCCAGGGCCTGGGCTCACGAACTCACACACACAGCAGCCATGTGGGCCCAGCCCAAGGCACACTCAATAATCATCCTTCACCCTAAATCCAGCCTGGCCTAAGATTATTTTTCTCTCCCTCAACATAAGGTTGCAGATTGCAATCAGCATTGGCCCTTAAGATGAAATCCTCTCAGCCATGTTTTCATAAGACCCTGGTCCATCTTATTTTTGAGTAGAGGAAAGCCAGCAATGTGGTAGGCATCACAGCAGGTTTGGATTAATGAGCTCTTGACTATCCTGCCTCATGAATGCCTTGGTTTATGAAGGTCCCAGGAATCTCCCCTTATTCCTGATACCTCAAAGTTGGTGTCTGTGCCACAGCCACACGTCCAGCAGGGCCCCACCACTCTCAGGAGGGTCTGGCGGTCAGCGTCCTGAATGGAGAACTTGGGGATGAAAGGATGCCAGGTCTGTAGAACATGGCCAATGGTGGTGCCCGGTGGAGCCTGGACTTCCATCTGGAGTGGGAAACAGACAGAATCACTGCCAGCCAGGTACCCTGGCCCCCAAACTCTCAGCAGTCTAGCTCTATCATCTGTTTCCCCTCATGAGACCTCCCATCCCCATTCACTAGACCACCTGTCTTCCCTCTCACTAGGCCTCCCATCCCACCTGCTGCTGGCCAACTCCAATCAGAAGACGATCTCATCCCATGCCTCACCTAAGTTCTGCCGCCATCACTGGCCAGCCCCTTATCCAAGTTTCTCTCTGGGCTCAGCCTTCTCCACTCACCTCCTGGAGGCCACACGGACAGCAGCTGCAGCCACAGTGGAGGGGGCGGAGCAGGCGCAGCACCTCTCTGTCCCCGGGGTCCACCAGGCGAACCCGCAGGGGCCGGCGGGCACCACAGCACAGCCGGGCACAGCAGTTGCTCTCCTCCGCCGCCTGACCCAGGGGTTGTCCAGCCCCGGAGCGCAGTTCGTAGCGGTTACAGGTCTCCCAGCCCAAGACCGCTGCCAAGGGGTGACATGCTGAGGCTCCGACACCAGCGCCTGCCCCAGAGCCCACTATTTGCCCCCGTGATGAGGCCCAACCTATTCCTCCTTCCACTCACTTTCCACTGGCTCAGCCTTCTGGTGAATCAAGATCTGATCAATCTGGAAAGACAGTGGGGGCCAGGCGGACATCAGCTGGCCGGCCTAGTCGCCTGGGCCCCTCCCTGCCACTCCTCCCTTCCTTCCTCCCTCCCTCCCTCCCACTCACCTGCACCAGGAATTCGAGGCCAGAAGGCACCCCTGGCAATGGCAAGAAGGGGGCAGCTGGTCCCGGGGCCCCAGGGCCAGGCGAGGGGAAGAGAGCAAAGCCCGGCGCAGGGGCAGGCACGTGGACAGGCACTGGTGCCTGCCCGGGCCCGGACACCTGGCTGGGCCCAGGCCCAGGATGCAGTGCCGGCTCCGGGTATCCAGCAGTCACAGGGTAGGGAGGTGGGGGCGAAGGGGCATAGCCTTTGGGGGGCAAGTAGCCTGTGGGGGGGACAAGAGTAGGTTAGAAGGGGTCCCTGACTTCATCCCTTTACCCCTTGGCCCACAGGCCGCGAGGCTGCGGGGAAAATGTGATGAGAAGAGAATGAGAAAGATGGGGCGGGGGAGCAGGGCGGCGGCTTCTCGGGGAGGAAGGGAGGGGCCCCACACAGCCAGTCCGAGCACATTCCCGGAGGATGCGTCTGACACCGAGCTACCAAGTCCGTGGGGGGATAACGGAGACCCTCGACCTTGCGCCCACTTACCTGCCATGGGAGAGGGGCGAGGATTCGCGGGATGTCTGTGTCCCAGAGGTTTAGTTCTAGAAGTGGAGGCAAGCTCGAAGACAGCAGACAGACACAAAGACAGACACAAAGACCGACAGGCAAACGCGGAGAGGCAGCTGCGCCCAGCGCCGGCCCAGGGTCTCTAGGGCGGCGCGTCTGACTCGGGGAGAAACCGAAAGTGTCAGCGGGCAAGGCGGGGGCGCTGGGACCCTGGATTCCCGCAGGGGCCCCAGTACCGCCCCCTCCCTTTGTTCTCCCATTCTCCGCGTAGGCGGCTATTGGCAGACGGCAGGACAGATGGGCCTGCAGTCAGACCGACGACCCGACCTCGAAAGAGGTCTCCTGACCCCTCTGTTCCCCCTGCTCACCTGAAGCCCCTAGAATAGCCCGGGTGCCCAGCACTCGGCGGCCCAAGGAGCTAGTGGAGGCGGGCCCAGAGGTGACTCCGCCCCCGACCCGTCCAGGCCCCGCCCCTCCCGGCCAGAGCGGCGCGCCTGCGCAGAAAGAATGCCTGCTTGCTTTCCTGTGGGGCCGCAGAGCTCAGGCCACCCACTCCGTGGCTTGGCGGGCGTCCCCGCCCTTTCCGCTCGGATGCTGAAGCTCGCCTGGGAGGGCAGCCGGGTGAGACCTAGACCTGCGACCCCCGCCAGTTCTGCGGGCGGAGAGTGACCAGTGACCCTTAGTGGGAGCGAGGGCCGCTCGCGCGGCGCTGGACCCCAGGCTCCTCCTCCTGAGGGCGGTTCGGTCCTCGCTGACGCAGCCGAGCACCCTATACTCTCACCCATTGGCTTTTCCGACTGGCTACTGGCTCCCCTTCTGCCTCCTTGGGGCTACCTTGCCCGTCTTCTCTACCTGACGCAGCAGTGACCCACACGGACACTTTGCTATTACAATACTTCCTTCAGGCGCCCCCAGCCACGCGACAGGCCGCCAGACAGTGTCAGTAACGAGCGTGTGAGAGGCGAGGCTCAGGAGGCTGAGTAGGCAGCCCGGACGCAGGCAGGCCTTGCCCAACAGGCACCATTTCCTCGGCTTGGAGTCCTGAGCCCAGGCCAGGAGGTGTGAGGGGGTCCTGCGCCTTGGGGGCCTAAAGGCTTAGTGGCAAGAAATGCCCTTTTAGATAAGAATCGGGGCCACGTGCGCAGAAGGCCTTGTGGGAGCTGGGCTTTGGCCCCCCAGGGCAGCAGGAGCCCACTGATTTTCCGACTACGGAGGGAAGTCAGCTATTTTAGAAAACCATTTAAACTTCGTGGTAGAGAACAGAGGCACCTAAGACTGGGTTGTTGCCAGTAGTCTGGGGGAGGGGATAGCTGTGATAGTGTAGACAGACGGGAAGCGGCAGACTTTGGCTATATTTAGACAATAATAAGAGAACTTGCTTGAGAGGTGAGATGCGGAGGTGAGGAGTCCAGGATGACTTCTGTTGCCTGTCTGGTGACCAGGCAGATGGGGGTCTCACCCAGCAAGATGAACATAGGGAGAAGCAGGTTTGCCGGCTCCTCTGTCCCTGTGTCCATGTTCCTCTGGGCTGGTCCTACAGCTTCAGTCATCATCTGCTTCAAACCCAAGTGCCAGACCTCTCTCCTGGTATCCCTTAGTGCCTCAGATTCTACCTGGCCCAAACCATGCGCCAACCTCCACCAAAACACATACAGAAATTCAGTTATTCAGCGGAGATTTAATGAGCCCCTACTGTATTTCAGACAGGCAATAAAAAAAAGTATGTAGCATTTTTTTAAAAGTAACAAAATTCCTAATCTCCCCAGGAAGAAACAATGTACATAAAATACATCAGAAGTCAGAGGGTGACAAGTGCTGTAAGGAAAAATAGAGCAGGGAAAGGAGAATGGTGAGCAGGAGTTGCAATTTTAAAGAGGGTGAACTAGAAAGGCATCACCAAGGTGATGGTTGAGCACAGACCTAAAGAAGGTTGAGGATTAAGCCATGCAGATTGCTAGATGAAGAGTTTTTCAGGTAGAGGGGACAAGGGCAAAGGCCCAGAGGTAGAAGTGTACCTTGTTTGTTCAATTAACCAAAGGCCAGTGTGGCTGCAATTAAAAGAATGAGGAGGAAAGAGGTCACAGGAGGCCAGATCACATATGGCCCTGTAGTCCACTGGCTTCTACTGAATGAAAGGCAAAGTGTTGGAGGATTTGGCCAGAGAGGAGACATGAGATTCACATATTGAAAGAGTGGTCCTCAACCCTAGCCACAAGTTCAAATCATCTGGGGTGCTTTAAAAAGTACCTCTGGGACTTCCGTGGTGGTCCAGTGGCTAAGACTCTGCGCTCCCAAAGCAGAGGGCCCAGGTTTCATTCCTGGTCAGGAAACTAGATCTCACGTGACTCAACTAACAGTTCAAATGCCACAACTTAAGATCCCACATGCTGCTACAAAGATAGATGATCCCAGGTGCTGCAACTAAGACGTATCATGGCTAAATACATATTAAATCTAAACAAATCCCATGGACAGAGGAGCCTGGCGAGCTACAGTCCATGGAGTCGTAGTCAGACACGACTGAGCAACTAAACAACAAAACTAAAAAAACCTCTGGCTGGGTCCTACTTCATTTCAATTACATTAGAATATCTGAAGTAAGGGCTTCCCTGGTGGCTCAAACAGTAAAGAATCCACCTGCAATGTGGGAGACCAGGGTTCGATTCCTGGGTTGGGAAAATCCCCTGGAGAAGCGCATGGCAACCCACTCCAGTATTCTTGCCTGGAGAACCTCATGGACAGAGGAGCCTGGTCCTCTGTAGCCCCATGGGCTACAGTCCATGGGGTCACAAAGAGTCAGACATGACTGAGTGGCTAAGCACAAGCACACATCTGAAGTGAGGTACAGACATAGGAACCTTTTGAGAATTCAACAGGGAACCCAAGGGAAGTTCTTGCAAAAAGCTAGATGAGATTTGATGGTGGCTTGGACCAGCTGTCAGGTTAGTAGCAATGGAGGTGGTGAGAAATGGTCAGTTTCAAGTTCTGTATTTGAGCCCAGTGGCTTCTGGGCTGGTCTCTGTTGGTATCCTCGCTGTCCTCTGATTGGTTCTCCAAATCTTTTAAACATGTAAATCAGACTTTAGCACTCTCTCACTTTAAACCTTTCAATGATTTACTGTCGGGCTGCAAATAAATTCTGAGTGCTTCACCACCACTGCCTGCAAGGCCTGCGCTGGCCATGGGAGACCCTCTAATCACTATATGTCAGCCAAGCTGCTTTTGCTCCTTCTCCAATCTGCTCAATTCTCTCCAGCCTCAAGGATTTCAAACTGCTCCATCTCAGCCTGTTTACCAGGTATTCTTTCTGCCAAAAACCACATATCCCCACCACTCTGTGCATGGTTGATTCCAGCCTTAAGGGGCCCTGCTCTGTGAGGCCTTCCTAACTCAAGGGACACACCCAATGGACACACCCTGCCCACTGTTCTGGCCTCCCTATTCTTTTCCTTCAAGCACATAGCACATCTCATAGTGATAGATTTGTGTTCAGTTGTTGAATGTCTGTTTCCAGTACTAGATGAAAACCCCACTAGGGAAAAATAATATCTGTCTTGTCCAACCATTTGGTTCAATTTCCTTGTAACATTTGTCTGACACATGACCCAACATTTGATGAACACTTTAATAAAAATTAGTCCCCTAGATACCATCCAGTCCTCTGCCATGGGTGCTACTCCAGCCTGCTTGGCCACCTTTTCTCACTCCTTTTCTGCCTTAAGAAACTCAGCCCACACTGAGGACTCAGGTGGCCCCATGCCCCTCCCTTCCTATCTCCTTCTCTTTGTTTCCTGTGTTTCAGCCACACAACAGAGCTCTTTTTAAGAATCATCTCAAGCACTGTGAAGCATTTTCTGACTCCCAACACATGATGTTCGGTCTCAGCTTTGAACCCCAAAGTATTTTGTAAGTAATGACACACTTCCCATCCCACCTTGCCTTAACCTTGACTTCTAGAGTAAGTGGGTGCCCCAGAAAACCACTACCCTACCAAAATCTAGTCTTAATGCTAGTGAGCATCAGTACCACAAGATGAGCTTGTTAGAATAGATTCCCAGGCCCTGAAGAGGGCTTTGGTAAGAATCTGAGTTAGTTCAAGCGTTCTTTATGACTCTAATGCCCACCAGTTTAAAAACCTCATAACAAGTTAACCTGAAGTGAACAGTGACTCTCCACCCAAACCCAAGCCTCGCTGATTCGGTCTTGGGAAAGGGAAGGAGTTCAAAGGTTGGCAATTTTTGCCCTTTCTCTTTTAGGAAGTTAGATGAACAAAAACTCCAAAGTTCTTTATTTGCCTTTCTCTTTTAATTCCTTCCCTGCTCCAATTCTTAAAAAAAAAAACAAAAACAAAACCCAGAAATTAAACACAAGAAAGCTCAAAGAGCCAAGGCAAGCCAGCCCAAGAGTAGCAAGCTCCCTCCCACAGGAGCCAAATTCTGGAAGCTGGGGTCTCCACTCAGAGCCTGGTAGTAAAAGGTGGTGCAGAATAAGGTAGTTCCAGAAGCTAGCAGTAACCCAGCCTGAAGGAGATACAAGGCAGAATTCAAGCCAGTAAGAACCCGGCGGGTTAGAGGGAATGGGTGGGGCTTGGTCAGGGTTAGGGGTGGGGATGGGGGAAATTACCCAGAGGGGCTTTCTGCACAGGGGTACCGCTAACAGGGCCAGGCTGTGTAAGAAGTGGTGTTTGTTGGTCTTGTCAAAGAGCTGTAAGAAAAAAAGAAATGGGGGTACTTCCTAAGCAACACAAGACACCGGAGGCTGAGACAGAGTCACAGTGGACAGGAATGTCCAACTCGATCTCTCAAGCCCCAGCTTGCCCTTCTCTGAGGCACCCAGGCCTCAGACTTCCATTCCTTGCCACTCCAAAGACCCTTCGTCCCTCCCCTCCTCTCAGGGACCCCAGACTTTGCGCCCTCCGAGGTCTCAAAGTCGAGGAGCCCCAGCACGGTTACTTCACCTCCTTCCCGTAGGCATCCGGAAACTGGGCTCCTGTGGAAAGGAGAAGCAAAGGTTACCAGTCCTAGCGCCAACCCAGGCAGTCCCCACTCCTGTGGTGGTGGTGGACCCGGGTGGACGCCGACGAGAAAGGGAGCCCCAGGAGGCTTCTGATTGGTGGAGACACGCACGGACAGTTCTGGGAACCCAGTGGACCCGGCTGATTGGTTTTTTAAAAGGTTCAGGGTTCCACGGGCAGTCTGGTCGATGGGAGGGCCGACATTTCCTTTGGACTCTGCCTCTGCACCAGATCCTAAAGATCTCCCCCAGCACAATCCCAGTTCCATCCCCAGCCCCCTGACCGTGCGCCCCGTAGGAGGCCAAGCCTAAGGCCCCAGCTCCGGAGAAGGCACCCAGGCGGCGGAAAGCAGCCCCAGGACCCGCCATGGCTGTCGACGGTCACGCGCCGAACGAACACCGCCCGGGCCCCCTAAGAAGCCAGCCAATCCCGATTTCCCATGCAAATAAGGTCTACGGGTGCCCAATCCGGGCTGTGTTCATTTTAGCGTCCAGGTCCTCACCCGGGTACTTGGACCTTTGTAAAACCTCTGTTGAGTGGCGAAAACGTCTGGCGGGCGGAGAAACCAGAACCAATTAAAAGCGAAGGAGCTGAGGAGTGTAGGCGGGGTTGTGGGGGGGCGGGACTAGAGGATTTGCGTCACGGATTGGCCCACTTTCCAAGTTGATAGCCTCTCCTAACACCTTTCCCCCCCTCAACCACCGGTCAATTTCCAAAGATCCCGGTCCCTAGGCAAAGTTCCGCCCCTTTCCCCACAAGCTCCTCCTCTTCAGCTTTAAACCAGACCCACTCCCCAAAAGAGGCGGGCCCACGGATAACGAAGCCCCACCCATCATCGTTAAACCACGCCCATTAACCAAAGCCCCTCCTCCGGACCAGAAGGCTCCGCCTTCTTCGTGTGATGCCCCGCCCCTTAGAGTTCACCACCCCCGCCCCCCAACTAATAGCCAGAACCCCCGAGGCTGGGAGATCACGGGATGGGTGGGGGGGGGTGTCTCCACCCTGCCCTGGCCTGCTTCGTCCATCCGTCGGTCTGTCCACTCCCGCCCCTTCCACCTTCTCCAGTCCCCCCCACACTCTGGAGGGCGGGCGGGCAGGCGGGTGCTAGCAAGGGGTGTGCGCCGCTCTCTCGGCAGGGGGCGGGGGAGGCGGCCGCGCGGTGACGCGCGGGGCTGCTGCGGCTGCTCCGCCGGCGGATCATCACTCTCGGGCTGGGATGGACGCGGGGCGGGAGGGCCCTGGCGCGCGGGGCCAGGAGTCCGGGCCTCCCGGCTGCTGAGCGTTCCCCGAAGCCTCTCTCTTGCCCCCAATTTCCCTCCTAGGATTCGCGCCGACCCCCGCCCCGGGGCTCCAGACTCGGCTCCCGCCCTCCTCCGACTCCCTGGACCTCCCCCTCCTGCCCGCCCTCGGGATCGACTAGATCCCTCCCCCTCCCTGAGGATTCCGGCTGGATCCCTGCCCCTGCACCGCGGATCCTGCGCTCCCGGGCTTTGGGCCCCTGGGGATTGCCGTGGACTCCTCCTCCCGCACCCGATCCCGTAGGATCCTCCGCCTGTACCGCCTTCTAGCCCCTCGAAGCCAGCCCACGGAGCCAGTGGATCCCCAATCCAGTCCTGTCCCGTTGCTCCCTCCTCCCTCCGCCGTCCCCGTCCCCACTGCGGGGTTCCCTGTTCTTGGGCTCCTCCTGACCCCATCCCCTACCTTTCCTTTCCCCGGGGATCGACTGGATCCCGGCCCCGCCCCCCGGGGCTGGGGCGAACCCCCTCCCCCGCCGGGTGAGGCGCTGCGGGCGGGGGCTGGGCCTGCGGGGCCGCGGGGGCTCACAGGCCGCCGCCCCCCTCCCGAAGCCCGTCCGCCCCCTACTCGGAGCCCTGGATGGAGGCACCACGGCCCCAGGGCTGAGCCAGGTAGGAGCTAAGCCGGGCCGGGTGTAGGGGGCTGCGTGGCGGTCCAGTGGGGTCTCTCTTCTCCCGCTCTCTCTCCCTGCGCCTCATTTCCCCCAGCCTGCTCTGTCTGCGTGTCTCCGCCTAGGGATGCTCTCGCCGTGTCTCTGCGTCTCGGTCTCTTTGTCTCTGCCTCTCTCCAGCCCATGAATGATCCTTTGAATGGGCCCACAGACCCCGTGTGTTCCCATCTCCCCCTCCCCCTCCTTCTCCCCTTCCCGGCCAAGCCATTTTCCCCACTGCAGGAAGAAGGGGGGTGCCTGCGGCCTGAGCCCCCGTCCCTCAACTCTCCCGGCTGGGGGAGTCAGGCCTGGGCAGGAATGGAGCGAGCAAGGCAGAGGGATGCCAGGGGTGGGGGGGGGCGGAATAGGTGGCAGACAGAGATGGGGAGAGCAGGGAAGAGAAAATGGGGGAGACAGATATAGGGAAAGAGAGAGAGAAATAGAAGGGGCTTGAGGGAGAAATTTGGGAAAGGGATTTGAAGGAGAGAGAAAGATGAGAAACACCAAAAGGGAGGTGTAGAAGATAGAGACGAAAAAAGGGCCGAGAGAGACTGAAGGCAAGAGCTGGAGCAAGCTGGAAGAGGCCTCGGGAAAGATGCTCTGAGTGAGCGCTATGGAGAGGAGCTGGGGGAGGGCTCCAGTGGGAGGGAGGAAGGCAGAGAGGCTGGCAGGGAGGAGGCCAGGGGCCTAAAGTACCTTAAAGGAGGGGGGGTCAGAGGCAGACCTTATTCATGGGAGGGGGAGGGGGCAGCAAGGCCATGGAAGCAGAGCCTAGCCTGGCACAGGCAGAGGAGAACCTGGGAAGCCAGCTCCAAGCCCCCTCCAGGTGTCGGGGGAACAGGAGCTTGAGAGAACCTGAAGAAAGGGAGGGCATGACTGGGTGTGTGTGGTAAGGATTCCCATGTCCTCATCTCTGGAATACATTGACACCTGCAGAGAGCCACCCGCGGGCTGGCGCCTGGCTCTGAAAACCCCGCGTCAGCAAACAGCTCTGGCGGCTGTTGGGGGGGAGGGGGGGCGGGGGCTTGTTGAGATGACCTGGGTGTCTGCCCCTTTAGTCTGACCTGTTCCTGTGTCCTGCCCCTGCTGCCCTGAGCACCCAGGCATCAGAACAGCAACTGTGGGGGGCTGGCAAGGGGAAGAGGAGGTGAAGAGCTGGAAGGGGATGTAAAGAAGCCATAGTTTGCCCCTAGGGCAAAACGGTTTACCCCTATGGGTCAAAATGCCAGGCATGGAGGAAGAGGTGTCTGGGGCTCAAGGCTGTTCAAGACTGTGGAAGGGTAACTGTTGATGGGTGCATCTGATTGCCCTCAAACCCACCCCAGCACCCCTTCTCTCCAGCCAGAGGCCTGGTCACTAGGGCTAGGTTCTGACTGGCCAACAAGGGGCAAGAGGTGGTTATTTTAGGGTTCTCTGCCCCCAGTCTCCAGCTCCCCCCAACATGTATACTTCTTCCTTTATGCTAAGACTGGGGGAAACTCCAGCGTTCTGACTCACGCCTCTGCTCTCCTCTTCATGCCCTGAATGGACCCCATAACCCATCCAGCCCCTTCCCCTCTTCCTCCAGACCCCTCCCCCTCTGGGGTTAAAGCTGCAGCCCGTTGCCGAGGTAACATTACGGGGCAGCATCCCGTCGCCCAGCAACCGGCTGCAGGATCACACTTCTGTCCCCAGATTTGCCCCTCCAGCATCTCCTCCCTGTCTAGACCCTGCCTCAAGACACCTTAACTTCTGAGGAGAGAAATGAAGAGGGCCTGGAGTAGAGGGGTCTCCCCCACTACACAGACCCTTCAAGAATGCGATGTTGAAGGAAAGGGAAAGTGCTGGGGTTGTGCAGTCCCAAGAAAGGCCCAAGTCTGGCCTAGGGTGGGGGTTCAGTGCCATGAAATTACAGCTCGGGAGTAATTAACACATATAAACAAACCCGCCACTTCCTGCTAATTAATGACTTGGTATTTTTATTTTCTCTTCCTTGTCTATCTCATCCCTCCCAGGGAGGTGAGAAGTGGGACTCCTGAGTCCCCAGAGGAGAGCCTGCCTGGGAGGGATCGACCCCTGCTGGAAGGGGGTGTGTTGGGTGGTCTGGGAAACTGGCCCTCCTTCCCCTCTGGCTATCCTAGACATTTAACACCTCTTGACCTCACCTCAGCCTCAGACTTTTCTACATGGGTCCCTGCAGAGGGGAGGGGGGTGGTTGGGGTGGGGGGGAGATGCCAAAGGGGCAGGGGGATGGAAGGAGGGGGGCAATTTGGTCTGAATTCCGAGTCACTAACCACCTATCTCTTCTGTTTCCCCATTCCCACCTGTCTGCCCCATCCAATTTCCCTTCCCTTCTTGCACTTCTCCTCTGTCTTTTTCTGTCCGTCCGTCTGTCCATCCCTCCTCCCCGCAGGTCGGGCCTGCCTTCGCCTTCTCCCACTTCTTTCCCCTTCCCCACCCCTCGCCCCCTCCATGGAGAGGAACAGACCCCTTCTCTGTCCAGTCTAACCCAGGTCCCTCCCCAACCCCCTCCTCCCTCCTTTCCCCCGCCCCCTCCTCCCTCCTGGGGCGAGGGGGGCCTCCCTCCCTCTCCCCCCCCTTCTCTCTCTCTCCGAGGGGGGGGGTCCCGGGGAGGGAGGGGGGGTCCCCCGATCAGCATGTGGCTCCTGGCGCTGTGTCTGGTGGGGCTGGCGGGGGCTCAACGGGGGGGAGGGGGTCCCGGCGGCGGCGCCCCGGGCGGCCCGGGCCTGGGTCTCAGCGGCCTCGGGGAGGAGCGCTTCCCAGTGGTGAACACGGCCTACGGGCGAGTGCGCGGCGTGCGGCGCGAGCTCAACAACGAGATCCTGGGCCCGGTCGTGCAGTTCCTGGGCGTGCCCTACGCCACGCCCCCCCTGGGCGCCCGCCGCTTTCAGCCGCCCGAGGCCCCCGCCTCGTGGCCCGGCGTGCGCAACGCCACGACCCTGCCGCCCGCCTGCCCGCAGAACCTGCACGGGGCGCTGCCGGCCATCATGCTGCCCGTGTGGTTCACCGACAACCTGGAGGCGGCCGCCACCTACGTGCAGAACCAGAGCGAGGACTGCCTGTACCTCAACCTCTACGTGCCCACCGAGGACGGTAAGGGCGCGGGCACCGGGCCGGGCCCCCGGTGGACACAGCCCACAAATGTCCACGCAGACCCTCTGGCGCCAGCACGCCCCGGGGAGGGAGCTGGCCCTTCGCGGGGGGCCATGAGGGGCGGTTTATCCCTGCGGGCTCCCAGGATGGTACGGGTCCCTGCTAGGCAGTCCAGAAGCTCTTTGTGCGCCTAGAAAGCCCATGGGGAGGGCTGCAGGCACTAAGCTGGGCTTACCCACCCACTCCCCGCGGAAGCACAACCAGAGGGGACACGGGCGGGGGAGGGGGGGAGCGGGGGCAGCGATCAGGTGGTGGAGTCATCCATCTGCTGCCAGGACAGCCACTCCAGCTCTGCCCTGACTCCTGCCCCCTAGGCCTGGGTTTGTCCCCAGCAAGTACGCACTTTACCTACACCTCCACTGGAGGACAGCAAAGACTCCTTCTCCCCAGGCCAGCATGGGCAGAGGTCCTGTCACATACAGGGCCCCTCACCTGAGGTGAATACATCTTCCCCAGGAGGCTCTGTCCCCTGATCCCTATGCACTCCCAAAGGATCAGGGAATCTCCTTGCCAAGGGCCCCTCCACTCACAGCACTGCCCACCCATCCCCAACAGAACACCTTCCCCAGCGTTCTGAGCTGGCTGTTCTTGAATGAACTCTCCAGTTCACTAGCTGCTGGTAGTCCCCAGGACTCTCCCCCAGACAGTTCCCTGCCAGCCAGCCTTCAGCACACCAAGACCATCCAGAGTGTCAACACTTTCCAGCAGCCCACAGCAGAGGGCAACTGGCAGGCCCGCAGCCACCCCACAGACCATCTCACAAACACGTTATCCGTCTAACACCCTATTTACCGCTCCAAAACACCCCGACACCCACAGAGAACATCCACTCCCATAAAGTTCCCCCATGGGCCGTCTTCCAATGAGTGTAAAAATAGGTTTCGTACCCAGGAACCCCACTGTACACCCAAAACTCCCACATCATGAACTCAGGTCCCTCTACAGACCAGACAGTTCAACTATTCATCACTCAGGCCATGTATCCAACCGACCAGCACACTCGCCTTTTGCTCTGTGCTCAGTTGCTCAGTCGTGTCCGACTCTTTGCAACCCCTTGGGCTATAGCCCACCAGGTGCCTCTGTCCATGGTATTTTCCAGGCAGGAAGACTGGAGTGAGTTGCGATTTCCTCCTCCAGGGTATCTTCCCAACTCAGGGATTGATCCCGTGTCTCCTGCGTCTCCTGCGTTGGCAGGCGGATTCTTTACCACTGAGCCACCTGGGAAGCCCAACTTTGTGCTCTAGCATCCCACATATCAAAATTCCCAGCACCTTCACACAGCACACATGCCGACACTTCTCAGGAGTTGTGCGCCTTGTCACCCACATAGACCTGTGCTCCCCAGGATCTCTGGGTGTATAGATCTTGTGGCCTTGTAACACTCATACACAAACCATCACCCCACTAACTCTGCACCTGCACCATATGCTCCACCCAGTCATTCACACCACAGTCCCCTGCATTCTCAACACCTCTCAGACATTGCTTACCCCAACTCCTGCCCGGAGGTCATCAGTTTCGTACCTCAGGCTGTGACAACACAGGTGACAGTCTTGCACCCTACTCACAGGTCAGGTTCTCCAATGCCTTGCTCCCTGAACCCAGAGGACCTGCCAATCACAGAACACTCATGCACCTCAACACTGTCACTACCCCTCCCCATATGAGCCACGCCTCCAAGCAACCCATATACACAATGCACAGAAATTCCTACTCCAATGCTATTCAGATTCCAGCCACTCTAATAGACGACCCCAATACACTCCAGACATCCTCTCTAATTCCCCAGCACCGCAAGCATGAGAATTGTCCACTCCACCTTCCCCTGCCTTCTCATGGACCACCTACCCCAATGCCCTGCTACCAGTGAATCATTCACCCCCATGCCTCCAACAGACCGCCCATCACAATGCTCTCCACTTGTGGACTCACCACCCACATCTTCATGTAGAAAGCTGTCCCCCATCCCTTCACCAGTGCCCTGCTCAGTGGGCTATTGTCTCATCACCCCTCATGTGAAACATCCACCCAGCACTTCTCACCGAGTTACTGTCCACCCCAATACCTCCACACAAATTGCCCACCCTGCCCCCATACCACCCAAGCCCACACCTTCTGTATTTTTAACCATCGCTTATTGCAGACCTGCTTGGGGCCTGACACATTCAGGTGATCTCACTAAATCTTCACACCAGCTCTGGGAGGAAGAGGTTGACTCAGGCACACACACACCCGCACACTTAATATTAATATATTCTCACGTGCACACATGCCCTACTGACTTCATCCCCATCCCCAGCTTGTCAGAGAACAGGCCCTGATCCTAATGGGTCCTCATGGGGCCATCATCACCAGTTTGGGGGAGCTTTTCAGAGGCTGACTTTGGCCTTGCTGACCCATCTCTCCCCATGCTGATCCCCATGCTGCTGGGGAGAAATCGACCAGCCTGGGGGAACCCCTCAGACCTCTGGGTTCCAGCTCTCCCTTGACTGATCCCCCAGTCTTCAAGGAGCCTAGAGCCAAACTCTGAGCCCAGTCTGGGGCCTTTCCTCCACTGGGGACACATTTTGTGCCTCCCAGCACCTCCTGGCACCTTATGTGTCAGGGCAGTGTGTTTCCTAGTCCCTATTTGTGGATTGAATCCTCCATTGGGGTGGGGGGCTTTTGGCATTAGAGCAGGAATTGGTGGCGGGGTGGGGGGCTGGTGCCCCTGGTGGGAAGTTTACCATCTGTCGGGGGGAGGACAGCAGACCTGGGTAAGGGATGAGGTTGGGGAGGGGGGTCAGAGGGAAGCGGTGGAGTGGAGGGCAAGACCTGATGACCCCTTTCCCTGCTTCGCCCCACACTGGGGATATGGGATGAGAGTCAGGCTCGTCTGTGTGGATGGAAGTGAAATGCTGGCTGGTGAGAGGCTGGGAAGGTGGGCAGGCAGTGCTCACTGACCTCCCCTCCCTGCCTGCCAGTGGAAAGCTAAGGGCTTTCAGGGGCCATGAGCTGTGGGTTTGGGCTGCCCCAATTCCAAACTACCCTCTGCCCTCCAGATTGGTCCAGAGAGAGGCAGAGTTCTTTCTGCTGCAACCCCTCCTGTCTACAGCCTGGGGGAGCAGGCAGGTGCTTGGCTGGTCCTGAAGAGGGCCTGCCTGAGTGGTGGCCACCCCCTTTTGGGGGGAGCACAGCTGGCCTTGGGCTCCCAGGCTCCTGGGTTGGTTTCCCCTCCCCTCCCACCCACCCCCACCTCTAACACCGTTTCATTTCCAGCAATTAGCAAACACTTGGACAAGCCAAATCCTTTCCAGCCAAGTCAATATATCTTAAGACAGGCCTCAGCCCACTCAGGCACCCCACCCCCCCCACAAAACCAGCCTTTTCTTTGGGGCATGACTTTTTCCGGGGAGGGGAACAAAATTTGGGTTGTAGAAACGTTTTTCTCTTTTCTTGGTTTCTTTTTCTTGCAAACAAATTTTGCTTTTTTTGGCTTATTTTTTCTGCCCCTCACCCTCCCCTTTTCTGCTTTCTCTCCTCCCCTCCCCATCCACCACCTCCCCCCGACTCCCATCTTTCCCCACAAAATTGTCCTTTTTTCTCTGTTTTGTGTTCCCGGTCTTAGGTCCGCTCACAAAAAAACGTGACGAGGCGACGCTCAATCCGCCAGACACAGGTAGATTTAAAAATCCCGCTGCTGCATGTGGTTGCTGATACGAGGACGTTCTCGGCCCTGCCCCTAACTAAATGCCCCCACAGCTCTCAAGGCCCCTCAGTTGTTTTCCCAACTAAAAACGAAAAAGAAAAGAAAAATTTGTAATAATTGGAAAAAAGAATTATGAAAACTTCAAACGAAATTTGAACAATGTTGGACCCACTAGAAAACCAGCAAGAAAAGCTTAAACATGGCGAAAATAAAGTGAAAAAAGAAATTGGAATGTCAGGGAAAAAAAAACAAAAAAACAAAGAATTGGATAAAATGTTTAGTTTGACAGAAATTTGAACTGTTCTGAAACTTGTGAAATGTAACATTTGAAAAGACAATTTTAATTTGGAACAAAACACCAGTCAAAAAAAAAATTTCAAGTTGGCAAATTGATGACACAATTGAAACATCGCTACGATTTCCAAAAAAAAAAAAAAAAAAGCCTGTCCGATGCAGAAACACATATTTGAAGCAAATTAAAGAATTTGGAAATTTTTGAAAACAGGGCCCAATATCTTGAAGTTTCACCACAAAATTTTGAAAAAGTGCAAAGAACTTTTTTCTTTTTTCCTTTTTTTCCAAAAATGGATCTTTTTTGTTTTTTGTTTTTTGTTTTTCTTTTCTTGTTGAATCTGCCCCAGAGCTTCTTGCTTTTTGGTTGTTGTTTTTTTTCTTTGTTCTTTCTTGATCCTGTTTTTTTGTTGTTGGTTTTGAATTCTTGTTGCCCCAGCCCCTCTTCCTGCTCCTTCCCTTTCCGACTCCCCCTCCCCCCACACTGGAAGTGGAGGTGCTGGGTGGGGAGAAGGGGACGGACTGAGGACATTTAGGACAGGACCTCGGAGGGAAGGAGACCAGCCTGAACCTGGAAGGCCACTGGAGGTTCAGGAACTGAGGGAAAAACAGGATTGGGGGAGGGCACCGCCCACCTAGGAGCTTCTGGCCAAAGTCAGGTGGAAGGAGGTGGCAGAGAGGGTCCGAAGAGATCCAGGGTAGAGGGGAGTCTCTTAGTGACCTGTTGGTTGACCTTCTGCCAGGAGGGAAGTTTCCAGTGGAATGAGGGAGACAGGCAGAGGTGCTAGGGACCAGCTGTGGAGGCCCAGGCTTGGCTCTTGTTTGCCGATTGCCTAGGCTGGTCAGAGATGGCAAGTGTCGAGAGAGGACGGCCTGGAAGTATTGTGGCTCCATCTGGAGGAGCTGCAGGGGCAGGGACCCTGACAAGCCCTCTCAGACTCCCACCCTCTTCTGGAATTAGTTACCCTCCAGTCCAGTCTGAAGTGCCCCAAGGGCCTACTCCATATGGCAGTGATCATGGGATCCTTTGGGGACCGGGCAAGAGAGGGGTCCAGAACTCAGGGCTCAGGCTGGTTTCGGGGGCCCAGACTAGTGAGCTGTACCCTGGCTTCATTAACTAGGCTCTTTCCCACCCTGCCTCCTCCTGCCACAGTAATTAGGCTGGGGGTTGCCATGGTAACTTGGGAGGTGACCTAGAAAGGAATTAGGGCGGGGAGGAGACCAAGCCCCCAGGGACCCTAGGGCCTGGCACCCCCTCACCCACAGACCAGGCTACCATGTGGAGCTGAGGCCCAAGGCCTGAGTCTGAGGAAACGCCAGGACCCTCCCAGCATCTCTAGCTCTAGTGCCAGCCTTGGGAGCTCATGCTTCCTAGGAGCAGGAAGGAGATTTGCTGTGTGTGTGTGGGGAGGGGTTCCCCCGGATCCAGCAGGTGCCCTGAGGAGGGCCACCCCCCACCCCTGCCTCTGTTAGGCTTCTAGAAAGCTCTGCCAGGCATTTGGAGAAGTGCTGTGGGGCAGGCTGGCAGGAGGTGGGGAGGGAACTTCTGCCAGGGCTAGCTGGGGAGGGAGGGAGGGGAATCCGGTCTTGCCCCCCAGGGATGGGAGTGACATGTCCCCTGAGCTCCCGGCTGGAACTCAGCAGGCCTGGGAGCTGGGAGGTGCTGCTTCTGGTCTGACTGTGTCCTTGTCCCCCACCCCCTGGCCCATCCCCCCCACCCCCTCCCCACACAGATATCCGGGACTCCGGGAAGAAGCCAGTGATGCTGTTTCTGCATGGTGGCTCCTACATGGAGGGCACGGGGAACATGTTCGATGGCTCCGTCTTGGCCGCCTACGGCAATGTCATTGTAGCCACGCTCAACTACCGGCTTGGGGTGCTCGGTGAGGGTGGGCAGCCAATTCTAGGGCTGGAGTCCTGGGAGGAGGGCCTGCTGGCAGGATTACACTAAACCCAGCTGAAGCAGAATGGCTTCTGGGCTGGATTGAGATGCCCAGAAAGAGAGCAAGGGTGCCATGACACCTCCAGGAAGCCCCCTCTCTTCCTCTGCTCCCAGGTTTTCTCAGCACTGGGGACCAGGCTGCAAAAGGCAACTATGGGCTCCTAGACCAGATCCAGGCCCTGCGCTGGCTCAGTGAGAACATCGCCCACTTCGGGGGGGACCCTGAACGCATCACCATCTTCGGATCTGGGGCAGGAGCCTCCTGTGTCAACCTCCTGATCCTCTCCCACCACTCGGAAGGTACGAGCCACCTCCCCAGCCTGTCCCTTCTGTCCCCTTCCCCAACCTCTGGCCCTACCAGGTCCCCCTTCTCCCTCGGGCTGATACAGCCCAGCCTAAAGCCTGCTTGTCCTGACAGGGCTGTTCCAGAAGGCCATTGCCCAGAGCGGCACTGCCATTTCTAGCTGGTCTGTCAACTACCAGCCACTCAAATACACACGACTGCTGGCTGCCAAGGTGGGCTGTGACCGGGAGGACAGCGCCGAGGCTGTGGAGTGTCTGCGCCGGAAGCCCTCTCGGGAGCTGGTGGACCAGGACGTGCAGCCTGCCCGGTATGGGGCTGGGTCCAGGCCCCCACTCTCCTTGCTGGGTCCAAGGAGGTTGAGGGTGGAAGGTGCCTGCGGGTCACAGGCTGTCCATTTAGCCAGGGGAGGTGGACTTCAGGCCTCTCCCATGGACCTACCTTCCCCCGGAAGCTTTTCCAAAGCAGAGGTGCCTAAACAGAGCCTGGGTGCACCAGACGCCAGGAAGTGCTTCAGGGAGGACTTCCTGAGAGGCCAGGTGCCCTGAAAGGGCCCTGAAGATTTTAACTAGGGGAAAAGGTCTTCCAAGCAGAGGGCTCAGCAGGCTGTGGGTGGAGAGGAGGCCAGCCAACAGGTGACATGACCTTGACGTCTTCTCCCCAGCTACCACATTGCCTTTGGGCCTGTGGTGGACGGTGATGTCGTCCCTGACGACCCTGAGATCCTCATGCAGCAGGGAGAATTCCTCAACTACGACATGCTCATTGGGGTCAACCAGGGAGAGGGCCTCAAGTTCGTGGAGGACTCGGCAGAGAGCGAGGATGGCGTGTCCGCCAGCGCCTTCGACTTCACGGTCTCCAACTTCGTGGACAACCTGTACGGCTACCCAGAGGGCAAGGATGTGCTACGGGAGACCATCAAGTTCATGTACACGGACTGGGCCGACCGGGACAACGGCGAGATGCGGCGCAAGACCCTGCTGGCACTCTTTACCGACCACCAGTGGGTGGCACCGGCTGTGGCCACCGCCAAGCTGCACGCTGACTACCAGTCCCCTGTCTACTTTTACACCTTCTACCACCACTGCCAGGCTGAGGGCCGGCCCGAGTGGGCGGATGCAGCGCATGGGGATGAGCTACCCTATGTCTTTGGTGTGCCCATGGTGGGTGCCACCGACCTCTTCCCCTGCAACTTCTCCAAGAATGACGTCATGCTCAGTGCCGTGGTCATGACCTACTGGACCAACTTCGCCAAGACTGGGTGAGGGCCAGAGGGGCTGGGTGGGGCACCCCTGCAGGTCAGGGCACACACGCACCCTCCATCCTCAGCCCCTTCTCTCCCTCTTCATCACACGGCCATCATTTCTCCATCAAGGCGCTCTCACCTTCTCGACTCAGGCACCTGCCGGACAGCTCCTCTGTGCGTGTTGGAGATTCAGAAATGTTGGACCAAGAGGTCATTCCGGCGGGTGGGCTCAACTTGATGGCTTTGGCTCTGTGTCTGCCTTTGCATACCCATACACCACTCTCTTTCTCCTCTGAGTTCTCCCGTCTGTGTTTCTGAGTATGTGTATAAGAGTTTGTATCTCTCTCTCTCTATTGCTGTCTCTAGCTCTCTCTCCTGAAGTCCATCAATATCTCTGCTCTTTTTGATCTGCTTACTCTTTGCTCACTGCTTCCCCCCACCCCCAGCTGCCTCTCATGGGCTTTTGTCTCTCTGTTTCCATATGTCTCTATCTCATTCACTCTGCCTGTGTCACTGGCGGTCTGTCCGTCTGTCCTCTCTGTCCCTCTGGCGTCATCTCAGGCCGTCTCTCTGGCAGTCTGGCTTCATCCCTATTTGTCTACCTATCTCCGTCTCTGGCAGTGTCTCTGTCTCTTCGTGTCTGTCTCTCTCTGCCTCTCTTCCTGTCTCCCCAGCTCTCTGCATCTCTGCCCATCCCACTTCCCGTGGGTCCCACAGCCTCCCCGCTTCTCATCAGGACCTCATCCTCACTCCTTTCCCTGCCCACCTGTGTCCACAGCGACCCCAACCAGCCGGTGCCACAGGACACCAAGTTCATCCACACCAAGCCCAACCGCTTCGAGGAGGTGGTGTGGAGCAAGTTCAACAGCAAAGAGAAGCAGTACCTGCACATCGGTCTGAAGCCGCGCGTGCGCGACAACTACCGGGCCAACAAGGTGGCCTTCTGGCTGGAGCTCGTGCCGCACCTGCACAATCTGCACACGGAGCTCTTCACCACCACCACGCGCCTGCCGCCCTACGCCACGCGCTGGCCGCCTCGCCCGCCCCCCGGCGCCCCGGGCACGCGCCGCCCGCCGCCCCCCGCCACCCTGCCGCCCGAGCCCGAGCCCGAGCCGGGCCCCCGGGCCTACGACCGTTTCCCCGGGGACTCCCGAGACTACTCCACGGAGCTCAGCGTCACCGTGGCCGTGGGTGCCTCGCTCCTCTTCCTCAACATCCTCGCCTTTGCCGCCCTCTACTACAAGAGGGACCGGCGGCAGGAGCTGCGGTGCCGGCGGCTCAGTCCCCCCGGTGGCTCGGGCTCTGGGGTGCCCGGCGGGGGCCCCCTGCTCCCCGCTGCCGGCCGCGAGCTGCCACCCGAGGAGGAGCTGGTGTCACTTCAGCTGAAGCGGGGCGGGGGCGTTGGGGCGGACCCTGCAGAGGCCCTGCGCCCCGCCTGCCCACCCGACTACACTCTGGCCCTGCGCCGGGCGCCGGACGACGTGCCTCTCTTGGCCCCCGGGGCCCTGACCCTGCTGCCCAGCGGCCTGGGGCCACCCCCTCCCCCGCCGCCCCCCTCCCTCCATCCCTTCGGGCCCTTCCCCCCGCCGCCCCCCACAGCTACCAGCCACAACAACACGCTCCCCCACCCCCATTCCACCACTCGGGTATAGGGGGCGGCTCGGGGAGGAACCCCTCCCCTGCCCTCCCAGATGCAACAGGCTTTTCTCGTGTGGAGCTTTCACACGTGGACGAGCATTAGGTGGACATGGGTTTTCTCACGGCAATGCGTCTCTCCCGAGCAGAGAGGCCCTTTATCTTCTCCGGACCTGGGCCTTTGAACAACTGGGGGCGGGTGTTTTCTCCCCTCTGTTGGGACCCCCACACGGAGGTGTGCTTTCTCACGAGGGGGTGTGTTTTCCCATGTGCAGGGTGAAGTTTTTTTTGGCCACCCTGGACACATGTTGGCTCCCTCAGAGAATTCCTGCGGGGATTTGTACCCCAGAATTCTGTTCCCTCATGCCTTCTCCCCACTGCTCCTTCCTCCCACCCCCTGGAGACCCTGGAAGTGGTGTGTTGACAAACAGAGACCCCTGGCCACCAGATGACACAGGGTGGTGCCCGGGAAGTACCGAAGAAATAAATCACAGCTCCCCCTCCCGCCCCACCCCCATCCCCTCCCACCCCCAGCGAAGCATGTGTATCCCTCCTTGGCACAAATGAGGTGAAGCAGGTCTTCCCAGGCAGGCCTTGCCTTCCACCAGACACAGAGTCCCTGCTGTGGGGGGCAGGGAGGAGACCCTGCAATCTTGTGCTGCCTGGGACTGTGTCTTCCCATGGGCCCAGGTCGCATTTCTGAGTGGAATCATGTTCTTGCATGTGGATGTATGTTTTCCCATGCAGACAGCCCCTTTCTCTCCAGCATTTCCCTGCGTCTTCCCGACCTCAGGCCCAGCACTTCTCACACAGCAGGTGGGAACAGACTTCAGACTGACAGAAACTGAGGGGGATGGACAAGCCCTGGGGCGGGGGTCCCTCTGCCCCTCCCTCCCTCCCTTCCTTGGAGGGAAGCTGGGGGGCGGAGGGTGAGTGTGGCACCTGCCACCCACAGAGGCTGTGCATGGTTTGACCAAAGCCCTCACTGCAATCTGAGGACAGCCCTTCCCTCAGGCCATTGCTCATCTGTGCCAAACCAGTGAGGTGGGTTTGAGGGGGGAATACCCCCAAAGTGTGGCAAGGACCCCCCAGTCCTGGGCCCAGCCAAGTAAACCTGGGCAGGTGGGATACAGGAGGGGGAAGGTGGCAGCCTAAGGGGTCCCGCCTGTGTCCCTCTTCTTGCCACGTGTCATCCCTCCCTCTCGGCCTCTCTTCTGCCTCCCCGCATCGCTGTCCCCCCAGGAAGCCATCCCTTCCTGGTGTCCAACCAGCTCCTTCCTGCAGCTGCCCACCCCTTCCTTTGACCTGCACCGCCCCCCCCACTCCCGCCTTGCTCCCCTGGGCTGAAGGAAAGGAACAGAGGAGAGAGGAGGAGAGCAGGAGAGAAAGGCTTCCTGGGACAGGTTGGGGAGAGAATGGGGTCAGCTGTACTGAGGAACAGATGGAGGGGGCAGTGGGGGACGGGGCTTAGGCAGACACCAGCAGGAAGAATTTGATTTTGAAAGGACGCGTGTAAGGTGACTGCCCAAAGAGAAAGGGTTTGGGCCTCTGGGGAAGAGAACCGTGTCGGGAAGGGTTTCAAGGGACGCCAGCGGAGAAGAGTAAATCCTTGTCTGCTGGCATTTCGTGGGTTCGTTAGTGCCAAATGTGAGTCAGGGGTGGAGTGCTGTCTTCCACTGACACCCAGTTTCAGAATCCCTCATCTTGGCTCCCCAGAACTTTGCCTCCTGACTGTCCCTTCTGCCCCCACCTTCACCCATGGAAACTTGGTTCTTTTCCCTCCCCTTCCCCTGCCTGGGCTAGCTCCTTTCCAAACAGCCATGCCCTCTAAATGCTAGGGACCTGGGCCCTGAACCCTGTAGACAGATGCCCCCCAAGTTGGGGCATGGGAGGGGGGCTGGGGGACCCCATGATTCAGCCACGGACTCCAATGCCCAGCCCCTCTCCCCAGAACAATTCCCTGACAATCCCATGTCCCTATCCCAACCCTTTGCGGCTCTGTACACATTTTTAAACCTGGCAAAAGATGAAGAGAATATTGTAAATACAAAAGTTTAACTGTTGGTTTTGCCTGCTGTTATGTTAGAAGGTGGGGCTGGGGGGCTTCAAAGAAACAAACTTTGGAGAAGTGACTCGGCCTGTGAAGGGGTAGGAGAAGAGGGTCCAACCCTTTTCAGTGAGGAGGTCTGAGAGAAATGGGCAGTGGGTGCTGGGGTGTGGTTGTCATGGCAGTGGGGTTGTTTGGGGAGTTAAGATCAGAACCAGTGTCTATGGAGGGGTCAGAGCCTGGCATAGAGGACCAGGAGGGGACTGATGGGGGCAGACACCAGGCAGGCCAGAGAGCCCACAGGATGCTGCCTGTGGCTGACTCTAGGAGAGGCATGCAAGGTGTAGGGTTTGGTCTCTGCTAAGACCTGGCCCAGGCTGGAGGCTCAAACCTGGGCCCAGGACTCTCTTGGCACATTGTGAGGGATAGCCCCACACCATTGTGACCCGTTTACCCCAGGGGACAGGAAGGTGGGCTGGTGGATACTGTGGGCACAGTGGGCTGGGGGCCTAGGGGCCCTGGTGGCCCTAGGGACCCCCATGGCCATGGCTGAGCGGCCACGGCCCGGGTGGGCCTCGTATCACAACCCTAACACCAACAGCTGCCAGGACCTAGGCAACTCCATCCTGCTGCTGCTGGGCCTTATCATTTGCATTAACATTGGCATCAACATGGTGACGCTGGTCAGGGTGGGCCCGGGCGGGAGGGTGCTGGCAGGACGGCTGGGGGGCAGGCCCGATGGCCAGGGCCTATCTGGGGTCACTGTGTCCTTCCTCACCTAGCTCTGGCGCAGACTCCGTGGCTTCTTACACCAAGTGTTCCGTGTTATTTGTGAGAAAGGTAAGTGGAGGATGGGGACGGGGGGGGCATGGGAAGGGCAGAAATCGAGTATTCTGTCCCTGTCCTTAAGCTGGCCCCTTCCCTCCCGCTCTCCCTCTCAGACTCCATAACTACGCAGCTTCTCTTCCTGCACCCTGCCTCTCCATCCCTGTAGGAGCCAGGCTCCCCACCAGCCTCTCACCTCTCCTCGATCCACAGAAGCTTCTAAGTTACGCTCACCTGGGAAGCAGACCCAGCCCTCAAAGCATAGCTCTCCAGCAGTCCACCTACGATGCACCATGGACGCTGTGAAGATGACGGTGACCCCCCCACCCACTCGCCGCCGTCACCGTCGAGGCTCTTCATCGCGCCGTGCCCGCCGCCCGGTGGCCTGGGCCCCTGACACTGACGACGATGATGACGAGAAGCCCCCACATCAGCACACAGCGGCCTGCTCCCACAACTGGGACTACCCTGAGGATTGGGAGGGTTTACAGACTGCCCAGAGGTTCTGGACTCCCTGGGCCCAGGACACGTTGGAGCCTCCGACCCAGACCATCCGCTTCCAGCAGACTATAGAGGGAAGGCCCCTCAAGAGAGAGATGCAGTCTGATCTGGGCCTAGAGGCCTACGTGTACCCTGTGAATCCCCCACTCCCCAGCCCTCAGATCCTGAGCCACAAGAACAGTGGAGGGGGGGCAGGGGCAGGGGCCCAGGCAGAACAGGAGCAGTGCGCACCAGCCGAGCCACCCATCCTGGGCCCGGCCAATGTCCCGGACATCCCCCGGCGCCGCTCCTCAGGGCGCGTCGCCTACGATGCCAGGGATGTGAGGCGGCGGCTGCGGGAGCTGACCAGGGAGGTGGAGGCCCTGTCTCACTGTTACCCTCTGGCCTCTGGATCCAGCACAGCTGAGGGGACGAGAAAGGACTGGGTATACCGTTCCCTGACAGAGAGGTGACTGGGAGAAGAATAAAAAAAAGAGAGGAGGTGGATTGTGGTGGTGTGTGTGGAGGGTGGTGCCAGGGCCCACACAGCACCCAGAAGCTTGGTTACTAAGGAAATGATCTCCCTGGCAACAGGGCCTAGAGAGCCCTGAGGCCCCTCATCAACCTCTTGGCCCCAGGCCCTGTCCTCAGCCTTTTCCCAGGCCTTTCTTGGTTCCCAGGCTCCTGCCTGCCTCTGCTCCATTTTCTTTAGTGTTCGGGGAAGCACCCCCCAAATCCCACTCCCTATCCCCAGCAGTACTGCACTTGAGGGGAGACCCTCATTCCATGGCTCCACCTCCTCAAGAGGTCTGGCTCTTGCCAGAGCCCAGGTTCAGGCTGCAGCTACAGGTGAGGCGTCGTCCCTCTTAAGCCCTGGACTCTTTGGGGAGGGATGGCTGAGAGTGAGGATACCCCGGCCCTCACAGTTCCCCTGTCAGAACCCAAAGCTCCTGTACCCTCGAGCAGGCTTGGAGCAGTGATAAAATACTGAGGACGCTGTGGCCCTCTGTGACCTCATGCCTCTGCTCAGCATCTCCATGTCACAAATGAGACGGGCTCAGAGAGATCACGTGACTTACGGTCATATCGACTATAAGGATCAACTTCATGGCCTCAGATCCTCCAGCCTCTGCTCCCACAGGTAGATCCCCTTTGCTTCTGAGTCAGCTTGGCCCATCAGAGTCTCCCATCTTCTTCAGTTACCCATGGAAACTCATCAGAATATTCCATCCACTGGACATCTGAGAAACCCAGGCCCTACCTACTTCTAGACAGTTAGGATCACCAACACATGCTCAACTTGTGAACAAGGAACCAGGCTGAAGGACTAGACCTCACCTTCCATACCAGATGGGTTCCTGGAATGTGAGCAGATAGGCCTTTTATGAATCACCTCGCTTCTCTGCCATTTTCCTTTGACCAACATTATTGATCATTTTAAACTGACTCCACTAAGTGGATCTATTTTGAACACCTACTATATGTTTGGAGGCTGGATGGGAAATGCCAGCTGGGTGTTCCTCTATCTTTTCCCCTCTCTTTTTGACCACACAGTGCAGTTTGTGGGATCTTAGTTCCCTGACCTAGAGAAGGCAATGGCAACCCACTCCAGTACTCTTGCCTGGAAAATCCCATGGATGGAGGAGCCTGGTAGGCTGCAGTCCATGGGGTCCCTAGGAGTCGGACACAACTGAGCGACTTCACTTTCACTTTTCACTTTCGTGCATTGGAAAAGGAAATGGCAACCCACTCCAGTATTCTTACCTGGAGAATCCCAGGGACAGGGGAACCTGGTGGGCTGCCATCTATAGGGTCGCACAGAGTAGGACACAACTGAAGTGGCTTAGCAGCAGCAGCAGCAGCAGTTCCCTGATCAGGGACTGAACCCAGGCCCTTGGCAATGAAAGTGCAGAGTCCTAACCATTGGACCTCCAGGGACTTCCTTGTTCCTCTCTTTCTGCTAAGTTGTTCATTGTACAAACAGAATGACCTGAGGTCCCCTCAGTACCACTTTCTTGCTGCTGCTGCTAAGTCGCTTCAGTTGTGTCCGACTCTGTACGACCCCAGAGACGGCAGCCCACCAGGCTCCGCTGTCCCTAGGATTCTCCAGGCAAGAACACTAGAGTGGGTTGCCATTTCCTTCTCCAATGCATGAAGTGAAAAGTGAAAGTGAAGTCGCTCAGTCATGTCCAACTCCTAGCGACCCCATGGACTGCAGCCTACCAGGCTCCTCTGTCCATGGGATTTTCCAGGCAAGAGTACTGGAGTGGGGTGCCATCACCTTCTCCACCACTTTCTTAGATCACAGCAATGAACCCAGTTTAAATCATAGATTCCTTTTGTCATATCAACAAGTACATCCAAAGTTTGTGTTTTGTGAATTTCATGTGGTTTTCTTAAGATAGCAACTAATCCTTTTTCAAGTTGGAGGGGTGACTCAGTGGGAGAGCAATTGGTTAGGAAGGAGAGAAACCATGGTTGAGGGGTGGTCTCTAGCAAAGGCAGCAACCTCATGCTCTGAAGTAAAGGGGCCGGTTGGCTCAGTGATCACCAACAGCAAAGACTGCAATCCCTGGCCAGGAAGGGATGGCCATGGTGGGTGCTAGAGGGCTTATGACAGGGAAATTGGCAGAACTGGGAGGGAATGGTGCAGTGGGGTGACCCCAGAGTGGACTCTTACTGTCACCCATCCATCTAAACACCCTAGCTGCACGCTGCAAGCAGGTGTGGGTAGGGAGTCCCAGTGGGCTATAAATTGCCATATCTCAATGAAATGGAGGAAATCCTTTATGCATGGCTCAGTCCCTATGAAGACTGTCTGCGCACTGTAGTTACATTTTCAAATCGAGTTAAGCCAGCCCCTACAAAGACAGAAGGTCACACTGAACTCTGGGGGCTGGGCTCCATTAGTGGGAGCCAAGGGCAAAGATAGCCACATCAAGAGCCAGCTGAGTGGATGAAAGACGTGCCACCTCTGCATTGTGACTCCCTGCAACATGCCTCATTGTGACCGAGCTCCCTCACCTGCTGGTAGGTATCCCAGGTCCCACCATGAGTGCAGTGTGGGTCAGGGCTGGTGGGGGGGGGGCGGGTGGCCCAGGTGGCCCTAGGACCCCCCCACCATGGAAAATCAGCTCTGGTCTGACAACCTGGGGTGCTGCCATCAACACCAAGAAAGTACCCAGGATGTGGAGGACTTCCTGCTCCTGCTGCTGGGGCTTGTCATTCTTGTCAACATCGGGATCAACGTAGCAACTATGGTCAGTGATGGTTGGGGACACCTGGGGGTGAAGAGGGCTGAGGGTGGGAGCCAGCAGCTGGCACTTGCGCCTGCAGAAATGGTCTTGGCTGGGGTGGGCTTGGAATGGTGAGTAGGGAGAGCCTGGCCTTCATTCCCACTCCACCCATCCCACTCCACCCCTAGATGTGGCACAGGCTCCAGAATGTCTTAGACAACAGCATCTGTTGGATTAATCAGAAAAGTAAGTATGGAAGACAGGTAGGGGGCATCTGGCCCCTGCCACTCCCAAGACACCAGAAACCCAGGTCCCAATCGTTCCCTGACCCTGAAATCTTCTGACAGTTGCCAGGCCCTCACAGACTCTCTTGCCTCTCCTAGATGAAATCTTGCAGGCTTGTGAAAGTTCCCCCAAATATCCTCCAGCCAAGGCCAAAGACGTCCACGTCCACTGTACCCTGGACCCTGTAGAAGTGAAGATGGCCAGGCCCACTCACTGCTCCTCTTCCTCCTACCGCCGCCCCCACAGCCGAAGCCGCAGCCGAAGCCGCAGCCGCCACCCTCACCGCCACCAACCTCGCTGCCAGGGCCGCAGCCGAAGCCGCCCCTGCAGCCACCAGCGGAGGTCGAAGAACCGCAAACAATTCCCCTACAGTTGCTCGGTCTTCGGTAGGCCACGTCACAGCCACAAGATGTCACAGCTGCGGGCGAGGCCCTCCTTTGATCGGGAGGACCTGGACTCCTACCTGGAGGAGGACGAAGACCTTGCCTTCCCACTCCCCAAGTACCCGAGGGGGGGCTGGGGAGGGCTCTACCAACGGATGGGCCTGCCCTCCAGCGTGGGGCTCTGGGGCCGCCAGGGTGGGATCCTGGCCAGCCTGCCGCCACCTTCTCTCTACCTGTCACCTGAGCTGCGCCGCCTGCCCAAGCGTGTGGAGGCCAAGTCTGAGCTCAGGCTGCAGTCCTTCGGGCCCCTCTGCTCACCATCCCACACCTGGGGCAATGTGGAGGTTGACCAGTGGACCTCGTCTCCACCGCCCCCCCGACGGCTGCCCCCCAACCCCTCATGGGTCCCTGCAGGGCACAGCCCTTACCCCTCAAGGGGCCAGCTCCTGTATGACAACTGGGATCAGCGGCGACGTGGTCTGGAGGCTTCTGAGCCTCCCTCTGCCCTGTTGACCCGGGGCTCCCGGCCCGAAGCCCGAGAGCACTACTCCCCACAGGTCCACCGACGGAGCCTCATCGGCCATGCTCACGGCCAGCCCAACCGCAGCCCCAACCCCTCCACGGGACACTTGAACTACTCCCGGGATCCGCATGAGGTCCGGCGCCGGGCAGCCGAGTGGACTGAGACACTGCCCACTAGGCACCCTCTGACCACCTCCACCTCCCTCACTGTGCTGGGCGAGGCCTCGTACCAGCGGGCCCCGGCTCCCAGCTCAGCTCTGCTCCTCCGCTCCTCCCAGCCCCTGCCCGAAGTCCAGGCTACAGAGCCGCCCCAGCCCACCTTTATGCCACTCAGCCGGAACCCAGGGGGCAATGCCAGCTACCAGGTGTACGACAGCCTGGAGCTGAAGCGGCAGGTGCAGGAGAGCAGGGCGCGAGCCAACTCGCTGCCACCTTCCAACTCGGCCTCCAGGCCCTCTCTGCATAGAAGCCGGACTGGGAAAATTCATTGACCGGCAGCCAGTGGGGGCAGTGGGGGGCAGGGCATGGAGAAGGGAATAAAGATCAAGAGTCCAGGAAACGCTGGTGGTCTGTGGCTTGGAAGCACCGCTCCTTCAGCCTGGGTCCCTGCCCTTGGCTTCCTGAAGCCAGTGTCTCCTTCTTGGCCTGAGGGTGCCTTTGGCTTAGTGGCCACAGTCCTGCCAGCAGGCCCCTCCTAGGCTTATATTATGAACGAAGTAGATTTGCAGGTGCAGACTCCAAACCACTGGTCTCTGGGCACCTACTGTGTTCTCAGCTGTCCCTGTCCCCAAAGCTCATATAAGAAGCTGCTTCCGAAGTGGGAGGGTCCCCATCTGAACAGATCCAAGTCCACACCCAGTGAAGAGCATGAAGAAGGCCAAGGCTCTGGACTCCAGCCAGGCCTTCCCCAGGGTTCTGATGCCAGGGGTCTTCCTTGTCTCAGGAGAGGCCAAGGAGATGGAATGTGTGGTTTGAATGAGTGACTCAGTGGGCTGTGAGGGAAGGATTGATGGCTTGAGGAGAGGTGTGCTGGCCTCTGGGGCCCTGCCTGACCCCAGTTACCAGGGAATGCCACTCTTGGCCCTCTTTATTCTCCTCCTCCCTCATTGTGACCCCACCCACCTCCCCATTATGACGCAGTCCTTCTCCCCCTCCCCCACCAGAGGAGTCTGGCTCCTAGTGAGTATGTGGGGGCCAGGGGGCCCAGGTAGCCCTGGGACCCCCAGCCATGGGTGAGCGAAGCTACCACGGAGCCCAAGCGTGCTCTGGCACCAACCCCAGAAAGTGCCAGGACCTAGGAGACTCAATTCTTCTGATCCTGGGCAGCTTCATCTTGCTCAACGTGGGGATCAATGTGGTGACTCTGGTCAGGGCAGGATCTGGGCAGCAGTGTTGGGGGAGCCTTGGGGTCTCAAAGGGGCTTAGGTGGGAGGGCTGTTGGGGTGTGGCCAGACAAGGATTGGACTTCAGGGCTCACCCTGCTCCCGGACTCTCCCCTCCTCTGCTTCCCTCAGCTCTGGAAACACCTGAAGAACTCCTTGCGGACTCTTTTCCGTCATTTTTTCCCCAGAGGTGAGTGGGCCCCGGCGTGGGCTCCGGGGACATGGACCTGTTCCCTTTCTTCTATCCCCGTCCCCACCCTTAGCCCCTCAGGGACCCAGGCTTGGTCACATCTCGCCTCTCCCTGCAGACAAGCAATCCAGCTATGCAGGCGGCCATCCCATGTGCGTGCGTTGCTCCGTGGATCCCAAGAACCCGTGCTCAAGAGTTCCGCCCCGCTTCCACCGCCGCCCAAGCTTCCTGCTCGGGCACCCTAACCACCTGGACTCCTGGATACCAGACACGAACGATGAGAAGGCTTCTAAGTGCTGCTGGATGTCGCCTCAGTGTGGACATGTCGGAGCTCCCGTGGAGGTGCCATGGGGACTGTGGAAGGAGGGGCTGATGGGAGCTGGGGAGGACCCTCAGATCACAGCCTTAAAGGCCCAAGCCACCTTCTACTCTAAGCCGGAGACATCTTCCAAGTTCCGTAGGATGAGCAAGGTGGACATGGTTCCACTGCGCCTGCCCCAAGAGAGCAAGACTAAGACCCCAGACCATGACCCAGCCCAGGCCCAGACCCACTCCCCGGTCCAGTCTCCTGGGCATGCTCCTACCAAGGCCCAGACCTTCTCCCCAGCCCACCCCCCTGAGCCCAGCCCAGCCCAGACCCAGACCCACACCCCCATTTATCCCCCTGAGCATGCCCCACCTCAGGCCGAGACTGACTCCCTAGTCCTTGGCCCTGAGCACAACTCTGCCCAGGTCTGTGGTCCGGAGCACACCTCAGCCTATACCCTGGACCTGGCCCCCTCACAGGGCCCAGCCCAGTGCGAGGGCCACACGCTTACCCACACGCTGACCCATGCTCATCTAACCTATACCCATGCCCAAACTCTGATCCCTCCCCCAGCTTCTGCCCCAGTCCCTCCCTCAGCTTCTGCCCCAGTCCCTCCCCCAGCTTCTGCCCCAGTCCCTCCCCCAGCCCCTCCCCCAGCTTCTGTTCCAGTCCCTCCCCCAACTTCTGCCCCAGCCCCTCCCCCAACTTCTGCTCCAGCCCCTCCCCCATCTTCTGCTCCAATCCCTCCCCCAGCTTCTGCCCAGGCTGCTACTTCTGCTCCAGCCCCTACACCAGCCCCTGTCCCCATGTCTGCCACAACCGCTGTCCCTGCACTGGTCATGGCCCTGCCGACCACTCCAGTCCCTTCCACACCCACTTCCTCCATCCTAACTTCTATTCCCTCTACTTTGTCTGCCTTCAGCCAAGGCCTCTCCACTGGCCATGTGGTTTATGATGCTCGCAGGGTAAAGCAGAACTTATTCCATGTACGTGCCCCTCAGAACTCTGGGTATTCCATAAAGGACTTAGGTACACTCTCCAGGCTCCAAGAGGGGCATGGCCTGGTAAGCTCTGGTACAGCTGAGCAAACATTGAAGCAAAGTAGTGAGGACAGTGCCAAGCCCTTCACAGGATCCATATTGGGTTACCTGGAGTTGGGGAACATGGAATGGAAGCTTTCAAATGATGTCAAGGATGAATCTGTGCAGCCCAAGACCTTCCCTTACTGCAGTTTCCACCCTTACAGCTCTGAGAAGCAAAACACGGACTCCCAGACTCCAGTCTACCCCAAATTCCTGGTGTACTCCAAAGATGCTACCCCTTATCAACCTTGCTTCCATGTTCCAACCAGTACCCAGAACTCAATGAGTACTGTGCCTCCACCCTGCACTCTTTCTCTGCCTCTCATTTCTCCCAGATCCTTTGTTGTTCATCAACACAGCAACCACCAGAAGCCCTCCACCTTAGTACAGACCCCCAAATTTCCCCCAACCTCCAAGTCTCCTCAGTCTGTCCTCTCTTCCCAGGGTCCCATCCCTCCCCAGTTCTCCACTACTTCCCAAACCCAAAACCAGCCCCAGCCCCCTGAACTTCATGAGAATCTAGGCCTCAACCAAGACCATGGTCTCCAGAAGATCCCAGGCCCTTCAGAAGACACTAGAGTTCCCAGAAAGCCAGAGCTTACCCCGAATCCAAACCTCCACATGAACCCAGGCTTTACTCAAGACCCAGGCTTCCACAAGAGCCCAGGCCTTGCTCAAAATCCAGGCCTCCACAAGTGTCCAGTCTTTACCCAAGACTCAGGCCTCCACAAGAGCCCAGGCCTTGCTCAAAATCCAGGCCTCCACAAGTGTCCAGTCTTTACCCAAGACTCAGGCCTCCACAAGAGCCCAGGCTTTACCCAAGACCCAGGCCTCCACAAGAGCCCAGGCTTTACCCAAGACCCAGGCCTCCACAAGAGCCCAGGCTTTACCCAAGACCCAGGCCTCCACAAGAGCCCAGGCTTTACCCAAGACCCAGGCCTCCACAAGAGCCCAGGCTTTACCCAAGACCCAGGCCTCCACAAGAGCCCAGGCTTTACCCAAGACCCAGGCCTCCACAAGAGCCCAGGCTTTACCCAAGACCCAGGCCTCCACAAGAGCCCAGGCTTTACTCAAGACCCAGGCCTCCACAAGAGCCCAGGCTTTACTCAAGACCCAGGCCTCCACAAGAGCCCAGGCCTTGCTCAAGACCCAGGCCTCCACAAGAGCCCAGGCTTTACCCAAGATCCTTATCTCTGCAAGAATCCAAGCCTTTCCCAAGACTCTGACTTTCACAAGGATTCAGTCATTACACAAGATTCTTGCTCCCAGAGTTTAAGTTCTACTCAAGAGGGAAGTTTCTTTAGAAGCCCATATCTCACCCAACCTTCTGGTCTCCACAAGATCACACCATTTCTTCAAACTTCTGACATTCAGAGGAGCTCAGGCTTTAGGCATGACTCTGGAGTCTGTAGAAATCTAGAACAAAACTTCTATAGAAGTCAAGAGCTCTCCCAAAAAACTGGCCTCCATAGTATCCCACACCCTTCTCAAGATTCTGGATGTTACAAGAGTAGAGGTAATGCCCAAGATCCAGGAGTGTCCAGGAGTCTAGGCTTTACCCAAGATTCTGAACCACAGAAGAGTCCATGCTTTGTCCAAGACCCTGGAGTCAACCAGAACTCAGGCCTTACCCAGGAATCTGGTCCCCATAAGAACCCAGGCTTTGTGCAAACCCCTGGCCTCTATAAGGACTCAGGAGACTACAACAATCCAGGCCTTACTCAAGATTCTGGAGTTTACAAGAGCCAAGACCTTACTCAAGATTCTGACCTCCATAAGAATCTGGGCCTTACCCATGTCACCGAAGTCAAAAGATGTGATGTTCCCCAAGATGCTAAACTTCACAGGAGCCCAGAACATTGCTACAACCCTAACCTCCACAAGTACCCAGGAGTTATTCAACATCCTGGCCCCCAGAAGGGTCCAGCCCTTACTCAAGACTCTGGCTTCTCCAAGACTCAGGACTTTATCAAGGGATCAAGCCTCCAAGAGGACTCGCACTTTGTCCCCAATCCTGTCCTCCACAAGAACCCTCTGGGAACTGACTGTGTCCAAGTTTTGGGCCCACTTCAGACCCCAAAGTCATTTATATCTCAGAAGATTCCTCAAAGGCATGATGCCGGGCAGCATGTTCCAGGGGCTTCTGTCCCACCTAGCCAGCCCTCCTCCCCCGCCAAGGCCCAGGAGGTCTACAATAATCGACAAACCTTCTCAGAGGTGCCTGTGCTGATAGAGCTGCAACCACCCTCCCGGCGAGCAGGCAGCCAAGACTGGGTGTACCGCCCCGTGGACACAGCTCCTGCAGCCTCCCAGAACTATCGCCAGATGTCTATGCCTCCCCAAACCAACTGGAAGCCCCACTGCCCAGGGTCAGGCACCCGGGTAGGGCACGTGGTCTTTGATGCCCGCCAGAGACAGTTGGGAGCAGGCAGGGACAAGTGCGAAGCGTTGTCTCCCAGGCGCATTCACCAAGAGATATCCAACAACTCACCAGAGATGGCCAAGGCGTGGGGATATCAGTGTGTGATGAGAAACTTAGAAAAAGAGGGGACCAATGTGCATAAAGAATAAAAAGGCAAGAGAAGTGTTCTGTGGTTATTTAAGGCCATCCACCCCAACCCCACCCCTCAGGTGGGGGATAAGGAATGAAACTCCCAGCTTTCCTGCTGTCGCTGTCTTACCTTAAGCTTTTATCCCCAAGGCCCTAGAGCTGCATTCTCCATTACAGTAGCTACTAGCCAAATATGCCTATTAGAATGTAAATGAGTTTAAATTAAGTAAAGTTTAAAAGTGTTCTCAGGGAGTTCTCTGGAGGTCCAGTGGTTAGGATTCAGCACTTTCACAGACATGGCTGGGCTTCAATCCCTGGTCAGGAGTACTAAGATCCTGCAAGCTGCAAGGCACAGCCAAAAAAAAAAAATTTGTTCCTCAGTCTCATGATCTAAGTGCTCAATAGCCACATGGAGCTACTGGCTACTGTATTGGACGGCACAGATTTAGAACATTTCCGTCATCACAGAAAATGCTACTGGAGAGCAATACTTTAGAGTTCAGGGCAACTTTACTTTCCCTGTCAGCCATCCAAAGCATAGCTGCTTTAAGATGGGCTTTCCTTGTGGCTCAGGTAGTAAAGAATCCACTTGCAGTGTGGGAGACCTGGGTTTGATCCTGAGTTGGGAAGATCGCCTGGATAAGGGAAAGGCTACCCACTCCAGTATTCTGGCCTGGAGAATTCCATGGACTGTATAGTCCATGGGGTCGCAAAGAGTCAGACACAACTGAGCAACTGTCACTTTCACTTTCAGGGAGCTTTAAGAGGCCCAGAGAACTTAGTTCTTTTTAGGCTGGTTCAGAAGCCACCATCTAGGGAGGAGGTTAAGATGTAGAAATGGATGCCCAATGCCTGATTTCCCCAGACTGTGAGAAAGAGCCCAGGCTTCAGTTTTCCTGATCTGGTCTCTTGGGTCACAACCTGTTGTATGGAAATTTGCCTTCCTGGTTCTGGGCTGTGTTTGGGGCTCTTGGCAACAGGGGGAGAAGACCTCTCTTTGTCAGTGATTAGGAACCCCTGAATTTTAGGCTCCCCAAATTGGGCCCTGGATTCTGAGGGTCCCCTCCTTTTGTTGTTCAGTCGCTAAAGTCATATCTGACTCTTTGTGACCCCATGGACTGCATCATGCCAGGCTTCTTTGTCCTTCACTATCTCCCAGAGTTGGCTCAAATTCATGTCCGTTGAGTTGTTGAACAGGCCTTTGATTTGTTATAAGTGTCTCCACTTGCCCATTTTCTTGCCCATGGACTTAGCCCTAGTTTACTGTGGAGACAGACCCCTGGGAAAAAGGACTATAAGAATTCCTGGTCCAGCATGCACTGGTCTAATCCGTGAGCTTGTCTCTGGTTACCTATCTTTCTGCCCTATTATTCTGGCTCCTAGTTTCATCCTGGACTTAAGCTGTGTCCATGATAGCACTGGTCGCTGAAAGCAATTTTCTTCCCCTGATACTTTCTCATTGCCCTGCCCCAGCCCACCTGGGAGTTTCCTCTGGACTTGATTTTCAGCCCTGGTAACTCTTCTGTATACGCACCTGAGCTGCGAGATTCCAAAGTGTTTGCCCTGATACCATTTGTGTGTCTGAGGTGGCCATCACTACTATGTTCCTTTGGATGTCAATCCCTGGGTCATCACTACCTACGTATTCTTGTTTAACATTACCACCACTGATTCCAAAGATATTCATCCCAGTTGGGAAACCCCTTTCCAACACCTCTCTTGCTCCGCGCTGACCTTGGACAAGTCATGTGGCACCTTCCTAGGCTAGCAGTAATTGTATGCAAGGACTCTTCTAGATTTAAGTTACCAGGGCACCTCTACTCTCTCAGGCCCTAGGCTATGTGCCTCATTATCATTTGCTATTTGGATCCATCCTATTATGTCTCTGTTCTAAGCCCAAGGAATGTTTGCGATTGACCTGGCCTTGGAAAGACACACTATAGTTTATTTCCATAGAAACTACAACTTCCATCAGGCACTATTTCAACGGAACAGGAAAGGATCTGGGGGCGTGGCTCTAATGCCCTGGTAGCTTGGAAGACAAACTACAACTCCCAAGATAGCCAGGAGATCTCTGCAAAGCCAAAGGAGAGATTGACTGGAGGCCGGGCTGGTCCGGAACCACCTCCAGAAAGGGGCGTGGTTGTAATGTAGGGGCGTAGCCTTGTGAGCAGCAGGAAGAAGTTACCTGTTGAATCTTCCTACCCATTTTCTTTTCAGACCTTGCAGCTACCCCTAAGAGGGAAGCTGCAGACCACTAGCCTCTTCCGAAAAAGAGGTAAGGGGAGGTAGACAGGGGGCGGCGAAGGAGGCTATTGCATTCTGTAGGAGGGGCCAAACAGCCACTTTAACCCGCTGAGTCAGGTGAATCGGTCCATGGGGGTGGGGACTAGCATATGAGAAAAGGGCAAGGACGGAGGAGGTATTTGTTTGCTTTCAAGACTAAATTTAGAGCCCTTCATCTGCAGACCCATTGGTAGATTGTGTCTTGGGCACCCTCTCGATCTCGGGAAGAGAAAATAACGGAGGGGCGAGTTTTCCACAGCAGAAGGAACAACGTTTCTGGGCTTTCCCCTGTACGTGTATTTCCTAGCCCCCAAACGATAGAGCCATATGGCTTCTGCAGTCTGGGGGAACGCTCCCTGGTGGAGCCCACCGCCCCCAGCCCCAGCCCGGCCGCTCACAGACATCGACTTCTGCTCTGGAGCGCAGCTGCAAGAACTAACCCAGCTGATCCAGGAGCTGGGTGTGCAGGAGAGTTGGAATGATGGGCCCAAGCCAGGACCAGATCTCCTCCAGGCCAAGGATTTTGTGTTCTCTTTGCTTAGTAAGTAACCCTCTTGCTGCTCTCAGCTCCGCCCCATCCCATCCTGGGCTCTGGATCATGCCTTCACGATCCCTACTCTTCCCTTAGGTCTCATTCATCGCAGGGACCCTCGCTTTCCTCCCCAGACAGAGCTCCTGCTGCTTCGTGGTGGGATTCGAGAGGGCTCCCTGGATTTGGGACCTGCGCCTCTAGGTCCCTACACTCGGGGACCTCACTACGATGCTGGCTTCACACTCCTGGTGCCCGTGTTTTCTTTAGATGGCACTGGGCAGGAGCTGCAACTGGACATGAGATCCTGTTACGCATGGCTCTGCCTCCCAGAGCAGGTACGCGGAACCTCGGTCCGGGAAGCATGGCAGGATTGCCTAGGACCCCCAGTCCCAGGAGGACGTGATTGGATCCACCCAACTGATAGCAGAGAGGGTCCCCGGGACCCGCAAAGCTCCGTGGACCAGCCACACAGTGACATCATTGAGCCTGAGGCACACGAGTCTTTGGAAAAATCACCTAGTAATGTTTCAGTGCCGGAGTCACCCCAGCAAAACCTAACCGATATTGGCTTTCCCTCACCATCGGAAGAAACGAATGATGACGTCACCAAAGCAGCCGATGTTAGCCCAGGGCCACAGCCGTCGGAGGCTCGGGAGGCATGGCCCACATTGTGCCCCGCCCAGGTGGCTGCTTGGTTCTTTGCTTCGCTGGCTGCGGTCGCTGAGTCCCTATTCCCCGTCCCGGGTGCCCCGCGCTTGGTCCACGCAGCCCGCCACGCAGGGTTCACTACCATCCTCCTGGCTACGCCCGGGCCCCCGCGCCGCCTCCTGCTTTTCGACCTGATCCCCGTGGTGTCTGTGGCCGGCTGGCCCCAGGGGGCTCGGAGCCACTCGTGGGCCGGCCCGCTGGCCTCGGAGTCGTCCTCCTTCTACCTGGTGCCCGGCGGCGGCGGCCAAACGGAGCGGCCGGGAGCCTCCGGCTGGCAGCTCTGCTTTGCCCGCCAGGAGCTGGCGCTCAAGGCGCGCATACCCACTCCGCTGCTGCAAGCGCACGCGGCGGCCCAGGCGCTGCTGCGCCCGCTGGTGGCGGGGACCCGGGCCGCGGCGCCCTACCTCCTGCGGACGTTGCTCTACTGGGCGTGCGAGCGGCTGCCCGCGCTCTATCTGGCGCGGCCCGAGAATGCGGGCGCCTGCTGCCTCGGGCTGCTGGATGAGCTGGGCCGAGTACTCGAGGCGCGGACGCTGCCCCACTATTTTCTGAGTGGCCAAAAGCTCCGTGCGGGGGACGGCGCCTCTTCGCTGCTCGGGGCGTTGGCCCTGCTTCGCGGGGACCCTGCCCGGGCCCTGCGTGCAGCTGTGGAGGAGGCCAAGGCTGCGCGGAAGGGGGGCGGCTTAGCCGGCGTGGGAGCCGGGTCCCATTAAAAACGCTGTTCGTACTAACGTGGAAACTGCTTCTGTTTGCCGATGGGGTGTGGAGGGGACTGCTCTTCCTCCACCTGGGAGACAGGCTGAACCCCTTGGGCCCGAAGAATCCGCGTTCTAGAAGGCCTCCTGTCTGGTTCCTCGCCATCCTCCCACCCTCCTCCAGCACCATCCCTGGCACAGGTCGTTCCATTCCGGCCTCTCCACTTTCAACATCTGTGGCCAGCACCCTTCTTGCCCCGGTGCAACCTCTTGCATCCATCTCCCCCCAGTGCTTATGGTCTTTTCTCTTAAGGGTCAATAGAGGTAATATATTTGCTGAAAAAAGACGTGAAAAGGAGAGAGGTATGGAGACCAGGGACTGACCAATTTGGTTCACACAAAAGCAGAGATATTAAGGAGGCCGGATTTCACCCCAGGCTAGTCCTCGCCACCACCGCTATCCCCCACTTTCCTCATCCAGTGATGTCCTCGATCCCGGGCAGTAGGGTACCTTTCTCCATTCTCGAGGCGTCCACCATTCCATCTACCTAAGCCCAAGCTCTCCCCTCGTGCAGATTTGCCTTCTGTGGAGTCGCCTATTTGTCCCTCCTCCACTGAACCCCGAAACAGGCGGCTCCGGCTGCCTCTAAGACCGTCCCCACTCTCTGGCTCCAAGGAACCCCGGGGTTTCACCCGCCCAGCTCCCCCCACCCCCCACGGCCCTTTCCCGGCGTCTCCGCCCCCTGCCCCGCCCCCGGGCCGGCTCTCGGAGGAGGGGGAGCTGCTGTCGCCGCCGCCGCCGCCTGAGCTTCCCACCGCCGCTACTGCTGCCGCCGCTGCCGCCGCTGCACTCTGTCCAGCCGCCAGGCCCAGTGTTCACTTCGCCGGACCAGGGCGCTCTGCGGAGACACCCTCACTCCTTCCTGGGGTCTGGGACGCCTAGCCGGGCGTGGGGGGAAGCCCCGTTTGCGGGGTACAGGGAGGGAGGAGCCTGGAACCGGAGCCAGCGCCAGCCGTCGCCGGATTGACAAGACAGGACAGGTTGAGGGGCGTCGGGGAAGGAAGAGGGGGTGCTGTAGGCAGTCCCCGGGAGGAAGAGGAAGCCCTGTCGCAGAAAGCTGGGATGCGCTCTGATTTATAGGGGGTCTGTTCACATTTGGGGACCCGTGACAACGTGGGTGCACTCCTCTCCTGGGGGGCTGGTTGGATTGGAGGGCCTGGGATCTAAACAGTACCAGCTGTCCCCGAGGAAATTAAAGGGCTGCCAGAAAAAAAAAAAAAAAAAACACCCAAAACCCCAAAACCTATGCTCCTTATTCCGAGGTGGCAGAGGGCCCTCCAGACAACCACCTGGTGTAACCACTAGGAAGGGCGGATTTGGAGGTGACTTCAAAAGGAGTGGAGGGTAACAAGGTGAGGAAAGGGGCTCAGCACCTGGAACCCTCTGCCACTAGAAATGGGGGTGACTTGGTAAATACTGGTTTTGTCCAGAGACAGGGTCTGGGAACCTCTGCTTGCTGAATGGGGACAGTCCGAATATCTCGAGACATAGTTTTGGGGGGATTTCAGTGAAAAAAGTGGGGGATTCTTCACTTAGAGGGTGGCAAAGGAAAAGGAACCAAGGTTGGGTTCTTCGCTGACATTGGCAGCACCCCAGCAGGAGTGGGGTGAGCGAATATCTCCAAAGCTAAGGACCCACACCCTTAAGATTATAAGAGTGGCTTTGTCAGGAACAGGGGGCCTGGAAATAGGGTGGAAAGGTGCCTGGGGATATTGGAACCACGTCTTGGAAAATCTGAGGGTCTTGCCTTTGGGATAAGGTTAGTGGGGGACAGGGACACAGGAGACTAGAGAAGGGGAGAGTTTTCTGTAGGGGGCAAAAGTCGAGGGTGGGGTCCATTGAGGGGTAAATAGGCTGCTGGGTCCCACGAAGCTAGTAGGAGGCCCAAGGGTGGGGGCTGGCGCCTGGGCTGGGGGTCCTCTAGGGTTTATCCTCAGGTCCTGCGGGTAGGGCGGTGAGTCGGGACCGGAGCGTCCAGAGCATGTCCTGGTGAGCGAGCGGGCTTCTCTGGGGGAGGGGGTGCCCAGCGCGCTCCGGGCGCCTGCCGGTTTGGGGGTGTCTCCTCCCGGGGCGCCATGGCGGCACTGGCCAGTAGCCTGATTCGGCAGAAGCGGGAGGTCCGCGAGCCCGGGGGCAGCCGGCCCGTGTCGGCGCAGCGGCGCGTGTGTCCCCGCGGCACCAAGTCCCTTTGCCAGAAGCAGCTGCTCATCCTGCTGTCCAAGGTGCGACTGTGCGGGGGGCGTCCCGCGCGGACGGACCGCGGCCCGGGTGAGTGGCTGGGGCGGGGTCTCCAGGCCTGGGGTCTCTCTGCCTGGGAGGTTGAGGCCAGGAACTCCCGAAGAGCGGGGCCTGACCGAAGTGGGGGAGCTCCCCGAAAATGAAGGGGTGGGCCTGGGCCACCAACTCTCAGCCAGACGATACCTCAGTTTCCCTTTTCTTTCGCCCGTAACCCCGAGTCTCCTTGCTTTCGAGGGCAAGGGGAAGGCACGAGGGGCTAAGCTGGGTGCCCCGAAGCTTGGCAGCTCCTTCTCGCCGCCTCCCCCGTACCCAACACGAGTCCCCACCCCCACCATCCTCCGCCTACGTGCCGGCTCTCGCGATTCTTTCAATCCCGAGTGGAGGGGCCTGGGGGTTCCGGACGCCTGGGTCACCCCGAGGGTTTCTGCGGCTCTGGCAGCCCCGCCCCCGCCCTGGTGCTCCCGCTCCTCCGAGCTGTGGCTCCGTTCCTCCTGGCCGAGCTTGCCTGGCTCGGCGCCAATCTCCCCAGCTCTCCCCCGGGTGTCCTTGCAGCTACCTCTCCAGCCCGCCCCTCTGTGCGCCCTCCTCCCGTGACCTGCGCTCCAAGAAAGGAGCTGGGCAACTCCCCCCCGGCGACCCCCCCTACGCGACTCCAAAATCGGGCTTCACGGGCTCAGGGGACCCTCTGCTATGAGGGACTCAGACACAGTACACTGGGAGACCCGCACGGAGACTGAGGGTCGTACCACCTACGAGGGGGTACCGGGAAGTCGGCCGGGAGCAAGCCTCGGGGGACGAGAGTTGTGAGGGTTGGCGTGTGGTCCCCGTCCAGGTGCGACAGTCAGGGAATCCCTTTGGCCTCTCTTTCCCCCGCTCCCAGCTCCCCTAGGGAGAGACTGCCCCCCTCCGCGGTCCTTCTCCCCCCTCCGCCGTCGGCCCTCCGTAGTGGTACGGTCCGCAGCCCACCCTTTGAGTGGGACCCGGTCCCCACGTGATTCAGCCTGCCTCGCCAGCTCCCCGGCCCCCTCCCCCATTTCCTTGGTGTGGTACCGAATGTCCCCCATCCCAGGCGGGTTACCTGGCTGAAGGGGAGAGGCTGAGGCTCAGGGAGGGCTGGGCCCCCGCGAGCCAGTAGACTGACAGACAGACAGACAGACAGACAGATGGGTCAGTGTCAGACAGGCCGGCGCTGGGCCAAGGAGAGGCCCGCGCCAAGCAAGCGGCAACCGCAGCAGCAGGTGCTGAGTCAGCATCAGACCCAGTCCCACCCCCATCCCTGAGGAGGCGCCCCTACCCAGTGGTCACCTTACTGCCCCTACAGTCGCACACACACTGCCCTTTCAGCAGGCCTGCCAGTCTCTCTCTGTCCTCTACCTTTCCATACATCTCTGCCCTCCTCTTCCCTCTTCTCCCCTCCCCCCCTTATGGTTGAGCTGTAGGGTAGGAATTAAGCGTTTAAATAAATTTCAATAAATTAAACTGAAAACTGGTTAGAGGCAGCAGAAGGGACCCACACCCCAGCTTCCTCTGGCGTCTGAGAGAGGTGGGAAAGAGCTTGCTGGGAGGGCCCTGGGACCGACCCTCTTCCTTCCCTCCATTCTCTTTTTCTTTCTCTCCTCTGATCCCGCCAAGTGTAGGAATGTTTCTGGGAACAGAGATGTGATGTTCCAAGATGAATGTCTCTCTCTCCAGAACCTCAGCTCAAAGGCATCGTCACCAAACTGTTCTGCCGCCAGGGTTTCTACCTCCAGGCAAATCCCGACGGGAGCATCCAGGGCACCCCAGAGGACACCAGCTCTTTCAGTGAGAGGGGAAGCCAGCTGCCTGGTGGGAGGGGGGAGAGTGGGCACAGGCCATGACAATACTATTCCCGCTTCAGGATCCATTGGCTCTTTGACTCCCAAGGGAAGAGCTGGAACTGGAATGTGTGTGTGTGTGTGTGTGTGTGCTCAGATAGGAGTTGGAGGTCTGGGGTACTGAGGCTCCCTCTCTCTACCCCCAGCCCACTTCAACCTGATCCCTGTGGGGCTGCGAGTAGTCACCATCCAGAGTGCCAAGCTGGGTCACTACATGGCCATGAACGCTGAGGGGCTGCTCTACAGCTCGGTGAGACAAGGGGGTGGAGTGGCCTGGGGTCTGGGGACTCCTCTAGGACAGACTTCCCAACTACAAGTATTTTGCAGCTCAGAGCTCCCTATCCCTCCAGCTCTTGCCAACACCCTGTCCTCACTGCCCACTCAGGAGCACCTACTCTAGATTCCCTTTAATCTCTCCTCCTTGAACAGCCCCCGGTGTACCCCCAGGCTTTTGAATGTCCAACTCCTTCAGGCTTTTAGGATCCCTGTGTCTCCTCCTACCTCCTCGAAACTTCATTATTACTCACTATCCCAGAGTCATTTGGGATATTGGGAAAGGATTCTGGAATTCCTCCAAGCAGGAATTCCCTCCAGGTCCCCTGGATGGTGAGAGGTTGGGAATGGAGTAGATTAGAGAGAATGTATCTTCTTATTCCAGGCCCCCAGAAGTCTAGTTCCTGGCCTTTGGGGGCCACCAGACTCTTTTTCATCCTCCTTTTGTCCCAGTTCCTGCATGGACTCAGAAGTTGGTTCTCCTCACCTCAGATATATGGATTGCATCCTGCCTTGTTCTTCCCAGGGCTCCCTTCTAGTCCAGTGATGTGTCTTTTTGTCTCTCTGTCTGTGTGTGCCTTTCTGGGTCTTTGTCTCCTCAGCCGCATTTCACAGCTGAGTGTCGCTTTAAGGAGTGCGTCTTTGAGAATTACTATGTCCTGTACGCCTCTGCTCTCTATCGCCAGCGCCGTTCTGGACGGGCCTGGTACCTGGGCCTGGACAAGGAGGGCCGAGTCATGAAGGGAAATCGAGTCAAGAAGACCAAGGCAGCTGCCCACTTTGTACCCAAGCTCCTGGAGGGTGAGTATGGACCCTCTGGGAAGAGACAGGCCACATGGGAGGGTATTGACCTTGACATGGATATTTAATGACATACAGCTCAGGGGTTATAAGTGTTTTAAGAAGATACCTGTTATGACAGGCCAAGCCAGAAAGACTTTGGCCTTGAGGGATTTGGGGAGATCTCCTTTTGTGGGTTGGGGTTCCCAGAGGCTGCATGGAGGGGAAGGGAGCCTATTCAGAGCCCTCTGGGTGCCTAACTCTCCTTCCTGCTCCTCTCTCCCCACTTCACAGTGGCCATGTACCGGGAGCCTTCTCTCCACAGTGTCCCTGAGACCTCCCCTTCCAGTCCCCCTGCCCCCTGAAATGTCATCCCCGGACTGGAGGCTCCCTGCACTCGCACAGAGCCAGCCACCACCACAGCCTGTCTCCCAGCCCTGCTCCCGGCCCTGCTCTCACCACCGCTGCCACACTCATACCCTGTGCAGCCAGGTCCCACCAGGTGCTCTGCCCTGAGGGAGCCTAGGGGCCACTGTGACTTCTGGGCCTGCTGAGACCCTCAGACTCTTAGGCCCAGGGTTGGGGGTCAGAGAGGAAGATGTCTGGAAATGGTCCTGGCTGATCACTTCTTTTCTTCCATGCTCACCCCTCCAAAGCCTTTTTCTGAGATGATGCTGGGGCTTCCAAAACTGATAGAACCAGGGCATAAATCCTCCCCATCCTGGTCTCAGCCAGTTCCTGGAACCCTTTTCCCTTTTCATTGCCACTGAGCCATAGATCTGTAGGTCCACTGGCGCTCAGGATCATTCCTTCTTTCTCTACTCCACCTTCTGCCTTGTTCCAGACAGGTTCCAGAACACAAGGCACCCCAGCCAGGGCTACTTCTGCACTCAGGCTCTGTGCTGGAACACAGGCATGCTGCCAGGCTCTGTTCTGGATCCATCAGGCTTCTGTCCTTGACCCAGATGGACCCCTGACTTCAAAATAGAGAGAGGCTGGATTTGAGCCCTGTCCAGCTTTTGGCCTTGGCCTGAACTGGGACCTGTCTCAGATCACCACAGTTTGAACTTTCTTATCCCAGAGACACCCAATTCTAGAGCATGGTGTTCTAGACACATATGGAGCCATACTTCCTTCTGAATCTTAGCTCTATGACATAGACCAGGGCTCTCAGCCCTTTCCTTCAGGATGGAACGGGGGTGCTATGTAGCCATATTATTGCTCTAGAGTAAGTTCTAGACCCACGTTCCCACCTTCTCTAGTGATACCTGTTAAGCATGAGCTCTAGAAAGGACCCAGCTATGATTCACAAAAAACTAAGTTCTAGATGGATCAAGAACCACTTCTTGTTTTTCCTAGATAATTTTCTAAAACTCTTAGTCTGCCTGTAGAATGCTAACCTTATTTTTACATGCAGTTTCTAGTTCCTACAGCTCAGTTGGGGTCCTGTCGGGAAACAGTCTGAGGAAGGGCAAAGGAGTTTCGGAAGGAATCCCTGGCTCATAGTAGGGCAGCTAGGATGGGGAAGGGACCAGAACCATGGAGTGACTGGACCTGTGCCTGGGTTGAAGGGACATGAATACGTAGCTACCTCAGCAGGAATTCCTTCCAGGTCCCCTTTAAAGCTGAGGTCTTTAGGGTAATAGGTCTGGAATAAAAAAGACAAATGTGACTCCCACCCACCCACAATGAAGAGACCCCAGTTCAGCAATAAGCCCCACCCTTCTCACCTACAGATCAGGCTAAGGAGGGTGAGGGCCTCTTGGGTTCTAAACCTCATACACCCCCACAAGCTTCTAACTGAATAAAATTTGCTTTACCTAAGAGCTTATAACTTCAGCTGGGTTTTAAGTACCCAAAAAGGGCCTGACTAGATTTTTCTGAAAACATGCAGAGAGCTCAGGGCAGGCCTGAAAAAGATCAGAAGCCCATCAGTGAACTGGGAGGGATACTCTGGGTGGTGGCAGACTTGGTAAGAGTAGACTGAAGAGGCATTAAAGGCAGACTTGGGCAGAGTAGACTGAGGAGGCACTAAAGGGAGGGGCTAGGGCTCAGAGGCAGGTTGCCTTTCCTCAGGCTCTTTTTACTTCTGGCTTGTCCTAAGAGGGGTGGATGCTCCCCTCACCCACACAGACCCCGCTCAGGCTCCACCCATCTCCTGGATCTGCTCCCAGGGGACCGGGTCTCTACTCCACGCTTTCTCAATTAAAGACGATTTATACAACTGAAGTGTTGTCTGTCATCTGTGGGTGGCAGGCTTTGGCAGTTGCTCGGGGCGGGATCAAGTCCCAGGGGCGGGGCGGGTGGGCTGGCAGCTGCCCCCCAATAACAGGTGCACATTCCTGGGCGCCTCGTCACTTCCCCTGCGCTGGCTGTCCTGGCGACTCACCCAGCGGACTCACTGAGCGACGCGGGCGGGCTATGACCCCAGGGGCGCTGCTTCTGCTCCTGCTGGGGGTGCTGGGGGCGCATCTCGCCCCGGGTAAGTGTGGGCCTCAAAGGGGCAGTGACAGGGCCAGAGGTCGTGGCCGGGCACCAAGGCTTCACTCAGTTCTTTCCTCCTCCAGGCGCCCGCGGCTCGGAGGCGGAGGGCCGACTCCGCGAGAAACTTTTCTCAGGCTATGATAGCACGGTGCGGCCGGCGCGGGAGGTGGGAGACCGTGTCTGGGTCAGCATTGGTCTCACCCTGGCGCAACTCATCAGCCTGGTGAGGGCGCACGCGGGGAGTTGCGTCCGGCCACTAGGCGACTAGGGGCGTGGCTTTAGGCAGGGCGGGACCCAGGGACCACTGGGGGAGGGGTCCGGGGCGAAGCCAGACTAGGAGACTGACGGGATATTAGAGCAGGTTGGGTCGAAATCGGACCAATGGACAAGCTGTGGGCGTGGCTGCTGGACCGACCCGGGTAGAGCCGGGTAAAACGATGATCAGGCCTGTAGGCGGATCTTGAAGTGAAGCTGGAGGCCGCTGGACTGGCCAGAGGGCGGGTCTTGAGGCGGGGTCACAGGCTGGGGCGGAGCTTGGTGCCGGACAGAGTTAATAAACAGCAGATGGAGATTCAGTCCGGTCCCTGTCGGGACTGATAAATGAATTGGCTGGCCATAAGGACCGCAGGAAATTTGCGAGATAGGGTTTAAATCCACGCAGCTTATAGGAGATGGGGCTTGAACCCAAGAGAGTGCGACTCGGAAAAAGAAGGGAGTTTCCAAGGGGAGTTTGACCTACCGAGCCCCTTATTTCTCTACACTTACATCATATCTACCCTTAAAACTTTTCCCTTCTAGAACGAGAAGGATGAGGAGATGAGCACAAAAGTCTACTTAGACCTGGTACGGAGACCCCCGCAGGGTGGGAAAGGGCGGGCGACCTTGCTGCCTTTACAATTTCCTCGAATGTCCCGTCCAATAAGAATTTTTTTTTTCATCATGACCTTAGAAAACACATTTGTAACTGAAACAGAAGCTTCAGAAAAGAATTTAGACCCTGCTTTGGGGCCACTCATGTGATTCCTGACCCATTAAAAGAGTCGCTAATTGCGGTTTGAAAATCATTGTTTTAGAGACTAGCTCGTCAACCCCCTCGTTTTTACAAAATGGAAAAACTGGGGCCCGATGCGAGGGAAGGAAAATTAGTTAATGGGGTCCCAAAGAGTGCACATGGAACCGGAATCAGAGCCCAGGCCTCCAGAACCACACTCCATGCCTGCGCGGCTCTCCCTTGCATTCCCTGCCCGGGCTTCCTGCGCACATCCCAAGGCTCCTCCCAGCCTCCAACCCCAGACGGCCCCTCAGCCTCTGCCTCCCTAGGAATGGACTGACTACAGGCTCAGCTGGGACCCTGAGGAGCACGAGGGCATCGATTCACTCCGCATCTCAGCGGAATCCGTGTGGCTACCCGACGTGGTGCTCCTAAACAAGTAGGATGTTCCCAAAGTTTGGGAGACGGGGCAGGGCCTCCGGAGGGGAGCGGCCTCCGGAGGACTGGGCCTGATCCAAGTTGATTTGATTCTTTTCCTACAGTAACGATGGAAATTTTGATGTTGCTCTGGACATCAACGTCGTGGTGTCCTCCGACGGCTCCATGCGCTGGCAGCCCCCGGGCATCTATCGCAGCAGCTGCAGCATCCAGGTCTCCGGGCTCCACCTGGGAAGCTCAAGGCGCTCGTAGAAACCCTCCCTCAGACCTACTCCTCCATTATCCCCATGACCTTCACATCCCTCTTACGCTCTGTTGAGTTTCCTCTTCTCTGTCCACTTTCATTGACTTCCAGTCTTCCTTAGTGACCTTTCTTCCAATGTCCATGGCCTCCCCAAACAACCTTCTGATTTCTCTATGACTCCACTTCTAGGTGATCTCCCTTGGTGGTCTCTAGCTCCTGAGGGGCTGTATCCTCTGACCCCTGTCTGCCCTGTGACCTCCCCAACTCCCCCAGCCCCAACCAGCTCTCTGGCAGCTCTAGTGACTCTCCATTCCATCCAGGTCACCTACTTCCCCTTTGACTGGCAGAACTGCACCATGGTGTTCAGTTCCTATAGCTATGATAGCTCAGAGGTCAGCCTGCAAACTGGCTTGAGTCCTGAGGGGCAGGAGCGGCAGGAAGTGTATATTCATGAAGGGACCTTTATTGGTGAGTGGGCATGACTTCCACATCCATGGGCTTTATGATTTCCAGTTTCTAACAGGCTGATAAACATAGTCCATCAACAAGTCCCTGTGAGGTCAGCAAGATAGATATAACTATCTATATTTTGTGGGTATGGAAATTGAGACTCGTTCAAATAGAGATGGGCTGTCCAGCCCAGGGTCTATAGCTAGCCCCTTATTGCCCCTTATTACATAGGTCTCCTCTGCTCTAGGATGTGGTGGAGAAAGCCATATCTGGGAATTTCCTGGCAATCTAGTAGTTAGGACTCTGTTATTTCACTGCTGAGGGCCTGGGTTCAATCCCTGGCTGGGGAACTATGACAAGCAGCATGGAGCAGCCAAAAGAAAAAGAAAGAAAAAAAAAAGCCATATCTGGCACCAACAAAGACATGTCTCATATCTGTCACCTTCTCTTCTCCCCCCTCACCCCACCAAGAGAATGGCCAATGGGAGATTATCCACAAGCCTTCTCGGCTAATTCAGCCTTCAGTGGATCCTAGGGGAGGCGGGGAAGGACGACGTGAAGAAGTCACCTTCTACCTCATCATTCGCCGGAAGCCTCTCTTTTACCTGGTCAACGTCATTGCCCCATGCATCCTCATCACTCTCCTGGCCATCTTTGTCTTCTACCTGCCACCGGATGCAGGTAAGGGGGGGAGGAGCCCCAGCTATCTTACTTAGCAATAGCTCAGCTTCTTCCTCTTCACCCATAATACAGGGAAGTTTTTCCTGCCAACTCAGGCCATCAGGAGTTTTGCTTCAGCAATCCTACCTAGGTTTTCCCTTCAAGAAGAGCCTTTGCATCTGCATTCAGGTTTCCCCTCCAACCTCAAGTGCTATCTCCCCTCTGCTGCTCATTTCTCTGCATCTAGTAACTTCCGAACTCTTCCCTTCAGAATCCTAGGATCTCATCCCTGGAACTGCCACTCCTCTGACCTGCAAGCTCCCAGGCTTAGATAACTGTTCCTTTCCTTTTTCCCATTCTTGGCATCCTCTGTCCCCTCACTTGTCAGATGCCTGCTGCTGCTGCTAAGTCACTTCAGTCATGTCCAACTCTCTGTGACCCCATAGACGGCAGCCCACCAGGCTCCCCCGTCCCTGGGATTCTCCAGGCAAGAACACTGGAATGGGTTGCCATTTCCTTCTCCAATGCATGAAAGTGAAAAGTGAAAGTGAAGTCGCTCAGTCGTGTCAGACCTTAGCGACCCCATGGACTGTAGCCCACCAGGCTCCTCCATCCATGGGATTTTCCAGGCAAGAGTACTAGTCCCTAAACCTCCCATCTCCCTAGAAAATAATATCCAACAGTTCTCTGTAATACAGCACAAAGTGCTAACAGAGTAACCTTGGGCAAATTCCTTAATCTCTTAGTGTCCTGATCTGGAACTAGGACACCCACTGTCCCTGTCATGTAGGACTATTTTGAGGATTAACTGAGTTGAGAGAACTATGCAGGGTACTCTGTAAACTTTGTGTAAGTGTATGTAATTTGCTAATTTTGAGCACTTGCTATAAGATAATACAAATAATATGTTTTATATATGTGCGTGCATGTGAAGTCACCTCAGTTGTGTCTGACTCTTTACGACCCTATGGACTGTAGCCCACCAGGCTCCTCCATCCACAGAATGCATATACTAACTCAATTCTAATCTTCGCAACTCTGTGAGGTAGATGCTGAATTGTCTTCCTGTTTCACAGAGGAGGATAAAGAGGCTAGGAGCGTTTGTCATTCAGCTGACCTTATAGAGAGAGAGGTGGTATCGCTATTCCAACCCTGGTTAGTACCAGTTTGATTCAGAGACTGATGTCCTAAACTCTGGTATTCAAAACATGCTTTTCCCGGGAGTTCCCTGGTGGCCTAGTGGTTAAGATTCTGGGCTTTCACTGCTGTGGCCCCCAAAACAAAACAAACAAAAAACACATGCTTTCCTTCTCTCTGGAATCAAGTCCTCTCTGTCTAAGGGAAGGAGAATGATGAAGCTCTAGAAACACTTTCACATATAACTTCTTCTTCTTGGAGCAAGGCAAATCTTGGAAACCAATATTATAGAACTAAACTAGAACAGACCATAAATGTTATTTATTTCAATACCTTCCCTGAAGTTCGCAGTACCTGTTGTATGTCACAAGAATAACCAGCCACCTGGCATATTTTTATATACTTTGTTTCATTTTTAGATCCTTCAATTTGCTATATAGTTTGTGCTACAGGGGTTGGTTTATTAATTCATGCAACAATATTTGTGGAGCATCTATAATGTGCAAGACACTGGGAATACATCAGTGAATAAAACAGACAAAAATCCCTACTCTCATGGAGTTTACATTCTAGTGGAAGAGACAGTCTAAGCATAATAAATAAATCCATTGAACAGTATAGTGGAAGAGATCAAAGGACTTCTCTGGTGGTCCAGAAGCTAAGACTCTGACGTCCCAGTGTAGGGGCCCAGGTTTGATACTTGGTTGGGGAACTAGATCCCACATGCTGCAAATAAGAGTTCATATTCCACAACTAAAGATCCCTCATGGTGCAACTAAAAATTTCCACATGCTGCAGCAAAGATCAAAGATCCTTCATGCTGCAACTAAAACCCAGTGCAGCCAAATTAATAAATATTAAAAAAAAAGAAAGAAGAAGAGGTCAAGTCCTAAGAAGGAAAATGAAGTAGGAGAAGGGTTTGGGGAGGATGAGGATGGGAGTAGGGGATGCAAGTTATTTATTTAAAAAATTGTATTGAAGTATAGTTGATTTACAATGTTGTGTTTAATTTCTGTTGTATAGCAAAGTGACTCAGTTATACATATGTATATTCTTTTTCATATTCTTTTCATTATGGCTTATCACAGGGGTTGCAATTTAAAAATAGGCTGGTCAGTGAATGTCTCACTAAAAAGGGAATATCTGATCAATATTAGAACAAAAACTTGAAGGAAGTGAGAGAATGACCACGGTAGATATCTGAGGGAAGAAATTACCAGGAGGAGTTAACAGTGAATGTGAAGACTCTGAGGTGGGAGTATGCCTTGCATATTCAAGAAATAGCCAGTGTAACTGAATCAAGTTAGCAAGAGAGAAGACAGTAGGAGATGAAGTCAGATGAAGTCAGAGAGTTCATGGGAAGACCTTGCTGCAAAGTAGACTTTGGCTTTTATGCTAAAGGAGATGGGAAGCTACTGGAGTGTTATGATCTGATTTACATCTTTAAGGGATCCGTCTGGATGCTCTGTTGAGAACAGTCAGCAGGGGGCAAAGGATGAAGCAAAGAGGAGGCCTTTATAATAACTCAGACCTGAGGTAATGGTGGCTTGTACCAATAAGGTTTGGTATGGGTTGGATATGGGATGAGAGGGACAAGAGCAGAAAATGACTCAAAGGATTTGGCTTGAGCCACAGGAAAGATGGAGTTGTCATTTATGAAATGTGGAAGACTGTGGGGAGAGTCGGCAGTGAGGGAATTAAGTATTGGACATGTTAAGTCTGAGATGTTGGTTGGACACCCAAATGGAGGAGTTAGGAAGGCAAGCGTGGAATTTAGGGGAATAAGTCCAGGTTGGAGGTTTAAATGCAGGAGTCATTTGCTTGCAGTTGGCCCTTCCAAAACCCTGTCTGAGTGGGCTGGAAACATGGTCACTGATTATGCCAGGGAGATCTTCTTCTGACAAAGCCTAACTCTTCCATCTTCCCCTCTGTCCCCCAAGGAGAGAAGATGGGGCTCTCCATCTTTGCCCTGTTGACCCTCACTGTGTTCCTGCTGCTGCTGGCAGACAAAGTACCTGAGACCTCCCTGTCTGTCCCCATCATTATCAAGTACCTCATGTTCACCATGGTCCTCGTCACCTTCTCAGTCATCCTTAGTGTTGTGGTCCTCAACTTGCACCATCGCTCACCCCACACCCACCAAATGCCCCTTTGGGTTCGTCAGGTAAGAAGACCTCCTCCTTCAACCTGTGTTAACTCTCAATCCTAGTATTTGGATTTTTGTCCAGGCTTCGCTCCTCTCTCCCATCAGCTTCAACCTTCCCTTTCACAGACCCAAGGGAGACTACAACTTCAACTCCTGGTAGAGTGTCCGAGTGCCAGGGTCTTTGGGTGTTGAAATGTTGCACAATTAATTTTATCCTCACATTATTAACTCTGTGTGGATTCCAGACTCTTTTCATCAATACTGCCCTTTGTGGGGTGGGTCCCATGGAAGCATTCCAAGGGCTAGGTACTTACTATCAGGGTGGGAGCCCTTAGAACTTTTCTTTCCAGTCAGGATGTCTCCTAACCCACTTAAGAACTCTGGGCCCTATGAGACTCAGGCACGCTTGGCAGGAGTGGGCACGTACCAGGGGGGTGGGTTGTGGCTTCTCTTCTGGTCTCAAGGCCTGAGAACCCCCTCCAACATGCCTGTTCATCTACTCTGCAGATCTTTATCCACAAACTCCCTCTGTACCTGGGTCTGAAGAGGCCCAAACCTGAGAGAGACCAGATGCAGGAGCCACCTTCCATAGCTCCCAGGGATTCTCCAGGAAGTGGCTGGGGTCGGGGAACAGATGAATATTTCATCCGCAAGCCACCAAATGATTTTCTCTTCCCCAAACCCAACAGGTAATACCTACTCTCCATCGCCCACATAAAAGGGAGGGAGAACTACAATTCCCAGAAGACTGTGCGGTGCAGGCGGCCTAAGCTCCCGGAGGTTGTGGTTGAGCATCATGGGAGTTGTAGTATGCCATCTGTTGCCCACTTTGTGGAGAGGTGGGAACTAAAAAGCTTAAGAGGTTAGGAAAAATTGCAGAAGGTTAGAGAGGTCGCCGCCATCGGCGAGAACCGGAGGGGCCCTCTCAGGTTTTGAAACACGGAATTGCGTTGGAGGAGGGAATTGGGGCAGGGGCTAGAGCACCAGCCCAGGCTGTCTTTGCGCCTTGGGCGTGGCCAAACAGTCCCGCCTCTTCCAGGTTCCAGCCTGAACTGTCTGCTCCAGACCTGCGGCGATTTATCGATGGTCCAAACCGGGCTGTGGGTCTCCCTCCTGAGCTACGGGAGGTCGTTTCTTCGATCAGCTACATCGCTCGACAGCTGCAGGAACAGGAAGACCATGACGCGGTATGTCCACCAAGGGTGGACCAGGGCAAGGCCTGGGGGGCCTTGGCTCCACCCGCAAACAGGCTCCTCCCCCAGCACTCGGTGTTATTTTTATGTTTTTAATTATTTATTTGGCTACGTCGGGTCTTAGTTGTGGCATATCGGAGAAGGCAATGGCAACCCACTCCAGTACTCTTGCCTGGAAAATCGCATGGACGGAGGAGCCTGGCAGGCTGCAGTCCATGGGGTTGCTAAGAGTCGGACACGACTGAGTGACTTCACTTTCACTTTTCACTTTCCCGCATTGGAGAAGGAAATGGCAACCCACCCCAGTGTTCTTGCCTGGAGAATCCTAGGGACGGGGGAGCCTGGTGGGCTGCCGTCTATGGACTCGCACAGAGTCGGACACAACTGAAGCGACTTAGCAGCAGTTGTGGCATATGGGATCTTTGGTTGTGGCATGTGGGATTTAGTTCCCTGACCAGGGTTTGAACCCGGGCCCCTTGCATTGGGAGCGTGGTGTCCTAGCCACTGGACCACCAGGGAAGTCCCTTGGGTTTATTTCTGAGTGGAAGTTTGCCTCAATGGGTCCTGTCTTTACTTTCCTTCTTGTTCTTGATTCACATCCATCGCCTGTGGTGGCTCTCTGCTATACTGAGGCCGGCCCTTGTCTCAAAGCTGTGGTGGGAGGACCTGGATGGGGTACAGGGCCCTGGGGCAGCCGTTCCTGGGGGTCCGGACTCAGGAACAGTTTCCTCTGCCTAACCCCAGCTGAAGGAGGACTGGCAATTTGTGGCCATGGTAGTGGACCGCCTCTTCCTATGGACCTTCATCATCTTCACGAGCGTTGGGACCCTCGTCATCTTTCTGGATGCCACGTACCACTTGCCCCCCGCCGACCCTTTTCCTTGAGGCTGGGACGAAGGTGGAGATCCAGATCCTTGGCCAGGTGAATTGAGAGTTTGGCAGGGCTCTTAAGCCCTGTACCTTTCTGCATCTTAACTCCATCACTAGGAGTCCAGTTCTCTCATCATTTCATTTCTAAGGAGGGAGCCTAAATGGGACTAGGCATTTGGGGGACTTGGGCCCACCTGAAATGCACTGACAGTTTATTATTCTTTGGCTTCTTGAGGAAGCTCCGTTGGATGTTAACACCTATGCTGGCAATGAATGGAACAAACGACAAGAACTAGACTGTATGCCTTCTAAGGGCAGAAACTCTGTCTTGTTCACTGTAATATCCCGGGCACCTAGCACAGATCCTAACCTATATAGCAGTTACCTCTGGTTGAATTAATAGGGATTTTTTTTTTTTTCTGTGAGGAAATACACTAAGTAGTAGTGCTGAAGTTTGCATGTTGGTACTAGTGATCATTTTTTGTTTTTGCCTTTCTGCAGTTTATCATATTTTGTAATATGTAATATCTTTAGGATTAAAAAAGAAAAGGTTATTTCTAAAAAGATGCATTTGTAAAGAGGATAAAAAGCACACTTTTAAAACTTCAAGTTCCAGCTTTGGTGCTCAAACTTTGGACAAGCTACTAAACTGCTCTATGCCTCAGTTTCCCCATCTGTAAAATGAAGCTAATATTAACAGTATTTAGAATCTGGCCCCTAGACTGAGCATCATATAAGAAAACAAAAACATTATACATCAGAGTTACACACTGATATGTTTTGTTTGGCTCATGTTGTTGGCCAAAATTTTAAATCTGGTTTGCTACTTTTAAAATGTAAAACAAACAAACAAAAAAAGACTCTCCTTTGGGGTCGTCCTGCCTTCACACCTCAAGGGTGTACTATCCTTTGTTGACCGAATAAAACTCTGAGCTGTAAAAAAATTATAAATAAATTAAAATGTGGATATTTCACAGAGAAATTTGGATTTCTGGCTTCTCTTGAAAATTTTTTAAGGTCTACAGTAACACCAGATCTGATTCCCCTGTTGGCAGCAACCTGCTAGAGCCGATTTGTGGCCGCCCACTCCAGTCAAGGTATTTGTATCAGAATTCCTCAAAGCCCCCACCCACCTAACCATTCTTTTACCTTGCTCATTCCTGAGTAACGCTAGACAAAATACAGCGGAAGGACAGGGGATGAGGAGTTGAAGCTCGTGGAAGGCCAGGAGTGGAACAAGAAAAGTGTCGCTTATGGCCGTCACACATTTTGTGCCTCAGTTTCCTTTCAGTTTGGAGAAAAGGCTGTACCTGGTTGGAGGCATGGCCCTTCTGGGACATGAAGATCATGTGCCCAGCAGGCTGTGTGAACTGGACTGTGTTAATGTTTCTGCCTGGAGGTCAGAGCAAAGTCAGTTTGAGCCCAGTGGCTGCAGCAATTACAGTGAAGGACCTAGGGTCAACAGGCACTCACACCTACTCAGTTGCTGCAAGTTCTTGTCCTAAAGAGGGAAAACAGGGCTAACCTCGTAGGGATCCCTGTGAGATGAGGTTAGCATGTCCCTGTCCAGCCAGACCCACCAGCCACGCCAATAATTGCACCTGGCATCCCACTGCAGAGCACGATTCGTTTGTCTTGTTGGTTTATTGGCCTAGAGAGTTGGACACACACACAAATGCGGAGATAAATATTGGTCAGTTTCTCTAAATCTGGGTCCTCACTACATATAGAGCTAGAGTCTGTAGAATTCTAAATCTTGCGTGCTGTGGCACAGAACCAGTGGCCTTCCCACTCCACCGTCACCCTTCTTCCCAGGGAACATGGGGAAAGAGGGCACAAACTGACAAGACTTGATAATTTTCAAAAGACGAAATTGCAAAATCCCAAATTTCCAACATCTGAAATTCACAAGGTTCAAGTTCCCCAGCTCAGATACATGTATTTTAATCTCCATTTCGCCACAATCTCCTTTGTTGCCCAGAACCACCAAATTCTGGAAACTATTTTCCTAAATCAGATTAAAAAAACAAAAAAACAAAATGTCTACAGTCTCAGTTCTCCCAAAATGTCCATGGTTTTAGAATTTTGACCTGTTGTGAAATTCAATTCCCTGGTCCATCCTCAACCCCTTCCATCTCCTGTGCCGTTCTGCCTCAGAGGAGTGCAGGTTAAGGTTATAGGGGCACTGCCGTTGCACCCGCCCCCTGCCTCCAAGGCCTTCCTCAGTCTCTCTTGTGGTTCCGCTGTGTATATATATATATTTTTATATATATAATTTGTGTGTAGATATATATATATGTATTCTTTATTATGTACTTTTTTTTTTTCGCAGTTTTTCTAAAGTGCCAGAAACAAGATTTGTGGGAATTTTTTAGTGATTTTTTTTTTTTTTCATTTTTCCCTGTTTTAAACTTTTCTCCCCCTTAAAAATTGGAACTCAGTACATTCAGTAGGAAACTCTTCACTCGGACTGCGGCCAAGACCAAGAAAAGTGCAAAGAGACGGAGGAGGAGTGAAGGAGCGACACTCCTCCATGGTTAACATTCAGGGAGCCTGTCGAAAACCTCCCTTTCCGTTTGCTGGGAGGGTGTGAGGAGGCAGGAGGCTGCTCCTGTCCCTCCCGCCAAACCACCTCCCTCCAAAAGCCATGATCTTGCCCTTTCAGCATCAGTTGAGAGGGCAGCCATCTCGGCCCCAAAAAACAGTAGCTGGGAAAAGGACTGCCATTTTGATGATGGCAACTTTTCCCCTTTTTAAACTGCACTCCTCTAATTCCCATTTATCAAATTTGCTCCCCCAAACTGGCTCTCCCCTTGTGAGCTTTTTGTGTGTGTGTGGGGGGGGTGGTGGGGGAGGTGGGTGGATGGGAAGTGTTCATTCAATCACAGAGTGGGGAGGCCCAGTTATCAGAATTAGGAGTGAACATTTATTCAACTCCACCACTGGAAGGAAACATAGGGACCCCTGACCAGGGTTAACTAGTGCAAATTAGGGATTAGGGACTTACAAGGTCCCTGTACCCCATCCCTAGGTTGGGATCTTTGGGTGTGGGAAACTGAGTCAAAGATGGGGTGTAAGGTGCTATTTTGGAGGGAAAGTTGGTGGGGATACCCCAAAGCCCACCAGGGGAGTAGGATGGTTCCCCAAAAACCATCTGGAGTAATTGGTGAGGGAAGTGATACTGGGGGGAAAGAGGGCTAAGGTAAGGATGGGAGGTCGTGTGCAAATCTCGGGCTTACCTACCCATCCAACCCCCATCATTTTTCTGGCTATTTGGTCTAGTCTGGGAGAAACCATTGGGAAAAAAAACAAGGAGGAAGTAGGACCCCTCCCCCATCCTATATAGAGCTTCTCCTTCCTGGCCCCCAAATCTGGCTTAGCCCAGATGAGGCCATATGCAGAGGCAGGAAGAGGTGCAATCCGCTCACCTCTTTCGCCGTGAAGAGTCTGGGGCTTACTAGATTTGAGGGTCAAAGCAGGGCTGAGATTGGTGCTGCCTGGGCTGGGAAAGAACTCAGCCAAGGAACAGATAGGTAGCCCTCCCTCCCACCCCGCTCTTTGACCAGGATGGGAGAGCCATCTCCACAGTCTTGGAGTAGGAGGAGGAATATGGAAGATCCAAAGGCGTAGAAGCCAAGGAAGGCATGGCGTCTTAACGTGAAGGGAACAGGGACACAGAAACCCACCCTTGGGAAGAATGGCATCTGAAGCCCACTCCCAGGTGGGTAAGTGTTGGGTATCACAATGGTCTGGTCCAGGCCCTGGGCCACAAAAGGATGGAATGTGCTAGGAAGCATCTGGGCAAGGGCTTAGAGAAAGCTTCAAGATGCAGGGTGGGGAACATTCGGGGAGAAAGATGGTTTCCCCCTAAGTTTAGGAATCAGGGGGCGGGTTAGACATTCAGAGCTGGTGGGGGCCGTGAGTAGAGATTCATGGAAGTATATTGCTCAGTTGCCCCAAGGGCTTGAGGAGGGATGAGCTGGCCCTGCCCCTCACGGAGGCCATTCCCTGGAGGAGAACTGAGAGGGGAACCACCGAAGACCCCTTCCCAGGTGGTGGGAAAACTACAATCTCACACAAAGCAGCCTGACCCCTGAGCTCCAGAGGCCCCCAGGTCCCTGCACAGGAGTGTGGAGGGGCTCCCAAGGGGCAGGGAGGCCGGGGAGCTGGTAGTGGCGGGGGTTCAGGGAGGGTGGCATCTGGTGAAAGGGGGGATCCGGGTCCAGAGCTCACCCCACATCTCCCTTCTGGGTTCTTTCAACCCCTGCCCTCTCCCCTTCTCCCTTGGGGGCAACCGGTGGAGGAAGAGTTGGGGGTGGTGGGGTTGGGGGGGTAGGGGCTGCTGCTTGAGGATTGACTGCGTAGCCAAAGACCCCTGGTAGGAAGGGAAGGGCCCCCCCACCCTTCTCATCAGGTAGGACCATGTTAAGAGCGACCGGGAGAGCGGCCAGGTTGCTGAAGTTGTAAGGGTAGGCGGCGAGGAGCTGGGGACCATAGACAAGTGGGTAGGGCTCAGGGTAGAAGGTGACTTTGGCAGCCCCCATCGCCTCCATCCGGTCTCCCCCGCCAGCCCCACCTGGCCCCTCACTCCCACCTTTTCCCCTGCCACTGCCTGATTCCCGGCCGCTCCCAATCAGAGCCAGTGGAAATTCCTGCACAGGTGGGTATGCATAGGTGGCCCCTCCTGCCCCCACAGAGGGCTCCTCCCCTCCTGAGATGACAGGGTCCTGGAGCGAGGCAGGCTCAGAAGCTTCCTCAGCAGGAGCACTCCCGCCTCCACCACCTGCCTCCCCGCTGGAGGAAGAGACCTGCATCTCTTGGGGGGCCTCCTCCTTAATCTCCCCAGCTCTGGCACCAGTGCTGCCCTTTGAGTAGGCAATGACAGGCGTGGGGGTGCCCCCGGGTCGCTCGGCGGCGTGCCTCTGCCCATGGCGGCTCAGGGCAGCGGCCGTCTTGCACACCTTGGCGCAGTGAGGGCAGGTGAGGCGGGTGGAGGGCTTCCGTCCAGACCGGGAGCTGTGGGGGCCCCCGCTGTGGGATTCCTGGTGCTTGCGCAGCTTCCTCAGGCTGGCGAATGTCTGGGCACAGTCCTCACAGCGGTGTCTCCTCTCGCCACGGGCACGCCCCGTGGGGCCGTCGGCTGCTGGGGTCTCCTCCCAGCTCCTCCGTTCCAGCTTCTGTCTCCAGCGAGGTGGCCGGCGGCTTCTGGGCATCCCGCTGCCCCCGCTGCTAGCAGGGCCACGGCTCCAGCCTTGCGCTTGGGCTTGTAGGAGTAGTAAGGCCTCCAGAGCTGGTCCTCCCCGCCAGCCTTGGACTCCCCCTGCCCCTCCTCCTCCTCCTCCTCTTCCTCTTCCTCATCCTCCTCCTCCTCCTCGCTCTCCTCCATCTCCTCGCCGCTTAGCTCCCCGGGACGCAGGTCTGTTTCTGAGATGCGGCGCTTGACAATCGCCTCCTCACCGATTCGCACAGTGATCTGACACAGTGGCGGTGGAGCCTGGAGCTGAGAGGGGCCCCGGCCAGGCCCTGCAGGGGGACCCGCGCCCCCGCCAATCCCGCCAGCTGGCTTGGCCGTGTAGGTCAGAGTCCTCGTGGCCCGTGGGTTCCGGCCCTTGGCCTCCTCCATGGCTGTGGCGGGCCCTGCGGCTGTGGCTGGGCTGCCTGCTGTGGCTGGGCTGGTTGGTGCGGCTGCAGGTTCGGGGGGAGGAGGTGGGTACTCACGTTTCTTGGGGGGCCGTGGGGGAGCAGTGTAAGTGATGACTGAGGCGGCTTGGGCCCCCCCTGTGCTGGCCGGCCCACTCCCTGCTCCACCACTGCTGCTGCCCCCATGCACAATGACTGAGGGAGCCGGGTGGGCAAAAGTGATGACAGATGGTGGGGGGCCAGGCTCTGGGGCAGGTGCGGGTCCGGGTGGCGAGCTGGCTGGCATTGCCACAGGGGCCGCTGTGTTGAGGCTTGGAGAGAGGGGGGCCTCGGGGGCTCCCTGGCTGTAGGTCTTGTAGGGCCGCTTGGCCGCCCGCATGGGGAGCAGGCGGTACAGCTTGAGGGTATTGAGCTTGGGCTTATAGCCTCCATTGGGCGTCTTCTCGCTGGCCAGGAGGCTTGGGCTAATGCCGTGGAAGGCTCGCTGGTGGGTCTTCAGGTTATAGTAAGTGACAAAGGTCTCCCAGCAGAAGATGCACTGGTACCTGGGCCAGGGAACAGGGCAGGGACAGAGCCAGTTGAGTCAGGGGCCCTGAGGCTAGGGCCTTAGCTTCCCATTTTCTCTCCTGTCTCCGCTCAGACCTTGAACTGCCCCAGCCATCTGCTCACCCTTCTCTCATGTTGCTTGTCTCACCCCACCAGCTTCAGAAGGGACACCAGTCCTAATTCAGTGTCCCCCACTGGCTGTGCAATGCCAGGCCTCAGCTGTTCCATCTGTGAATTGGGAATAATCACATACCTTGCCTAACTCCCAAAGCCGCCTTCTGAAGCTCACCTGACAGATGGGGAAGTATCTTATCAACAAGGGTACATTAGAACTGTAGATGGACATGCCTGTGCTTCCTATTGTCCTGCCCCATGAGGCAACTTTCTGTTTCCTCCTTGGCCTTTTCCACATCACCAAGCCAGGACGTGACACCTGGCGGTGCTAAGAAATAAACATCAGTGGGAGGAAACGGGGCTGGAGGGAGGCAGAAGGGTGAGTGACAGAAAACAGATGAGCAGGGGCCAGTGGGTGAGCAGACATCTGAGAATGGCTTTCTGGGCCCCATGCTCTGCCCATTCCCTCCCTTGTCCATGTGGTCCCTAAGTGGACTAGGTCCCATGTGACCTCTCCACCCCCATCCACCCCCAGTCCCCGGCCGTCCAGAGCACTCACCTGCGCTCCCCGGTGTGCCACACCTCGTGTTTGGTTCGGTACTCAGCCAGTGCGAACACCTTCTCGCAGTAGCGGCAGGGGTACTTCCTCCGCCATGAGTGTACGTTGCTGTGCCGCTTTAGGCTGGACAGGGTCACGTAGGAACGCTCACAGGCCGCGCACACATAGAGCACGTGGCCACCCACCACCTTCACCACGTGCTCAGGACCACCTCGGAAGCCTACCGCTGGGGGCAGGGCTGAGGCGTCCACTCCTGCAGGGCCACTGGGGACAGAACCCCTGGCTCCCAGCCCTGCGGACCCCCGAGCGCTGGCCTCCCTCCGGCACTGGGCCTCATGGGTCTGTAGCCGCTTGGGATGGATGAAGCTTTTCCCACATCGGGGGCAGGGGAGGGGCCGCCGGGACAAGGCAGGCTGTGAGTCAGGGCCCTGGGCCTCAGCCCTGTCCCCCTCCCACTCCCCAGCTGGCCTAGGCCCAGGCCCAAAGCTGTCCTCCTCAGGCTGTGAGGTGGCCATGGGAACTGGAGCAGGAGGGACCCAGGCATCACCCCCCTCCCCCAGGCCCTGCAGGCGGGAGATGCCCAGACGCCGTCCCAGAGCACCGATCTCTGCCACAGCTGCCCCGTCCCCTCCACCACCAGGCAATGCCAGCCGGGCACTGTAGATGAAATTGAGGACATCAGAGAAGGCAGCTGCTGGGACCCCAGGCAGCTCCAGGACCCGAGGTGGGGATGAAGCTGAAGGTGAGGCTGGAGAGGGAGAGGAGGAGGAAGAGGAGGAGGAGGAGGAGGAAGAGGAAGAGGAGGAAGAGGAGGAGGAGGAGGCCGCTGTGGTGGTGGTGGGGTTGGGGGCTGAGCCCCCAGTGATGGGTGGGAGGGGCAGTGGAGCTGAAGCCAGCAGTGCCTCTCTGAAGAAGGGACTAGAAGCAGCCAGAACGCTGCGGTGAGCAGGGAACTTGGTATCTCCGGCTATGAGGGTGACGTCACAGAAGAGGCCGCGAAGCCGCTGTTCATTGAGCTGGCGCAGAACGGCGGGCGCATGGGATGGGTCTGTCACCTCTGCTGGGGGTGGCATGGCGCCAGCCTAGATGAAGAAGAGGCCAGGGGAGGATCTCAGAGGCTGGGCGGAGGGCAGGGGGCTTTCAAGTCAGAGGCGAGCTGGGCAGGGGTTGGAGGCTGTTGGCCAGAGGCTGGTGGAAGGCTGACTGACTTCTGATCATGGAAGTTAGGGGTTAACCTTAGCCACCCCACGTCCGGCCAGTGTCAGACATCTGGGGCTGAAAGAGGCCAGGGATTCCTCAGGTCTTGATGAAGGTCAGGGGTCAAGACTTCCAAGTCACAGAGTAACGGGGGGAGGAATGGACACCTCTCTCCCACTGGGAGGGGGTGGGAGCCCCCACAGCTGATGGCCATTTCCCAGGCCTCCTCAGCCTGGAGGATATGGCTGCTTTGCTCGCCTGCAGCCTCAGGCCCAGTCTCCCTCCCAGCAGACCTCTCACCCGTCTCACCTGAGAGCACAGCCAACATGGAGTGGAGCGGAAGTGGCTCAGCAAGTCCCTTCTGCCGTGCTTCTTCCCTCTGTGGAGAAACAGAAACTGTGTCCTTGGGAAGGGAACTGGGCGGGAGGCTGACCCAGGAGATGGGGAGTGGTGCCGCATGCAGGGTCAGAGAGGCCTGGGCAGCTCTAGAGACCCTGACCCTCCTGGGAACCAATCAGGTTACTTGCTCAGTGGCCTCTAATCGGACCTAGGATGTCACAGATTATTGCAAAGCCTGTTCTGCTGGCCCCCAGAAGTACAGGAATAAGATAATTTTCATATTCCCAATTTGCCTCAAAACAATCCAGCAACATCAGTTCAATCCTGTAGGTCCAGGGAAGCCTGCTGATCAGTCTCAAGTCCCTTGAGCCTAATCTTTGGGACTCAAAAGGAAATCAAAGATTTGCATGTTGTCCTTTATTATAACAGTCTTATTTACATATCAAAATAGATTTGTTTGACCTTTTTCATTGGACCAAGCTGCTAGATATTCAAATTAGCAGAGGACTTCGTCACATAAATCTTAGAGAGGGTTTCTAGGTGCCAGGGGACCACTGAAGACCACCGTCTCGAGCACACGCGCCAGCTTGCTCCAATCTCTGGAAAGGCCACCAGACTGGAAGTGAGGAAGCTTGGGTCCCCCTCCTTACTCTGAGAGGTGGCGGCTTTGGGCCTTTGGCTTAAAAAAAAGTGGGGGTGGAGCGGGGAACACAACCCCTACCTCACCTTTTGCTGGGAGTCTCATCCAAAAGGAATAGCAGGTAACCCAAATGTGAGCCATGGCAGTCACTGCCCACAAGGCAACTCACAGACTCAGCTTTGGGGGCTCAATTTTCAGTTGAAGATCTCAGTTCCAGAGCCATAGAGTAACTTAGCCAAAGACACACAGAGCTGGTCATGACAGGTGGGGCCTGTTCACAGAGCCAGGCCTGCTGATCTGAGGGCAGAGCTCTCAGCCCCTCTTGTCCACCCTCCACAAAGCCTGGGGGGCCTCCCCTTCCACACGCCCGGGGTCACACATGACCTCCAAGGTGTCCTGCGTCAGGAGTTTCTCATGCAATTCCCACCCCACCCCCCAAAAATGCTCTCTTCCTATTTATTACTCATACTGTCTGGACTAAGACGCCTTCTCTCTTCAGCCAAAAGGCGGCCCTCAGTCCTCTCCTGGAGGAGGAGGTAAACAGGGATGAGAATCAAAGTTTCTAATAGCCCCGAGTGCTAGGCACACACCTAAGTCGAGTGCTACCCCATCAGTTGATGGACTGCAGGTGGGTCAGGAATCCAGGGGAAGGATTCCTGGGCTGGTGTTCACATCTGTTTGCAAAATGGGGAAAGAGAACAAGGTCTCTTCCTCCCTTTTGTGACAACCACCAGCCAACAGGGACCCCCAAGAGTCAGTGCTTCACTGGTATTACCTCATTTGCTCCTCATCACCACCCTAAAATGTAGCAGTTAGCTTCACTTTAAGTGACAGGCAGGGATTTCCCTGGTGGGGCAGTGGATGGGAATCCGCCTGCCAACACAGGGGACACACGTTCAATCTCTGGTTTGGGAAGACCTCACATGCCAAGGAGCAATTAAGCCCAAACACCCTAGAGCCTGTGCTCTACAAGAGAAGCCACCGCAATGAGAAGCCCGTGCACCGTAAGGAAAAGTAGCCCCCGCTTGCCGCAACTAGAGATATATGAGATCAGTTAGTCGCAGGGCTGGGATCTGTTTGGCTCCAAAGCCTTCATTCTTGATTATACCACATCAGGATGAAAGAGATGTTTACGGCTGTGATTCTGTGATATAATAAGAAATTTTAAAAAAATTAAAAAAAAAAAAAAAAAAAAAAAAAAAAAAGAAATTAAGTTGACCCTCGAACAACACGGGTTTGAACGGCGTAGGTCCACTTCTATGTGGATTTTTTTTTCAATAGTAAATACTACAGTACTACAAGATCTGAGATTGGTTGAATCTGAGCACGCACAAGAACCTTGGATATGGAAGGCTGACTGTAAGGCTATACTTAGATTTTCCACTGGGTAGAGTGTCCGTGCCCCTAACCCCTACATTGTTTAAGGGTCAGGTATAATATATTTGGTCCTGGTCTCCATTCTTTTTATTAAAAAATATATATATATTTGGCTTTGCTGGGTCTTAGTTGCGGCATTTGGAATCTTTTAGGTGCAGCTTGTGGGATCTAGTTCCCTGACCAGGGATCAAACCTGGGTCCCCTGCACTGAGAGTGTGAAATCTTAGTCACTGGACCGCCAGGAAGTCCCCTCTGTTCCCATTCTTGACACAGAGCTCCTAAAACTCGTGTAATTTCCCAAGTGATAGGAGCATTGTTGTTTAGTTGCTCAGTTGTATCTCTTTGTGACCCCATGAACTGTAGCCCGCCAGGCTCCTCTGTTCATGGGATTTTCCAGGCAAGGATACTAGACTGCCATTTCCTTCTCCAGATGGGGGTGCTAGGGGCATCTTATTCTAACATTTGACCTCAGTTCCTAACATCAAGCTCCTAAACTAAACCCCTTGGAATTTCCTGGGTGACAGGAGTGTCTCTTGTTCTAAAGAGGTGACTCTCCATGGAGTCCTGGATGGGGGCTGGTCACCGGAAAGGCCAAGCCATGATGAGAAGTTTGGAACTTTCAGCCCCAGCTCCCATTGCCTCTGGGGAGAGGAGAGGGCCTGGAGACTGATCGTGCCTATGTGATGAGGCCTTCATAAAAACCCCTCAACTATGGGGTTCAGAAAGCTTCCAGTTCCTAAACACATCTCCATGGTGAGAGGGTGGCACAGCCTAGCTTTGTGGAGACAGAAGCTCCTGCACTCAGGACTCATCCAGACCTCTTCATCTGGCTATTATCATATCCTTTATTATATGATAAACCAATAAACACAAGTATTTCCCTCAGTTCTATAAGCCATCCTAGCAAATTATCAAAGCTGAGGAGGCAGGCTGTGAGAAAGTCTGATTCTTGCTGGTCAGTCAGAAGTACAGGAGGTTTGGGGAATTCCCTGGTGGTCCAGTGGTTAGGACTCTGAGCTTCCACTGCAGCGGACATGGGTTCAATCCCTGGTCTGGAAACTAAGATCCCACACACAGCGTGGTGTGGCCAAAAAAAAGTTAATAAAAATTTTAAAAAGCTGTAAAAAAAAAAAAAAGTACAGGAGGTCTGGGCTTACAAACTGCTATCTGAAGTGGGGGCAGTCTTGTGGGACTGAGCCCTTAACCTGTGGAATCTGATGCTATCTCCAGGCAGATAATATCAGAATTGAATTGAATTTTAGGACACACAGCTAGTGTCAGAGAATTGGCCAGTGTGGGGGAAGAAACTCCACACGTTTGGTGTCAGAAGTGTTGTGAGTAGAGTGTATGGGATAACAGTTCTGTTTTTCTTGAAACAGAACCCACTAGGACTCCCCACCAGCCCATCTAGGATCTTTGCAAAAATTAGAGGAAGGGGAAAAAATAGAGGAAAGGCCTCTTCCAGGTAGCAGCTCTGCACAGGTGAGCAAAGAAAAGGTTTGATTCCAGCTCCTACTCACCCTTTGGCCAGGCCTGGCCACTTGCACAACCATATGGGCTTGGTTTCTACCCAGGCGTGGCTGTGTGCTGACTGCCAAGATATATGGACAAGGCCTATCCAGGCTTTTTCAGAACCACAGCGGTCCAAGGCTGTCCTGGCCCTTGGAGATCACCTAGAACCATCAACGTCATGATACTTGGAGCTGCCGTTGAGATAAACATTGTGTCAAATCTGGCACTAAGCATTTTATCTGCATCATCTCATTTCAGCACTCAAAAGGACCACAGGGAGGCAGGGGCTAGTATCAACCCCATTGTACATATGAGGAAACGGAGGCTTTAAATACTCTAGATGCCACACTTGCAGGCAGAGAGAATGTAGTGGTGGGGTGACTTGTCCCTGGACTCTCTACTAACCAAACGGGGTCTGGATCTGGCTCTCCTGAGTTCAACTGCCCCACCACTGGCCGCTGCCCTGCCGGGGTTATACGAGGTAGAACAGACGACACTGGTTATGGGACCCTGGGCAAATTATTTCACCTCTCGGTATGTCGGTTTCCTTGTCTATAAGCTGGGGATAATGAAGTAAGCCCATTACGTAGAGCTGTAGAGAATAAACAAGCTGATGACCGGCTGTACCTAGAAGAGTGCTGGGCACGCAGCAGATGCTCAGGAAGTGCTAGCTCTTATTATCATCTTGGAACTCAGTCCCGGAAAATGGTGGGGGGAAGTGGTGAAGAAAAGGGGCAGAAATCAGGCTTCATGGTAGGTCTGATGGCTCTGTGGTTTTAGTTTTTTTATTTGTTTTTACCGTTTCTCTACTCTTAACTGGTTGTGTGATCTTAGAGGTGTGACTGAGGTGGGGATGTGAGCACCACCACCAGATACCTTCCACCTCCAGCTGTTACCTGTGCCTGGAACATTCTCTCCTCAGGCAGCCTCACGCCTTGCTATCCCACCTCCTTTCAGCTTTGACTCAAAAGTCACCCCCAAGGCCCTCCCTGGCTGCCCTGTACCTCCCCAAGCTTCCTATCCCCCTTCCCTACTTTATTTTCCTTCTTGGCATTTACTAAGACTACTGCTCTTTCATCTCTAGAAGGCAAGCTCCAGGGGATGGATGGATTTTTGTCTGCTTTGTCCGCTGCTCCGTCCAGTACTTAGAACATTGCCTGATACATGGTAGGAGGATTCAAAACATTTAGGGTAAATGAATGAACCTGCTTTCTTAAAGCCTGCCTGGACTGTGCCCACCTTTAGGAAGGACACCATCCTCAGGCCAGGACTGAGTTGGCCAGGAGCTGGGGTGGCGAGTGTAACTTGACCGCTTCGGGGGCACTCGTGTTCTGCCTAATACACCTCCAGGGCTTTATTTTTGATTTATCTATGTTTTTTACTCCCAGGGCTTTACATGCATTGCCTCATTTAATGGTTTCCTCAGCCACTCCAAGTTGGCATTTACATTATCCCAGTTTTACATGTGAGGAAACTGAGGCTCATAGAGGGATTTACCTTGCTCAAGGTCACACAGCTTGTGAACAGCAGGGTCAGAATTCACATCCAGGCCCATGTGAACCCAGATGCTGGGTCCTCCCCTCTGCCACACTACCATGTCCTGCCTTAAGGGGGCTAGGGCCAGCTAGCAGGCTGCCAGAACCATCACACACACACACACACACACACACACAGGAGCTCATGTGCTAAAGGCTAACTGTGTCAAGTCTGACTCCTCCCTTGCCCTTGCTCCCCATGTCCAGCCGTCACTGAGTCTGGTCAGATCTGCGGCCTAGCTTGGGAATGGCTCTGGAAGCTTTCCCTCTACCCTACCTCTGGCCCCCAAACTAGCTCAAGGCCTTGTTAACAGTCTCATGGTTCAAGGCCAGGGCTTGCAGCTAGTCCCCTGCTTCCGGTCTTAGCATCTACCATCCAGGCTTCCTCTCACTGAGAATCAACAGCCCCGAAGCAGCTCAGGCATTGTCACTTCTGGGCTCTGAACCCCTCTCTAGCCTCCACTCCATAATAAAGCTCAAATTCAGCAGCTGGGCATTCAAGTGTCCAGTCCCCATCTTCCTCTCTCCTCTTGCCTGGAGTGAATCTCCCCTCCAGTTTCTGGTGTGCTCTCCAGCCTCAGCACTCCCACACCTCCAGGCTTCTGCCTATGCTGGTTCTCCTGCCAGAAATAAAAACTTTGCCCAGCCTCTTCTCCAAATACCTCCAAAATGTTGAAATTGACCTCAAATGCCACCTCTGTCTTGGTCCTCCCTGACTCTCAGAACAAGGACAATCTCTCCTTCACCCACTTCATCAACATTTTGTGCCCGTGTGGCCAGTACCCAGCAGCAGATGCTAAGTTCTCCCTCCCAGGCAGGGACTCCCTGAATCACTGTTGAAACATACCAGTCTTCTGAAATGAATTATTGCAGGTGTTAAGTTCTGCAGAAATTGGGCAGAAGTGTGTGTATGTATGTGGAGGGGGATGCATGGAGAAGCCCACCACAAGCAGCAGGGGACAGCATATAAGAGCCCAGGATCTGGAGTCAGATTGCCTGGGTTCAAATCCAGCTTTACCTCTTACTAGCTAAATGGCTTTGCGCATATGACTTCTCTGGACCTCGGCTGTCTCATCTGAGAAAGGGAAGTAATTAGAACTCCCACTTTCATCCAGCATTGGAAAAACTACATGAGTGATCATATGTAAAAGCATTAAGAACAGTGCCTAGTACACAGTAAGTGTTCAATAGGTGTTTCCTGCTGTTATTATTAACCAAGCCCCAAGAAGGGGCTCAGTGCTGGCAGAGGGCTGACAGTGGCTGGCATGGGCATAGTCCCCAAAGTGTAGCTACTTTCCAGGTATGCTTCCCAATGTGCTACGTACCTACAGCCCTGTTGGAAGACAGACAGGGAAGGTGATTAGCCCCATTTTACAGATGAGGAACTGAGGGTCACTTAGGGAAAGTGCTGGCGAGGAAGTGGTAGGGCCTGAACTCCTCTGTTCTCATCTAGGCCTCCTTCCTCTCCACCAGGCCATGGTGCACCTGTTGTGCAGGCCTGACACAGCAGCCAGCACGCCCCCGGGCAGGGGGCCTAGCCATAGCGTCCACCCAGCCCCTACACACATGCCCCCTCCAAGCCAGGCCAGGCCAGACCACAGGGTGTGCACACTTGGAACAAACAGACACACATACACACGCCCCTACAGAAGGGCCAGGGCCCCAAAGGTGAGGAAAACCTGTTCTGAGGAATCTGCCTAGCGAGCAAATTCTGTTTCCAGACCCTTCCACAGTCGCAGGAGTGGCCTAATGTGCGTCACAGAAGAGATGGAAAAGCAGAGATACCAGCAAGGGGGACAGAGAGAGGGTGAAGCAGGAGGAGGAGACTGAAAACTTCGTGTTTCTTTTTTCCATTTCAGTGACAAGAGTCACACCCGGCCTTTACGTAAACATGGCCAAGGAGCCACTCTGTCCAAACTGAGTTTCCTTGCAGCCGCCAGGCCTCTCCTCCTGGTGACCCTGACACGCTGGGCGGGCCGGCAAGGGGCAAGCACGCAGACCCTGCACGGACTAGCCGGGCCACCCGACAACACCCAGGCCTCCCGCCTGCTGCCCTTGCTCTGCCCCATATTTATCTCCCCGCCTTCTTCATAACACATACCCAGAGCGGCCCCACACAGCCACTTCAACACGCAGGAGCAGGCACGCACACACAGCTCGCGGTTGATCTCCAGAGTCTGAGGCCCACATTGCCCTTGTCACGCCACCTCCCTCCCCACAACTGTTTTCTGACCAGCTTGCCTCCCGGCCCAACAGCACGAAAGGCTCCCACAAACAACGTCACAAAAGAATCCCGTAGGGAATGTTGCAAACACACAACCTTCCCCTCGCTCGGCTGCCCATGATCCCATAAACACAACCTGCACATTCCACCCAGAACCCCAGACACCAGTACCAGCTGCCCCACGGGTACCTGAGACACACCCTGGGGGTTCTCATTTCCCATGGGGCCTGCAGGACCCGAGTTCTAGATATGCACCCCCCCCTTCCATGCCACCCGATCGTCACACGGACCCACAAACCCATCCAGTAGGCCATCTTCGCCAAGACTGGACCACACCTCAGCAGGGCCGCAGAAACCGGACCGGACCCAACACCTTCTGACTCAAGGGTACACAACTGCCCCCTCCAACTGAGCACACACACCCAGCACTTGGGTGCCCTCCACAGCACTTACCCGTCACCAGCTCTGCAGAAAACAACAGTTCACAAATAGTTCATGTGTGCAGGACCAGACACATATGTGCAAGAAAACACACCCCGATATGAAACATACCTAAAACCCCACACCTAACAAACTCCGCAGGTATTGTGCGCAGCTTCAAATGCGGACCTGTCACCCAGAGCCACAGGGCCACATCTTGTCATTCTGCCTCCCAACACTGGATACCCTTCCATCTGGCTTTGTGTCCCCATGGCCTGGGAGGGCCCTGCTGGACCCCTGGCTACCAGACCAGCAAACAGTGGTGATCAGGAGAGGTTTACCTTGCCCCACAACACAGCAGGAGACACACAAGCTCCAGGACTCGCAGCCACAACCCTGCCCCGACGGCGCAGCGGCTCCCGGGCCCCTGTTCGCCCTGCGCACCCCGCACACCCCAACTCTGGGGCGCTCGGCGGCCCACCCCTCCCCCCTTCTGCCTGGCTTCTACGCCATCGCCCTCCCAGCAGCTTGCAGCGCCGGCCCGGGCTCACACCAGCCCCACCCCACCCCCAACCTGCCCCACGGGGGGAGGGGGACACCGGGCTGCAGAATTAACCCTTCAAGTGAGGAGTGAGCGCGGCCCTTTCCACGGCCCCAGGCGATCGCACCCCCAGCCTCCCACCCCGACCGCCGCCGAGTCGGACGCCGTACCCGGGCCCCCTTAGTCGCCCCCCAGCGCCCTGCGCGCCTGGAGGCGGGGCCAGACTCAGCCCCCGACCCCTGAGCCCCCAGGTCAACCCCAAAGGGGAGCGGTCGCGGCTCGGGGCGCGGCCCGGGCCCCCGCGGCACCGGGCAGCGGGGAGGGGGCCCGGCTGTTGGCTCCGGTCCGCCCTGGCCCTGCCCGGTTCGCCCTGGGGCCCACCTGACTGCGATGGCGCCGTGTCCGCCAGGCCCGGCTCATCACCGTGGCCGCCCCCGGCCGCTCCGGTTTCGCCCGCCTCCAGCTCCGGCTCCGGCTCCGGCCCCGGCCCCCCCCAGCGCCCGGCCCCGGCCCGTCCCCGCCGCCGCCGCCGCCGCTGACATCATCGGCTCCCCCCGCCCCGGTCCTACCCCCACCCCCACCCCCGGAAACAGTACCCCCCCAGCGCCGCCGCCGCTGCTGCTGAGAGGAGGCCGGCGCAGCGCAGCCGGCACAGACACCAGGCTCCTGGCTCGGGCTTGGGGCGCCAGCACGCCCGACGGCCTGCGCCCGGTCGATCCTGGGAAGGGACCGGGGCCACGCAAGGCCGCCGGACTAGTGGGCACCAAACCGGGCTGCGGGACTGACTATACTGTGGGAAGGGGCTTACCCTCCCCTCCCGCCCCCCTGCGGCGCTTCACTCAGTGGTGCACACAGCCTAGAACATGCACACCCTCTCCGCAGGCACACAACGTGGCAGGCTCACAATCAGGCCCAGTGGGACCCGCAGACCCAGCTCAACATACTCACAGGGACAGCCCTGGAAAAACACCCACACCCGCTCCCTCTCCAGAAATGCCCAGGGACCCCCGCCAGACCTACAGAACAGGTACACCTAAATGACTACCAGTGCAGACAAACACACCCGCTTGCTATTTTGTTCCCAGAGACTGAAACACCACATCCATGTACTCTGTAAATGCAGGGGCCTTGGTGTGGACCTCCCGAGGACAGCACCAACAACCCCAGGTGGAAGCACACAGAGAAGAAACACATTCCTGAAACTCCAGAGGGACAGTCCCGAAGACTCCTCCCTGCTGTTCAAAAATTCCAAACTCAGGAGACAGGAGCTGACCCTCAGAGGTGCTGTCCATAAAAGCTTTCTGAAACAGGGCAAGACAAATTAACTAAAAACCAAAGACGTCTCATCACAGACATGGTTGAAAAGAGGAAAAAAGGAACCAGACAGACTTTAGAGTCACAGAGAAATAAAGCAGAATTGGAAACAAGAAAATTGGCCCACTCCCACCTGACGGAGGTTCCAGGGAAGAACCTCCACCCCCACCTCAGGAAGGTTCTAGGGAAGAACCCCTCCAACCAGGTCACAATGGCTGGAGCTCTGAAGGGCCCAGGGTCCCTGAGTCAGGAGGAGAGGAGGAAGTCCAAGGAAAGATGGTGAGTGTTGGGGGCAGGGGAACAGAGCCCCCCTTCCCTGTAGCTCCTGGCTGCTTCCTTTCCCCTCTTTCTCTGAGACTGCACAGCTTTCCTAGATGCCCACAAGTGAAATTCATCACGGTGTTCCTGGATGTCCCTGGAACCCGTGACATCACACAGACACACAGCACCTGAGGCTGCCTCCCCTTCCTCAAACCGACAGAGCATCCCTGGGTCCTCTTTTTCTCCAACCAGGAACAACTTACCCCGAGAAACACGATGCTCCAGGACTGCTCACTCCCCGCTTCCTGCTTTAGTGACTCAAGGCCCACACTGTACCACCTCATCCATCTTTTAGGCCCCGACTAGTTCCCAAGAGTTCCTCAGCAAGACAGCCTACCCCTCTACTGTCCCACAGGGTCCCAGAGCTCAGCCTGGCATGTGCCCTGCCCCATGTCCCCTGGGTTATGGCTGCCCTAATGCCCGAGCTCCTTTCTCCCTAACAGGCTGGCAGTCACCCCTACTTCAACCTGCCTGACTTCACGCAGCCATCACCGCCCTCCACTCCGCCCAGTCTCTCATCGCACCAGCGCTGCCGGCCCTCCGATGCCACCAAGGGCCTGCTCGTGGCCCTGCTGGGTGGGGGCCTACCTGCTGGCTTCGTGGGCCCCTTCTCCCGTATGGCTTACCAGGCTTCCCACTTTCCCTCGCTGGAGCTGCTCATCTGTCGATGCCTCTTCCACCTCCCCATTGCCCTGCTACTTAAACTTCGTGGTGACCCCCTCTTAGGACCTCCCGATGTCCGGGGCCGGGCCTGCCTTCACGCCCTGCTCAACGTCCTCAGCATCGGATGTGCCTACAGTGCAGTTCAGGTGGTGCCTGCGGGCAACGCTGCCACCGTCCGCAAAGGTTCTTCCACTGTCTGCTCTGCTCTCCTCGCCCTCTGCCTCGAGAGCCAGCGTCTCAGCGGCTATGACTGGTGTGGCTTGTTGGGCAGCACTCTGGGACTCATCATCATTGTGGGACCTGGACTAGGGACCCTGCAGGAGGGGACCACGGGCCTCTACACTGCCCTAGGCTATGTGCTTGCTTTCCTAGGTGGCCTGGCACTGTCACTGGGGCTCCTGGTATATCGCTCCCTGGACTTTCCCTCCTGCCTACCAACAGTGGCCTTCCTGTTTGGTTTGGTGGGGCTGGTGGGCTCTGTGCCAGGCCTCTTTATGCTGCAGACCCCCGTGCTGCCCAAGGATCCTCTGAGTTGGAGCTGTGTGGGGGCAGTGGGGATCCTTGCCCTGGTCTCCTTTGTGTGTGTGAGTTATGCGGTCACTAAGGCCCACCCCGCCCTGGTGTGTGCCGTCCTGCACTCTGAGGTGGTGGTGGCCTTGATGCTGCAGTACTATGTGCTCTATGAGACCGTGGCACCTTCTGACATCATGGGGGCAGGGGTCGTTCTGGGCAGCATTGCCATTATCACTGCCCAGAACCTCAGCTGTGAGAGGGAAGGGCAGGTGGAGGAGTGAGATCCAACTTGAGAGCCTGGGGGTGGGGGGGCTGGGTAAATAGAAGGAAAAACTGGAATACAAACATGGGAGAACAAGTGACTGGGAAAGAACTGGTGTGGGAGAGGGATATCCCTTCGAGTCAAGGATGACTTGGGGACTTGGTGAAGAGGGACTGCTGAGAAGTCTTGGAATAAGCCTGGAGACCAACATATTTGTAGTCTAGGCTGGGGCTTGAAGGGAGATCTGAGGAGCAGGTCCAAGGAAGGGGCTGAGGCAGGCAGGCCATGAACCACGGAGAGGATTTTTCTCTGGGCAGCAGAGAGAAGAGCTTTGGGGCTGGAGTGCTTGGGGCTTTCAGGCAAACGGAGCAAGCAGCTGCGCTGGGGGAAGGGAGTGTGCTTTTCTTTCCCTGAGCGATGGTTTCCCTTCCTCGTGGTTATGCCTCCCCACCTTGGGGTGGTGACGTGATACTGACATCAAACAAGGATCACTCTGAATGTGGCTGTGCAGTTGGTGTCATCTCTGCTTTGGAAGGACAGTGGAAGTCCTACTCCCCCCTTTTCCCCGGCTTGGAGAATCCCCTGGGATCCCCGCACCCTCCGCCCCATCTTATTTTTGAAATGTTCTAGAAGGGGGAGGATTTCCTAATGTTCAGATGCCTTGACCCCTAGTCCCTCAGGACTTCTGTGTCCCGCCCAGTGGTTAATCTGCTTTTCTTGGATTGTCGCGGTCCCGTGATCTCTCCCGGACGGCGGTGGCCAACGTCCTTCCGGAGCAAGCCCCTGAGCTGAGGCCTCTGAGCGGCTCAGGTCGGGGATCCAGAACCAGAACTCCATACAGCGCCCCACTAGAGGCCAGGAGATGCCCACCCGTCCCAGGAGGCCGCTCGACAGCTATCGGCTACTTCCGGACCAGCAATAGGCCTCGCCATCTTGATCTGTTCTTGCATATTCAGAGTGTACTGCATATTCATGACCAAGAATGGCCCCCGCACTCCCCCACTCCGGGAAGCCACTTGGGAGGATCCGACGGGCCCCGCCTCCTTCATTACCGATTCTCAGAACAGACCATTTTCCAGCGTGGGGGGTTATATTAATAAGAAACTTTAGCTAAAGATGAAACCACAAGCCAAACTAGAATAAAACTGGCCTATATTTATCCGCGAATCTGTAAACCTTAAACCTCGGTGCTGGAGGGAGTAACGAAGGGAGGCGGTGGGGTAATAAAGTTCCCTTCCCCATCGTCATTTCAAAAAGTCACCCAGCCAGGGAGCTGAGAAGCGACTAAAACGACTCGAGCGCGCGCCCCGTGCACGCCGGCGCAGGCGGCCCCGTAGCGCAAAGGAGGGCGGGAAAGGAAGGGGCGGGGGAAGCTGGGGCGAATCTATAAAAGGCGTCATTCAGCCAGTTCTCTCCTCAGAAGCGCCGAGAGCGCGGCCGGGACGGTTGGAGAAGAAGGCGGCTCCCGGAAGGGGGAGAGACAAACTGCCGTAACCTCTGCCGTTCAGGAGCCCGGTTACTTATTTATTCGTTTCCCTTTTTCTTCTTCTTCCCCCGAAACCTTTTCCTTTCCCTTCCTCTTTTTTTTCTTTTTGGGAGACGGAAAAAATCTCCGGAAAGGCGAAGGAGAGCTCCTTTCACCCCTTTTCGTTTCCCCGCCTCCTTCCCTCCCCCACCTTTCCCTCCTCCGGCTTTTTCCTCCCAACTCGGGGAGGTCCTTCCCGGCGGCCGCCCGGACGGGGTCTGAGCGCCTAGGTGGAGGCGGCGCAGGCTTTTTGTACTGAGGTTTGCGCCTGCGCAGCGCGCCTGCCTCCGCGATGCACGGGGGTGGCCCCCCCTCCGGGGACAGCGCATGCCCGCTGCGCACCATCAAGAGAGTGCAGTTCGGAGTCCTCAGTCCGGATGAACTGGTAAGCGGCTCTGCCCTCCCACTGCTCCTCCCTCCTGCGTCGCGGGCGGGGCTTGACGATAGCCGTGGAAACTTGGCACTTCTTTCCAAGGGGACCGGATGGGTTAGTGGCGCCAAGGCAGTGCTGGGTCCAGCCTCGGCTAGCCAGAGTTAAATTTTCCTAGGGGGTCAGCAAGTTTAGTGCTGTGTCCGAGCTGGGGGCCTGGCAACAGGAGGGGCTGGAGGGTGAGCAGGAGGGAGAGAAGGGGGGTGATTGGCTCCACACCCCAGTCACCAACGTTAAATGAGATGACACGAATGCTAAGAGGTCTTTACAAGTTTGGATGAGAAGTCAGGCCCCCAATTTTTTCCCTCCCCCTGCTACAAGTATTAACTGAGTACCTGCTACGCAATAGGCAGAACAGACGCTGGGGATACAGAACTGAAAAGATGAGGACCCTATCTTCTAGAATCTAGAGCACTTTCTTTGAGAAGGGGCAGGGAAGACAGACAATAAACACGAATAAACGAACAAGATAATTCTGTTAAGGGCAAGTGCCTTGAATAAAGTGAAATGGTGTTATGCGATGGATAATGAATGAGGTGAGGCTTCTTTAGATGGGGTGGTGTCAGGGTCTGGAAAGGCCTGAGATGACATTACCCGAATAATGAGAAGCAGCCAGTCTCCTAGGCCATAGGTTCTCGGACAAGAGCTTTTCAGGCAGAAGAAAGAATAAGTGCAAAGGGCCTGAGGGAGGGTGTACCCTGGAAGCTGAAAAGTGACCAGGGTGGCTGGGGTTTAATGGTGAGAAAGAGAGTATTTTTAAACCATTACTGAAGACACATGAGGTGGGGCAGGCCAGGTGGGATATTGTAAATCATGGTAAGGAATCCAGATTTCATTTTGTTTTCAATGGGAAGCTATTGAAGAATTTGTAGGAGAGGGATATCAAATTTACATTTAAAAAACAATGACTAGTTTGATTGTTGTATGAAGAACTGACTGGGGAGGACTAAGAGTGGAAGCAGGAGGGACCAGGGAGGAGGGAGGGCTATGGGCGAATCCGACTCCTTTGTGGAATGAACTGGAGGAAGCCAGAGAGCTGGAAAGAAAGGAATTGAATAGCTCTGTGATGGAGACAATTTTGCTAGAAGCAGGGGCCCAGCTATACTAAAGTTGTGTCAGGAATTAAAATGTCCTGAACTCAGACCACACAGAATAAATTCCAGATGGAGTGAGGTTGACGTCTAAAAACCAAACTATAAAGCACTCAAAAAGTATAGACAGCTTTTGGAGAATGATACCAGGGAAAAACCCTTAGAAGGAATGAGTGAATTATGGGTAAATTTTATTGAGTGCCTCTTATGTGATAGGCACCCAGCTAAGCATTTTATCTACAAAGAAGAGCAAGGCAAACTTAAAAATAAGAGCCACTTCTGTTTGTCAGCGACACCATGAACAGCTGAAAAACAGATTGGGAAACCGTATTTGCAACGTGAGGGACAAGGTTAGGTTCCTTAATGTATAAGGAACACTTAGAACTCAGGAAGGCACAAATCTAGATAAGAGGATCAGGGATAGGAATAGGCAGTGCGTAGAAGTACTACAAATGGCCAATAGAAATATTCAACTTACTAATAGAAATATGCAAATTAAACACAAACTTTTTTTTCTTACCTGATTTTCCCCTGTTGACAAAAGCACTGGGAAATAGGCATGCTTACACAATTTTTGGTAGGGATAGATTGGTGTATAACCTTCTTGGAGGACAGTCTTGACAGTATGGATTGTTTAATATGCATATTATTTGGCCCAGTGCTGCACTTCTAAACATTTATCCTTAAATAAAAGACTATTAATGTCTCTCCTCAAGTATGCCCCTGCCCCAGTCTTGCCTGGGTCAGCAAGCAGGGAGGGCTCCACAGTGCCTCCAGTGGTTCCCGCCCTAAACCCAAAAGCCATCTTTTTGACTCTTCCCTTTCTCCCAGCCTCTGCTCAGTCTGTCTGCCAGTCTGTTTGTTCTGCCTTTCAAAATGTGGTGGAATCCAATCATTCATGACTGGCTCAGCCACCATGGTTCACCCCACCATCGTCTTTCCCACGGGGTGCCACGGTAGTCCCAGACCCTAGTTATTTCTGTTAGAGTTTGCAAAGCAGCTAGAGAGATCTTTTAATCGTATCTCTCCCCTGCATGGAATTCTCTTCAAAGGATCCAGACTCCAGACTCCCCTGCTGACTCTGTTCTGTTCCAAATCTCCTGTGCTCTTTAACTTCTGACCCCTGGTGACCAGAACTCCATCTCATTTTAAATTCACTTTTTGCTCTTAGAAGAACATTGCTGACCTGCTGGTTGATCCAGAACTAGATGTCGCTCATTCTTGCCACATTTAAGGCATTTTTTGCATTATTCAACTTGTTTATTCTACTTCATAGCTGGTCAGTAGAAGAACATTTTTTGTTTCTTACTTCCAGACCTTTCAGTGAGTTAGGTCTGTTCCTTTATGTCAGTATGTGTTCTACTCGGATGTCATATCCAGTGATGCCACCAGATCTCATCCTCTGCTGTCCCCTTCTCCCTATTTAAGTAGCATCTTTTTGCATTCAACTCTAACCCAAAGTCTTTTCAGATCATTTAAAGAAATCCCGGGGCTATCTCCTTCAGAATGGACTGCTGCTCAGTCCAAGGGACTTGAAAGTCTTCTCATTAGTTTTTTGTTTCTTCACAGTTCTCACATCCATACATGACCACTGGAAAAACCATAGCCTGAATAGAATGTTGCCAAATTGTCTCTGCTTTTGAATATGACTTTGTTATTCAAGGAGTAAGCCTTTTAATTTCTCTTCCTTTGCCAGCCTTTTGGAACTTTGTTATTCCTGGCTTTCCTCCAGCCTCAAATAGTGCCTGGCACATAATAGGCATGTAGTAAAAGTTACTCGAATAAATGGGTGAACGAATAGTTGGACAGGTACATAAAAATACACATAGAAGGATTTTTACTGCAACATTGTTTCTAAACAATACTGTTTGAAATTATAAGTCACGTATTTACTAAAAGGAATTCTATTTAATAATACAGGCTTTATTAGAATAAGACTTTTTAATAGGTTAAGTCCCCTAACTCCCTATTGGCAAACTCCTGAGGCACCGCAGCACCCACAGGGATCCAGTGAGAGATTTTTAAATTTTAGGAGAAGCAGAGCTCATCTGCCTGATGCCTTGGGAACCACTGGATTGGGCAGCTTTCTTTTCAGCATTAGATGGCGCCAGATCCCTTTCGATGACGTCATATCTTTGTGAAGCTGGGGTTTTAGCAGTGGCTAAATACTGGGCAAGAATCAGTGTGGAACCAGAGAAAAGAGTGGTGTCTGATTCTAAGATTTTAGAAGCATGGTGTGCAACAGGTGTCATAAGTAATTGTGATTATTCTGGGATAAGTAAAAATGTCATTTTATAAGTAAAAATGTTATTTTTATTTTAATACATTAAAATTTGTCTCAGTTTTTGTGTGTTGTTTTTTCAAAGGGCTGTTAAGTTGGTCTCATGTAAATCATTACTAGGTTGTTTGGATCTGGGTATTTAACAAGTGGATCTCTTTTGGCTGTGAGAGGTAGTGAGGCAGTAAGGGCATTGTGAACTGCTAAAGTTTAGGAATCTGGAAAAAGAAAAAGGTTCCTCAACAGTATGTAGAATGAAGCTCCGTTTATGGAAGAATGGGAATATATTTGTATTTTTTGAAAAGCATGGAAGGCTGTTCACAAAATTTCACACGAGGCATCATCTCTGGTGTGTAGGCTTTTCCAAGACTGATTTTGTTTTGCAAGGCTTACCGGCTTACCATTTATATCATACTTCGTCTTAGAGGGAATAACAAAGTTCCACCTAGGCCTGCCTGGAGACAATATTAAAGCCTCTTGGGACGTCTTGACAGTAGTGTATTTGTTGAAATAGAGAGGGCTCTTGGGTTGACTATTTTTTGCTGTTTGAGACATCTTGACAGTAGTGTATGTGTTGAAATAGACAGGGCTCAATTAGGCCTGACTGCCCTGGAGAAGAAATGGCACACTCAGTCTTTTGCTGTTTGAGGAAGGTTTTGGCTGTTGCCATGGGGTCAGAGGGACACTTGGCTGTTGCCAAGTGAGGGGAAGGAAGCAAGGAGGGTTGCTGCTGAGGCTTTATGCAAAGCTTGTACAGAGTCCAGGGAAGTGGGCTCCTGATTACATTTGAAGGCGTTGTCCCCATTCATTAAAAGCAGTTGTCCACCATGGAAAGTATAAGTCAATTTGTTGATACTCCAACTTATTCCAGGAAGAATTTAAAACAGTAATAGACTCTTTTAGGTGGAGTGTGGGCTACAAGGGTGAATCAGAAGGTTATCCTGGTCCTCAGATTATTTATAACTCAGTGAGGGGTTTCCTATACATGCAGCAGGTGTTCACTGAGCCCCTACCCTGTGCTGGTTACTTTACCAAACAAATGAAACGTGATCCTTGCCCTCAAGGATTACAGTCCAGTGGGAGAGACAGATGTGTAAACAAGTAATTAACGTTGGGCTGAGAACTTTGCTGGGGTGTAGATAAGGCTAGGAAGAGTTGAGAATGCTCTCTAAAGAGGTGACATTTGAACTGGGCCTTGAGAATAAGTTTGCTGGAAGGAGAGCATGTGAAGAAAAGGAACTTTGAGAACTCTATTGTAGTTGGAGCAGAAGTGTTGAGCCCTTGGAAGTCAAACCTTTACCATATGGGCAGTGCGAACCGATGGATGAAGGATTGGGGGCTGAAGTATTTTGTGTGTAATCCAAAATATAACTTAGGTAGAGGGGTTAGTCCAGAACATTCCAGGACAGCCCCTGGCCCACTCTCAATGCCTGGAGGCAGAGGGAGTCTTTAGAAGGTGGCTGGCTTGGTGAGCATGGACTTGGAGCAGAGGGGCGTGAAAAGCCTTGAGTGTGATTTCCTTTGGGCCTGTCTCTAGTGACCTCTGGAAGCCAGATTCAGGCCTGCTCCTGCTTCGTTGTGTTTGATTCAAGGCAAGCAAACCCTTCTGTTGTGTTTCTCACGAGACACGATGCAGCTGATGGGGTCTGGCTTCGTGAATTTAGTCAGCACAGGACCTATCTCCTTGAGATTTCATCAGGTCATCTGGATGAGCATTGTGGATGTTCAGAACCTCTTAGCCCTGTATCTGTAGACCACAACCCAGCAGTGGCTAATCAGATTTCATTATGAGAGGATCATTGGTTTGACTATAAGGGAACAACCTTTCTCTTTTCAAGTTCTTTGAGGGCACTTCCCTGCAGTGGAGGGTCCTAAGCAGTTTAGATCAGTTTCACATGATCAGGATAATAGAGGAATGCTACCTGCCCAAGAGATGCTTAGAATCTATGAGGAAGACAAGCCCCAGTAGATAACTTCATTGTGTTATGAGATGTGCAGTGATGGAGGGGTGTGGAAGCATGGCAGGGGCACCAGTCTGCCTGGGGAGGCTGTGTAAAGGCTTTCTGGAAGAAGTAGTGCCTGAGCTGAGTCTTTTATTTTTTTAATTATTACTTTTTGGTCTTTGTTGGCGTGCATGGGCTTAGTTGCCCGGCAGCATGTGGGATCTTAGTCTCCCAACCAGGGATTGAACCCGTGATCCCTGCACTGGAAGGTGAATTCTTAACCACTGGAGTACCAGGGAAGTCCCTGTATCATATTTTAGATTCCACATATACGTGATATCATATGGTATTTGTTTTTCAGTGTTTGACTTCACTTGATATGATTATCTTTAGGTCCATTCAGGTTATTGCAAATGGCATTATTTCATTTTTCATAACTTAGTAATATTCCATTATATATATGTATCACATCATCTTTAGCCATTCATCTAAATGAATGATGAGCATTTAGGTTGTCTTGGCTGTGGTGAATCATGCTCCGGGTGACCTTGAGTTTAATTGTTTCCGCTGCAGTACCGTAGGATGATGAGCATATGTTTGGAATCAGAGAGAGCTGGATTTGACTTCTGCTGGCTCCTTAAGATTGAGGCCTTGGGCAGTCACTATATAGCCTCAGGTTTCTCATGTCAAAGAGATAGGAATTCACTTACATCAGGTTAGTGGTTAGGGTTAGACAAACAAGGTACATTAGGTATGTTTAGTGCCTGGCATGAAATTGACACTCAAACTAGAAGCTTTTATTAAATTCTTTTGAGTTCTTCTCTGTGGAAGTTTAGTGGACCAAAGCTTAACTAATTTTAAAGTTTCTGGTGTTCAGTGTGTGAAAAGTTGCCATGGGTTTCCTTGAACAGCTCAGAGCAAAAGTCTCTTCTTGAGGTTGTACCTGTTTCTGAGCTCTGCCTTCTCTCCCCTTCCTCCACTGAATTGATCCCATTGAGTCCTGGCTGTACCTTCCCCAGGATTCTCACCAAAGGCCAAAACCCTCAAGCCATCTCCTGAGGCTCCAGGGTTCACCCTGAAAATTTTCTGTGCTCCAGACAATTTTCACCAACCCTTTGCTCTAGTGCTCCCTCCTTCTGTCTTATCCTAAAATGTCTGAACATAGAAGGGATTCAGGCTGGCCCAAGCCCTTGAGAAAGAGGAGGTGACAAGGATATAGGCAAAGAGTGCCTAACTTTAGGAGGTGAGGTTAGAGTTGACAAGGCATGTCTTGGGGCAGCACACCTGAGCTGTCAAGGTGTGGTGGCCATACGGGGAAGTTCCTGCCAGGGACCCCAATTCTGGCCTTGGTTTCAGCTTTGGGAAACAAACAAGACATTGATT